>NC_133666.1:356268592-356579345 GCF_037893015.1 Macrotis lagotis
GAGATTATCTCTTATTTACAATGTTTTTATCTTGTATGTTCATAATTATTTGCATATTGTTTTCTGTATGAGAATGTATGAGCTCCTTGAGAATAGATATTATGTTTTTGCCTTTCTTTGTATTCCCAACACTTAATACAGTGTACCTATTGTTTCTGGGCTCTGAGATTTCTTTAAGTTAAAATCCTATAAATGGAAAGTATATAATACATTGAAAGTTACAGAACTTTTTATTTAACAGATTGGAATTAGGAAGACAAATTCAGATCTAGGCTTAGACATTATGTGACTCTGGATAATTCACTAAATTTCTATTTATTTGCCTAAGTTCCCTCATATATAAAATGGGAATAATAGTGTATTTATCTCTTGGGTAATGAGGATCAAATGAGAGAGTATTTGTAAAGTTCTTAATCCAGTGACTGAAACATATAAATTTTATATAGCTTACATGCTTCTGAAAGGAGATAGCACAGTTGGATAGAGTTATGGACCTGGAGTTAGGAAGAAGTGAGTTTAAAGTTGACTCTCAGACCCCTACCAGCTGTGTAACCCTGGGCAAGTCTCTTAATCCAGTTTGCCTCCATTTCCTTATCTGTAAAATGAATTGGAGAAGGAAATGGCAAATCACTACAGTATTCTTGCCAAAACAAAACAAAACAAAACAAAACAAAACAAAACTTAAATGGGATCATGAAGAGTCAGATGTGACTCAATAACAACAATGAACGTTAGTTATTAGTTTTACTATCATCATCATCATCATTTTGATTGCTGAACAGAGGTTTCTCTTGGAAAAATAGGAAAGGATAATGAATAAAATAGTCTACATTTTTTTTTTATCTTAGAGGGCATGCTTTTATTCCCTTTCTTTGATTCTAATGAGGAGATTCAGTATCCTTTGAGATAGAGGCAGTATCTTTTGTGTTACAAATGTCTCATAATTATAAAAGTGGATTATATTAAGTTGTATTAACTTTTTTTTGCAGAAAAGGGCTATCTCCCCTACCGGGAAAAAGCCCTGAATTGTGACAATGCCTAGTCTTATATACAATTTGAAAGGCTTACCCCTCCCTTCTGAGCCAGTCATTGGTCTGAATAGTCAGGGGTACATCCTTTTTTTTTTTTTTAAGAAATGTTTTATTTATTTTGAGTTTTACAATTTTCCCCCTATTCTTGCTTCCCTCCCCTCACCCTCCACCCCCAAAAGAAGGCAGTTTGTTAGTCTTTACATTGTTTCCATGGTACACATTAATCTAAGTTGAATGTGATGTGAGAGAAATCATATCCTTAAGGAAGAAAAATAAAGTATAAGAAATAGCAAAATTACATAATAAGATAACTTTTTTTTTCTAAATTGAAGATAATAGTCTTTGATCTTTGTTCAAACTCCACAATTCTTTCTCTGGATACAGATGGTATTCTCCATCACAGATAGCCCAAAATCATTCCTGATTGTTGCACTGATGGAATAAGCAAGTCCATCAAGGTTGATCATCACCCCCATGTTGTCAGGGGTACATTCTAGTCTATATGCCCACTTCAACCACTCTCTGATGTTTTCTCCACCCTGGTAATACAATGCATGTTATTCTGATGAGCCTCAATCATCAAAGGGGAGTGTGTAATTATATATATGGATCTCATTAAACAAACACACTTGCAGAAGTCAGAGACTCTAGGTCAACCCAGGACTAGTTAGAGCAATCTTCAGTCTGATCTCACATCTAATCAGGTTGGAAGACCCCTCACAGTTTGTTGTTTGGTAGGGTCAATTCCTTTATCTCTTTTGTCTTACTCTCACATACCTGCACATAGGCTGATGTCTTTCCTATTCAAAAGTCACAGACAGACCCCAGTCTTTGTAATGTGGCTTTTGAATAGGAAAGATCCTTATATCCTTATATCTTTCCTCTTATATTCTTATATCCAAACACCCTATATTCTCCACATTTTGGATTGTCTGTTAACTGAATCAAGGTGAAAATGACTTCCATATTACCTCTGACACTTACTAGTTGTGTGATAAGATATTAAATCTATTTTATTTTCAGTTTTCTCATCTTTAAAATGAAGATAATACATTATTTTAAATAGCAATTTTGGCAACTGGAGTAAAATTTACAAAACGTGAAGAGTCAAACAGCATTAACTTTTAAAGACAATTCAGTTGGTGAGAGGGAGAAACCTGGGTCACTCCTTACTGAGCAGAGATACTTGGGACACTGTGAAGCTTTCACTGTGCTATGAAAATTGAGCTAAGCCTGGGAGTAACTTTCCTGGAATGTGACTGCCAGGATAAGAATAAGGAATTGAAATATTCTTATTAACTTCTGCTAAGTTAATAAGAATTGTTGTTTCTATACTGCTGAAGGAATTTAAGTGCTATTAATGTTTTCTGAAATTTGGTTCCCTAGGATAAAGTCCTATTTACCCTACCCGGGTTATGACAATGATATATAATAACTGTTCTATTTACCTCACAGGGTTGTTGAGAAGATGAAATGTGATATGTGTATATAAAATTCTTTGAAATCTTTAAAGCTCTATTTGAATGTCAACTTGTATTATTTGACCATTATTTTACTCTTCTTTTTTGCACATAAACCTAAATTAAGTACTTGCCCTCTTCTAGTCGATTAAAAATAAACCAATAAATGGAATGAAAGTATTGAATGGCATAAAGAAATTAAAGTCTTTTTCTAGGTTGACCTATACCTGAACAAGTAATCTTTTCTCTATTTACTTTGGATAACTCTGATTATTTTATATTAGTTGAGATCTTCCTTACTACCTCCACCCACTACTTTTCTGGATGCAAGCAGAAAAAATCAAATCATTTTCCTGCAAATTGAAATCTTAAAAATAGTATTTCTTGCCCACCCTCCCATTCCCCACTCCCTGCCTCCAGAGAGCCTCCTTTTCATCAGATTAAATAACTCCAGTACTTTTAATCTAATTTTATATAGCAAATAATTTTCATAAGAACTGCCCTCCTCTGAAAGCTTTCCAGTTTATCAAAGCCTTTCTTAGAATGCAGTTTTTGGGGGCAACTAGGTGACACAGTGGATAGAGCACCGGCCCTGGAGTCAGGAGGACCTGAGTTCAAATCCATCCTCAGACACGTAATAATTACTAAGCTATGTGACCTTGGGCAAGCCACTTAACCCCATTGCCTTGCAAAAACCTAAAAAAAATGTAGTTTCTGGAGAGGAACCTGAAAATCTAGATATGGTTTGATTGGAGCAGAACCAACTGGGAAATCCCTCCCAAAGATCAGTTCATAACTAATCCAAATGTTATCATGCATTTTTCTTATCTATGTCCTCCCATAAAGCCTCCACAAATGGGTAATTTTTAAAAACCTTTTATATATGTCATTGCAATAACTGACCTTTCTCTTTTTTGTCCCCAGTTTTGACTACATGATTGACCTACCTTTTTTCTAATCATATATTCTTTTTTTTTTTTTTTTTAGGTAAGGCAAATGGGGTTAAGTGGCTTGCCCAAGGCCACACAGCTAGGTAATTATCAAGTGTCTCAGGTCAGATTTGAACTTAGGTACTCCTGACTCCAGGACTGGTGCTCTATCCACTGCGCCACCTAGTCGCCCCCAATCATATAATATTGATTATATTTTTCTTTATATTTCCTTAATCTGTGCCAGTCACCACTGGTAATAAACTATATCTCCTAATTCCTGCTTCTTATCTCTAATTTTTCTTTGAAATTTTGATTCTTCAGAGATCATAATATTCCAAAATTTGCAGTTATAAAGACCTTTTGGAAGGATGCTGGATGTTTAAGAGAGCTTTTGTATCAGAGAGGATCACTAAAATCTTATATAATTTCACAAATACAATCCAATTGTATATTCTCCTCTTCAATTCTGTATCTAGCTTACTGACCATTGGTAGCTCCTGTCTGAGATAAATATGTCATAAACAATATATGTGGGTATCTTTAAGATATTTGACAGAATCTTTCATGGTATTCTTGAGAACAAGTTAGAGAGATGGAGACTGGATGATAGCACATTTAATCCAATTTGGAACTGGTCGTTTTTTGAATGGACCTAAAAGGTTGGTTTAATAGCAAAGAAGGATCAATGGCAACCTAGGAAGAAAACTTATTTTCAGTATCATAGAGCTTTGGCCATTTCTAGTCAATTAAAAAAAATCAATGAATGGCATGAAGGCAAAGGATGGCATAGTGATCAATTTTGTGGATACCACCAAACCTGGGGGGATACATGATATACATTAGATTTCACAACTTGGAATTTTTTTATTGGTATTTTATTTTTTTCAAACACATGTTATGACACTTTTACAAAATTCATCCATATCATATGAATATTTTTAAGTTACAAAATTTCCTTTCACTTTCCCTTCCACCCCCCCCCTCCCCTGAGTGTCAGTCAGATTAATATTGTACATACACATTTGTGTTAAACATGTATATAGAGTAATCATTTTTGGCATGAGGAATTAGAATTAAGGGAAAGAAATACAAAAGGAATATTTTTAAAAAGTGAATGTAGTGTTCATCATATTCTGATATTTTGTTTTGTTTTCTTCCTCTGGATGGGGATAACATTGTCCATAGCCAATCTAATAGGGTTGTCCTAATTCTCTAAATGACTGAGAAGAGCTGCATCTGTTAAGATTGATCATCTTACAATGTTGTTGTTAAAGTGTAGAATGTTCTTTTGGTTCTGCTCCCTTCACTCAATATCAGATCCTGTTTCTCTTAGAGTCGGACCATTTATGGTTTCTTAGAGAACAATAGTAATCCATAATATTCACGTACCATAACTTGTTCAACCATTCCCCAATTGATAGGTATCCCCACAATTTCCAACTCTTTGCCACTACAAAAAGAGCTACTATGAATATTTTGGAACATGTGGGACTTTTTCCATTTTTTTTATGATTTCTTTTGGATATAGACCTAGAATTGGAATTACTGGATCAAAGGATTGGACATTTTTATTGCTCTTTGGGCATATTGCTTTTCAGAATGGTTGGATCTGTTCACAACTCCACCAGCAATACAGTAATGTCCCAATTCCTCCCACAACCTCTCCAATATTGATCATTTTCCCCTTTTGTCATCTTAGCCAATCTGATTAGTAGTTGTTTTAATTTTCATTTCTCTAATCAATAATGATTTGGAACATTTTTCATATGATTATTTATAGCTTTAATTTCTTCATTTGAAAAATTCCTATCCTTTGACCATTTCCAATTGGAGAATGACTTGTAACCTTATAAATTTAATGCAATTCTCTATACATTTTAGTAATGAGACCTTTATCAGAATTCCTAGTTGTGAAGATTGTTTTCCAGCTTTCTGCTTTCTTTCCAATTTTGGCAGTTTTGATTTTATTAGTGCAAAAACTTTTTAAATTTAATATATTCAAAATCATTCATTTTGCCAGGATTTGGCTGCTTAAGAAAATGAAACAATGGAAACAAATGTAAAGTTCAATATTTGGGTCAAAAAAATATTAACTGTATAAGTATAGGATATAGCTAGAAAGTCTGTATGGAAAAGATTTAGTGGACTATAGGATAGGTATGAGTCAGCAGGGTCATATGGGAGCCAAAAAAGCTAATACAATCATAGAATACATTAATATATAGTACATATTGCAAGGGAGGTTACAGTCCCATTGTACTCTTAGTGTCTAGAATTATGTATACTACTAGAGTTCATATTTGAGAAAACTGGAAAGCAGCCAGGATGGTTGGTTTATAGGATGATAATGGTTTATAGATCATGTTGTATAATGATTATCATATTACTATGGCTGTTAATGGAGGCAGCCAGATACTTCAGGGAATAGAATACTGAAGTTGGAGTTAGCAAGACTTAAGTTCAAATCCTGCCTTAAATACTTACAGCTCTGTGACCTTGAGCAATTCACTTAATTTGTCTCAGTTTCCCTACCAATAAGATGAGCATAATAATAGCATTTACCTCCTTCAGTTTTTTGTGAGATTATAATGAGGTAATATTTGTAAAGTACTTTACAAACCTTAAAGCACTACATACATTTGCTATTATGGTTATCATTTTTTGTTAGCTTGGAGAAGAGAACCTGATATGTAGGGAGTATATGGGATAGGACAGGGTATTTAAGCTTAAATTGTTTGAAGGAGTGTCTTGAAGGAAATTATTCGAAGGAGTGTCCTGGAAGGTGGAAATAGGACCAAGTGGTGGCAATTATAGGGAAGTGAATTTTGTTTTAGCATAAGGAAAAATTTCTGAAGAATTAGAGCTGATCAAAGAATGGAATTTGCTTCCTGGAAACAAAGATGGGATTATAATAAATTCTCTATAAAAGGAGGTAGGTTTTTTTTTTTTTTTGGCAAGGCAATGGAGTTTAAGTGACTTGCCCAAAGGTCCCACAGCTAGGTAATTATTGTGTCTGAGGTTGAATCTGAACTCAGATCCTCCTGACTCCAGGGCCTATGCTGTATTCACTGTGTCCCCTGGCTGCCCCTAAAAGGAGGTTTTTAAAGATGAATGTAGGTATCCCTAACTGAACCCCACTTTGAAGATGACTTCAATTTGCGGGCAGGTGATTCTCCCTTTAAAATTTTTATAGCTTGGGAAAGTAGACATGTAGGTTGGTGGCTGCTGATGTCACCTTGGTTGTACTTTTTTCTGGTATTAATAAGACCTGAGTTTTTTCCCCCATGTTTCATACCTTTCCCCTCTTTTGTGTGCCTGGTGATAATTCTTCAATGTTCCCCTGATTGTGTGACTTGCAATATGATATGCACAGTTTGTCTTTTCAACTGATTTTCTCATCTTTGTTCTTAGCACAATTTCTATCTCTCCTTGCAGAAGCAGAAGGAATGAGAGTCATTTAGCAGCATCTAGGTGACCCAATAGCTAGAACACTAAACATGTTTAGTCAAAGACCTGCATTCAAATTTCATAGGGTCACATGTTAAAGGTATCAGAATTGGACTCTGATGATTGATTTTATTCTTCTCTTTTCTTTGATTTGGAGGTAATATGCTGTAGTGAATGGAGAGCTGACTTCTGGGTCCAGAAAATCTGGGCCCAAATTTTCCTGCCTACATCTGTCGCATACTAACTATATAATCTTGCTTAACATCTCAGTGCCCCAGGTAATTCAGACTTTTAGCTATAGGAAAGGGTCTAGCCTACATTGGAGAGTCATTTCTTTCATGACAGTTCCCTACACCTATAAAATTATACCTTTGATCAAAATAAAATGATTACTTTTTTCTTTTAAGGTCACTTTATTAATATTACAGAGGAATTAGATTTTGTAGACTAAATCAGACCTTCCTAATTAAGAAGGCTTTAAAGTTTAATCAGAATCACCAAGTCAGTGACTCACTGAAAGTCATGAAAACAACCAAAGTATCTTGGCTTCTAGAGTGTATTTGATTCATAGATTTTATTCATAAATCTGCATAGATCTGCAACCAGAAAAAGCAAATTTGTTTTGTGTGTAATTTTCAGGAGCTCTGCTTCCTCTTCCACATGTTGGGCTGCTGAAGTTGAGCTCCTATTTATCTAGTCTCATTTTTTTGGGAATATTTGTAGAAAATTGCTGCCAGCTGGCAGACTTGAAGTCCAGAGGGGAAATGGTGTCATGTTCAATGAGTTGGGGGTTGATGTCAATGGCATACACACTCATGTCCTCTGAGCTGGTGACATTTTCTCCAGGCACTAAAAGTGTGTTCAGAATTAGAACAGTATCTTCTCATTCTCTAGAAGAGGGGAAAAAAACATACTTGATTTCCTTCTATTGATGAAAGTAGACAAAGGGCATTGGATTGGGACACAGAGCCATGGATTCTAGTCTGTACTGTGCCATTTGGTTGGGTTGTGATCTTGTTAAACTTCCTCAACTTCTCTGAGTTTTTGTTTTCTCATTTGTAAAGCCGTCGAGTTAGATTCAATTGGAGTATATATATCATAGGATTTCAAGCTGGAAGGAATCCTTCCACTTTCTCCATAGGAAAACAAATCATGCTGGTAGCAAATAATGAAGGAATATGTAACCAGGAGTTTTGAAGCATCCTCCTTTAAAAAAAATGATTACTTTTTCTAATACACCATGTTAGTCCATGGTAACTTTTTACTGGTCTGTAAAATGTCTGCTAAAACTTTTGTATTTCTTAAAAATGACTCTTGCCCCTGCATTTTCTGATGCTTTCCTTTGCTCCCCACTTTTCTCCCTATTCCTGACCCCCAATTCCTTGATTCATTGTCATAATGTGGATGACACAATAATCTTTAGTAAAATATATAGACAGTTTACCAGTATATTACAAACATTGAATTGAGTTATAAAACAATGTTTCTCTTTCTCTTTTCTCTTTTTTCTATTTTCAACTACTTTCTATACCTAGCCAAAAGCAATTTCTTCCTTAGCTGAGCTGCCCCAGTATTTTGTTGCATTCTCTGTTACTGTGATTAGTGGACCTGACATCTTTGCTATTAGACTTTAAAGTCCTTCAGTTAGCCATTATGTCTTATTCATCTTTATGTCCCTTGAAACACCTGGCACAGTAATAGGGTATAGGTGTTCTGCAAATACTAGTTTCTAATAAAAACTAATTTTATTGATCAAAAGTTGGGGGGTATGGATTGGGTGGGTAGGGAATCTCCAAGATTTTCTAACCTCTGACCTGTTCTCATTCAGCTTGCTGTCTCCAAGAGCCTATTTGAACCCCTTTAATGATGAAAAATGAGAGAAAAGATGAAGTAATGAGGCCAGATGGAAGAAGAGGAAGAGGATGGGATATTTAGAACTCATCACAAGGTACTCAATAAGAGTTGAATCACTTCAGTAAGGAAACATATTATTACCCCCCTTTCAAACACTAATTGATTGTTTTGCATTCATAAGAAAAAAAGGGACAATAGTAGAGTGAAGAAGAAAGGAAAAAAATATCTTTTGGTTTACATGACAGAAAAAGTCACATCAAATAGTAGGCAATTTCCACAACTCTCTAAGGACCATAATATAGTGGGGTAAATAAAAATAAAAAGTCCCACTTCCCTATCCTTTACCCTCAAGGAAAAGGCCTCAAAAACTTGATTCCTCCAGAGAAGGACAATCTCAGATATAATCGGGAACTAAAGAAAGACCTTCTCCCCACCCCCCATTCATCCTGAGGAAAATACTTCAATTAAGGTTGAAGAGGTAGGAGAGGGCAATGCTAGAGTCTGTGATAAAAGAAAGAGTGCAGGCTGACACCCTAATTTTACTCTGAGCTGTGGAAGACTTGACTTAAAGAAAGACCATTGAATCAAAGGAAAGGTCCTCAATTTGATCTGATGCCCAGAGAAGAGAAGACTTAGGACTTGATATCTGAGGCCCCAGCAAAATAACAACCCCCCCAAACCCCCCCACCCCCCAAAAAAACCCTGAGTAAACAAAGAAAAAAAATCACTTTTATGATATGAGGTATAACCAAGACAAAAATCCAGAAGAGGAGAGTAAGTCAAGAATACCAATAATTAAACCTTAGAGAAAAAAAAAATCAATCTTTACATAAGAATAATTAAAATTCTTTGAAGATATGCTGTATTAAAAAAGATAATATAATAGAAATGAGAACTGGAGAGGAGAGACTTAGCAAAAGGAAGAACAGTTTAATTGACACTAATAATAAAAATAGGGAGGAGGAGGCTATGGGTAAAATTATTATTAGGATCATTCCCTTGTCTGGGTTTTATTGAAAAAAATTATAGTATTTTTCTGAGAACAGAATCACCCTGGGCTCTAATCAGGAATGGATAAGAAGGGATTCTGGATATGTCTTAATTGCTATTTTCTAGGAAAAATCTACCTTTGCAGAAATCACGTAAACCTACACGGCATAATTGAAAAACCTCTGCATTTAGAGTTAGAGGATTCGGGTTTGAGTGTTGGCTGTTCCCATATGTGTGATCTTTGGAAAAATCACTAAACTTCTCTGGCCCTCATTTCCTCATCAGTAAAATGTGGGAGCTGGCCTAGAAGTTCCCCAAGGTTCCTTCTAGCTCTCAGTATATGATGATGCCTTTTTAAAGAAGTAGTGTTCTGTATCCCATCCCTGAGTTAGATAGAAGTCAAATAAAGTACTCTTTTTTGCTCCTCTAATGATGGCATGGAATAGATTACCTGATGATGGCAAACTGATCTGAAGATCAACTCTTGTTGTCTTTATCAATATGGAGTAAGATTTCAGAGTAAGGCAGCTTTTACTCCTTTTCAAAAAGTTTTATTAACAGCTGGGCTCTCTCAATGTGTCTACATAAAGTTATTTACAAAGGAGTTCCTCATGTAGCTTGGAAAAATAGATATTCCATAATGGTTCTGTTTTATGTCACTTATTGAGTGTTGATCCTATTGGTGCTTAAGGTCTTCTGTCTGTATTTGGAACTGCACACAGTCCTTTGTATAATATTATTTCTTTAGAGGTTGAATCTGGAGGGTTTTGAAGATATATTTCTGTATTCCTATGAACTGGCAATTGTGATCTTCTTTCTTTTGAATAAAGTCTTTCATGTTTGTAATAAATTTGGATTTTTAACTCTAAAAATAAAATGGATGAAATATTTTGTAGTCTTATCTCTCAATCTGTATTTGACCATGAAACATGTGCTCTCTCAGTTTTTCCATCATTCAATGGGAAACTTGTGGGAAGGTCATTCTCAATTATTTTTTATTACAGAAAATGAAACTCCCATGCTTATGATACCTGCTTATACTAGTCACATCTCTTTCTCCATTTTAAAAACCTTATAATGAAAAAAAAAACTTGGAGTATGAGAAGTATTCAAAGGAACAGCCTTGGTTGAAATGAAAAAGCCAACTGACTTTCACAGTTCATTTATTTTTAGTAGCCCTAACCCTCACCTAAGCTGTCATAAATGAATTTTGGTGACAGGTGAAGGCTCTTTACATAGGGCTGCTTCAAAAGCCATAACCATGATAATTATTTCTCTTGATGAGTTTTTCCAATAGGCAATGTGATTTCTGCAAAGGCTGGCTGATGGCTTTACTTTGTACTCAGCCCAGGCTTTAATGTATCAGGTAAAACAAATTTAATTTCTCCCTACTCAGTTATTATTCTGAACTCGATTTTTCTTTTAATGCCTGTACCACATATTATTTCCCTTTCCCCAAGCTCCCTGATTTCAGAGGCACTGGATATTATCTTCAGGAACTCATGTGTAAGTGGGGTAGATAGTGATGGATTTGAAAAACACCAAGGTCAAGCAGTCATGCAGAAAGAAAATATAATGTTATTTTCAGGAAAGGGGAGATGGGAGCTAGTGAAATAGAGAATGGAAATTGACAACTCAAGTGATGGAAAATAATAACAAAGTAGAATTAAGAACTGAATTGTATATAAATGCATATTTTCTTACTCATAAATTAAATTGTATGTTTGTATTTCTTTCCTTGCAACTACCCTCCCAACCACTCCCATGTCTTTCTTGGGTAAATATATTGTCATTTTTAATTCGGAGGGTTACTACCCCTAGAATCTCCTGATGAGTAAGGGGGAAAATATATATATATATATATATATTTTTTTTTCTTTTCTGCTGTATGAAATTTTAAGATCATGTGAAGTGTGGAATGTGGGTTGAAAATTTGGAACATTTTTTCTTTTCAAACCCCAAACAAAACTAAATAGGTTATTTGGTTATAATCATACTATATGATCAGTCACATGACAGATTTGTTTTGGAGGGAAAGGGTTCCAATTGTTGGGCGGAAAAGCCCTATTTTACAGTAAAGCTTGTTTAGAAATAATAGGGTATGTCACCTCCCATTCTGATCCTCTCCCCATCCCTAACTCAAACTATTATTTTTTTAAGAGGGTAAAAAAAAATTACTTTGAACTGCTAGGTGAATTTTTTAAAACTGAAATTAGTTCCCTACAGCACTTTTGCATATCTCTGCCGTTCTGCTGAGCATTTTTTTCTCTAGCCAAAGAAGGAAAAATAATATATCACAAATGTATAACAGAGTAAAATAAAACAAGTCCAGATGGTTCATCTGTCAGATATCTCTTTCCTTTCACATCTGGTAACAGTCAGTCCTGGACATATGTAGAAACCTACAGCATGTGCTAGATCCCTATTACTATGATTGTGCAACCAGGTCTGTCTTTCATTAGACATTTCCAAGACAAGAACACAAGTATCTATCTGCCTTTGAAATCAATAGCAAAAAAATCACTTATCAACTTTGAGAGTCAATATTGTTTTGCTACCTATATAAAATACCTGACAAAAGGAGCAGGAAATAGTTAACTACTCACACAGTACATACCTGAATTTCACATATCAGCTTGAAAAACACTGGGAAAAAAATATTTTAAAAATAAATCAAATTATATTATCTAATCAAAAAAATAAAAAAAATCATTTGATGTTAGATTTGGAATCTGAAAAAAAAAAAGAAAAAGCTCCACATCTGGTTTCTCCTCCCACCTCCCCAATATGAACTTGTTTAAAGGCAGCTATTGCATCAATGAGTAATCCTGAAATACCAGTATAGGAGACATCAATAATGGGAGATTGGCAATTTGTGATCTTGTCACAATGAAATAACATCGTGGATTAGGAAGACCTGAATTCAAATTCTGCTTTAAACCCTGGGAAAGTCACTTAAGCTTTTTTCAGACTTGATTGCCTTATCTATAAAATAGGAATAATAGCATTGAAACTCACAGGCTGTTGTGAAGATCAGCTTACTTAACATTTTAAACATGTAAGTATGTAAAGTTCTTTGAAAATCTTAAAGGATTATTTAAATGATGATATTACATTAGCCCATTCTCTGTCCTTAAGGAATGATTCTTTTTTTCTATTGAACCCTACTTACAAAGTTTGTGGTGTGGGTGATGACATACAAATATGATGAATTTTACTTTTCAGTAGATTAGTGTGGGTTACTTCTGAGTACTGGAACATTCTTCAACTGTGTGTGTGTATGTGTGTGTGTGTGTGTGTGTGTGTAGGGTAGTAGTGGGGTGGTGAATCTTTTGTTCAAAAATATCTTCCTTAAACTATCCTATTACTTAGGGATTTATTTGGACAAACATAATTTTCTTTAAAATGCAAATGGAAAATTTAGACCTTACTCACACTGTGATGTGAATTATACAATATTCAACTATTGGCCATTACCAGATTCTTATTAGGATTTTATCAAATGGCAAAAGTAAACTACCCCATAGCTGCCTTTGGATAAGTTCAGAAGGTGGAGGTGGAATTTGAGATAATGAGTTCAATAACCAACTGCAATCAGCCTCAGGGAATAGGAAAAAGATAGAGGAATAATGATTTTGAATGAGAAGACAGCCTAGATAGAATGAGAATGGGGGACTTTGGACAATATTAAGTCATTAGTTATCTGCAGGTCAGGTATGTAAAGTCAGTGGAAAAGAAAGGAACTAAGAAAGGGAGATGGAGGATGACAAATTTTAGAATTTTTTCTAAAAATTTGTTAAGCCAGTGTGCCAAAGGTCATGGTTTTGAATGACTATAAGCTCCAGCTTCTCTTAATTCAAATCAGTTCCTTCAATTCAGGCTAGCCAGTTCATTTTAATCAATTGTCTTCTTATCAAGCTTTTGAACATCTGAAAGGATGGGAAGAGGGAAATGAAAGAAATTGAGAAAGGAAAAGATGATATATGTGTGTGACACCTTCCTTTTTATTAGTAGTAAGATATAATAGAATATTATAGTGGGTCTGCACACTTAAGGTGAAGCAGGGGAATTCTGGGCATAGAGAAAATGTTGTAAACTTTTTCAAACATTTCTGTACTGTGAAGGACATTCTCCGTATTTTCCATTTTGTATTAACTCTTTGCTATCTTCACTTCCTAAACCACATTATACTTTTGGTTATGCCCTTTGGGGCAGAAGAAGGCATGGCACATGGAATATAGTACATAGCATACCACTCATTTGCAACGGGTGCTGTTTTAGCTACTGCTTGGGGACTTCCCTTGTGGCATACACATTAGAGAATACCTGAAGACAGGTGATAAACTACTTCTCAAACACCACTCTTGTCCCACTCACCATAGAAATGCATTTA
Source organism: Macrotis lagotis (assembly GCF_037893015.1). Lineage (NCBI taxonomy): Eukaryota > Metazoa > Chordata > Mammalia > Peramelemorphia > Peramelidae > Macrotis > Macrotis lagotis. The sequence continues at coordinate 356,282,700 of NC_133666.1, forward strand.
AGCAGCAAAAAATCCACTAGTGTGGGAGCCTTCTTTCTTCTCTCCTGGATGGGCTGCCGGGAAAAAAAAAAAGGTCAGACTCTAGAGAAGGATGCAATGAATTACAGGAACTGATGCTGAGCAAAGGGAGCAGAAGCAGGAGAACATTGTTCACATTAAAAACAACATTGTGAATTGATCAACCTTGATGGATGCAGCTCCTTTCCAACAGCTCAGAGAGTTAGGATGACCCTAGGAGCCAGCTATGGACAATATTATCCTCATCTGGAGGAAGAAAAACAAAACAAAACAAAACAAAAACCCTACAGACTCTGAATGAACATTGCATTCACTTTTAAAAAAATTTTCTTGCTTTTCCTTCCTATATCATGTTTTTCTTTCTTTTTCCCTTAATACTAATTCCTCATATAGAAAATGACAAATCTGTAAACATGTTAAACACACATGTGTATGTACAAAATTTACCTGACTGTTCCCTGCTGAGGGGAGGGGGGATGGGAAAGTAGAAGGAAATTATGCATATGCGTGTGAATGAATGTTGAAAAACTTTTATAACATAATTGGAAAAATAAAACATAAATTGAAAAAAAGAAATAAAATGGAATTGTGACAATGACAACCATTAAAAAAACCCCAAAATAGATCAATATGGAAAGAATATATTTTCTTACTCATACAAATATTATAAAAGTGTTGAGAAATTTTTATTGAGAAGAAAGGAAGAAGGGGGAAGGAAAGCAAGTAGGTAGTTGTAAAAACCTCAGCAGTAAGGGAAAGGTGAATAAAACCACAGAGGATATCTAGGAATTGAGGGAAAGAAAGTTCATACAATCAACTGACAGGATCCTGAAAAGATCTATGAGAGATATACACATATTATTACATATACATACACACACATATATATGTACATACACATATAAATGTACATTAACATATGCACATATATATATAATATATATATGGAGAGACTGAGAGAGAGACAGAGACAGGATAAGGGATAGAGAAAGACAGGAGTGGCCAAACAATTTTTGGTCCTTATGGAAACCATGTCACCCTGCTTCCTATATCCCATACCCTATAAAAAGCATGCTCTTTCCACTACCCACTGCTGGAGTCTGTTCGGATCCAGCCTGCCATTCCTTCCTTCAATAAGTAGCTTTACATTTCATTTGTCTCCATTGCTATTCTTCTTAAACCATGGACTTTTCTGACCTGGCCTTTTGACCTTTCATTTGGTGCCTGAAATGTGGAAACTGGGAGAGATATAACAAGGAATCCTGAAAACACACAACTGGGAAATGAGTGAACTGTGGAAGCGTGCCAGGGTTAACTCCCTGACCTTACAGAAGGAGCCCTTGAAGAAGGAACCCTCTCCTGGAACCTCAAGTCCCTGGTATTTAAGGATTACTACATTTTGACCACTTCAGAAGACAGGACTAATTCAAAAAGATAAGACTTATTCTGGGTACTCCCCTTCTCCCTTGCCAGGACACCTGGGGTGTTCCTTTCCAAAATCCTAGGTAAGTGGTGAACTGCCCAGCGGTGGGATTCAGCTGAATTGTGCTGATTTGGCAGAACTGATACCTAATTTTATGTTAAGTTTGGCAAACTAGTTGTTAATTTATTTGAATTCCACCACTGGAACTGTCTCAAAACAGAAAAACAGAATTGGACACCTCTTTCTTTCTCTGTTTAAACTGACTCTAAAAAACTCAGTAGGTGTGGATTCCCCCCACCCACCACCACCATGTGGGTCTTAGTTATAGCCACTGGGCTACTCTGTGGATCCTTACCTTTCATAATATTCTTCTTCATGAGGACCTCAAATTCCAAAAATTCCCTAACACCCTTGCTAACCTGAACAATTTTGTCAGAAGTAAAGCAAATGAAATGAAATCCCAACTATTTTTTTAACTAAGGCAATGCCCCTCCCTTTGCGACTCCTGCTCTGCTTCTCAAATTCTTCTCCTCCATCAGCTCAACCCTCCCAAAATATCCAAATCCTGAATTACATCAGACCTCCCCCTCTGTCTCTACAATCCTCCAACTCCTGAACTCCCAATATCTGGACCATACCCTTGCTCTGGCTTACCCTTTGCTGAACTGCACCAATCCTGAACCTCTAGGGTTGTCTCTTAAAGAACTGGGAAAAATTTGTGAGACAGGATTTGAGGGAGAAACATGCTTTTCTTTTTAATACCTCCTGGCCCCAATTCAATATAAAAAGTAAGGAGAAATGAATCTTGAATAGCTAAATAAATCAAACATGCCATCCTTCAATTAGACAAAACTTCCTCTGTGTGAAAAGCCTCCTCCCTTTGAGAATTCCCCCTGCTCTTAACTTTCTTTTTGTTGCCTCCTTTCCACTGCTCTACAGTTAGGGAACAGGGATCACTCATCCTTGACTAAAGTGGCTTGGCACCAGAAGGTAAAATTTATCTGGAAATTGTCCCCTTTAAAGAGGATAGTCTACTCTCTCATTCCTTGTTCTAGTTTGGATCCTATTCTGGAAATTTTTCTATACTCAATTCTTCCTCTTTCCTTTTTCTTTTAAGGTTTTTGTCAGAGAAAAATTGCTATCAAATATGGTTCAACTCCTGTGTAATCTAAGATCTGCCTCATGCTGGGAATTATGCCATCAGAAATCTTTCAAGAGTGAAGTCATGTATTAACAATACAGTCACTATGTAACTATACAATATAGTTAGAAAAGAAAGGGTTAAGCAAGTTTTTATCAGTTATGATTACAAATAAGGATATTTTTTCATGAACTTGAAAACAGAGAAATTAGAATTGCATTAATGAAAATAAGAAGAATAAGTTAAGAAATTTAAAAATTTGTCATAGGATTGTTAACTGGGTTGCAAAGAAAATCTTGAAAGGGAAAATGAAATTTTAGAAATATCTAGTCATAGATCTGCATCAAAAGTTTTCAGTTTGGAGATCTAATTTGACATTATTCCTAATGATAAAGGTAAAGGCAAATGGATTTGAAATTTGTTGGCTGTTATTCTTGTTTAAAGACACTAAATAAAAAAAATCAGTGGAGAAATATTTTAAAATCAGCAATGCTATTTATCAGTCTTTGTTTTATAACAGTCTAGATATTTTTCTACCTTTGCTTATGCAAAATTAAGAGGAAGTTATATATAATAATAAAAATAGTGTTTGTTCTTCATTTTCAAAGAAGACCACAACATTAGGGAGGTGAAGCCATGACAACCATGTGAATTGGATTTGAATGAGAGGTCTGTGCTAAGTCACCAGCCTCACTTTCTTCTCCAGAGTCATCTAGGTTCAGTGACCATATATGAATCAGAATGACTGGAGATGTCTCTGGCTGCAAGGCAATCAGGGATAAGTGACTTGCCCAAGGTCACACAGTTAGTAAGAATCAAGTGTCTGAAGCTGGGTTGGAACTCCTGTCCTCCTGACTCCAAAGCCAGTGCTCTATCCACTGTACCACCTAGCTGTCCTTGGAAGTTATATCTACAACTGATGTTTATCACCTATGAAAAAGTAAATTGTTTGGCCTCATATTATGATTTTGAAACCTAAAAGTTAAAAAGTATAGCCCACCATGGAATAGATGTATGGGTAGTGAGAGACAATAAACCCCGCTCTTTTCTCAGAGATTCCTGTTGATTCAATGTGGAAAAGGTTAACTAGCTCTGAGAAATAAGCCAACTTTAGTCATGCAATTTCTAAACAGTGAACCTGGCTTGTTATAAACCTGCAAATTCCTGCCTAATACAGAATTTTTAAAAAATGATTTTGTCTTTGCACCAGGACAAATTAAAACTGCAGAAGAAAAAACCAAAAACAAATGACAAATTTCAAATTAAATCTCTTGTGTATGTTTGAACCAGTAGATTTTTATTGCTTATAGCAACCCATGAGAGAAAACAACTATATCTAGCTTTAAGCTGTAACTGGTAGAGTTTGCTATTTGAGATAAAAGATTTTGGGACTATGATATATTATATTCCAAGGTTTGACATTAGACATTGTTGTTTGATGGATTTTTTTTTTTTTTTTTTTTTTTTTTTTAGTTTTTGCAAGGTAATAGGGTTAAGTGGCTTGCCCAAGGCCACAGAGCTAGGTAATTATTAAGTGTCTGAGGCCAGATTTAAACTCAGGTACTCCTGATTCCAAGGTCAGTGCTCTATCCACTGTGCCACCTAGCTGCCCCTTGATGGATTATTAAATCAATAATCTACCATTCAGAAGTTTAGGTCACAAGCTACTCAGAGGAAATGTGAACCTAAACTGTCATAGATGGAGGTGTTAAGAAAAAGAATAGACAATCTTTAGTCTCAGTCCAAGACAGTCTCCTTCTAGATCAATTTCTCCATTGTGCTCCTACCTGGTTATTCCTGAGCCATGACTTCATGGTTGATTATTAACTGTGACACCTACCTAAAGTCAAACAGAGTTAAGGATGTTTGATCCTGTTGAATAGGTGTTGTTAATTTGGTTTTGTTTTAATCATGTCCCAGATTTTTCCTCTCTTTAACAGATTTCCACAATCAGAGCAAGTAGTCAATGAAAGACAAGGGCACATGCACAATATACCCTGATACTATGTAGTATTCCCCTACATTATGATAAGACCAATGCTACCTGGATTGGGAAACTATTATATAATACATACTAGATATTTTTACTTCAAATAATGGAATACTATCTTCTTTTTTTTTTAGGGTTTTTTGGTAAGGCAAACAGGGTTAAGTGGCTTGCCCAAGGCCACACAGCTAGGTAATTATTAAGTGTCTGAGACTGGATTTGAACCCAGGTACTCCTGACTCCGGGGCTGGTGCTTTATCCACTGCGCCACCTAGCCGCCCCTGGAATGCTATCTTGTTACTATCTCCATACTTCTCTGTATTGTTATTGTTCTTCCTTTTTATTATTGCTGTATTCATATTATCAACTTACATATGGTTGAACTCTGGACTGAATGTATGGAAAAGGCCACAGGTTGAAGACCTTCAAAAGAAAAATGCCTATCTTTGATGACCTCTGCTAAGTATCCCCAGTGCTTCTGTTTTTGCTAGTCCAATTGTTTGTCATCTACTTTGTTCTTCAAAACCATTGATATATGTGACTCTTGTGGATATCTCTTGGTCATGTTCTCCCAGTTACTCCTGACTTTCCAAAGGTTCTTTAGGCCCTTCCATACAATATTGCTCAAAACAATTGTCTCATATCAAAGTGCTAATCGCTGTTCCACACACTGTTTCCCTAGATCAGGTTGCCACCTCCTTCTGTTCCCCACTGAAGCCACCACTGACCTTCCCATGTGCCCTACAGCACTCCTCTTCAGCGGGAAGCAGCCACTGAAGACTGGACTATTGTCCCAATTCCCATGAAGCATCCCCCTGCCCCACATCCTTTACAGCACCCCCATCTCCTCTTCGTGGTGTATTGTTAGAAACAGTAACCAGATGCTCTCTAAGCAAGATATGAAGTTAGCAACACCTTGTCCTCTCATTGTCCAGGGACTACAGTTTAATTAATCTTCCATTATCTATGTGGACAAGTACAGTTACTCTCCCACCTATCCAACTCTAACCCCTAATTAATCCAAAAAAATTAAATTACAAAAATTAAAACAAAAGACTGGAGTGTTGGATTCAGATCTAGCTTTCATTCTTGTCCTTATGAGCCCTGTTTAATATCTTTTCCTGAGAAAACTCCATAGAAACTCCAAACATCTCCCAGTCTCACCTTGATCACCCCAAACAAAGCATGTCCTTCATGGAGACCCCAAATGACTCTCAGTCTTTATGGAAATCACACCACCCTGCTTCCTATATCCCATACCCTATTAGAGTCATGCTCTCCCCACTACCTACTGCTGGAGTCCACTATTCCTTCCTTTACAGCTTTACATTCTATTTCTCCCCATTGCTATCCTTCTTTAACTGAAGACTTTCTGACCCCCTACTTTTTTTTCAATGTCCCCTACTTTTCAGACTGTATTTCTCATGAATAGCTCCTAATAAATTCTGACCATAACTTAATAGACATAATACTCATGCACAAACTAGTTTTTAACAATTTCTATTTCATTATTTTAACTTTTAGTAATTTTTGTCTCTGATCAATAAAAGAAATAATGTTCTATATAATAGAGCATATCATGGCATGTACTGCCCAGGCTAATTAAAGCTGAGCTGCACGTAACCAAAAGTATTTTAGAATTTCTATTTTTTCCCTTAATTAAACATGATTAAACCCAGTGCAAAAATAATACTGTTTACATTGAACAAGAGAAGAGAGGCTTTCCCTGGATCTGCTTTTCTTGATAAGAGTTAGCATAGACAGGTATGATAATAAGCCAAGAAGAAATCCAACAGGCATGAAATCCTGGCTTCTGCCACACCGTATGTGGCCAGCATGTGTTCTCTATTGACCTCCCAGAGCATTCAAAGGGTCTGACCCCTACTTTTGACCTTTCAAATAAACCCTTCAATCAAAAGGGGTCCTCACTAGCAGTTTGTTGGAATAAATATATGTTAACCTTCAAAATTTTGTCTTAGGGACAAATATAAGAGAAGGGAAAAAACAGAATTAGGTTAACCAACACATTTGTTGATATTTCTAAGTCATGACCTTCTAGTAGTATACATATTTAGGGGAGTCTAGCCCAAGGACCAGACCCCCCCACCCCCCACCAATGGATGGCTATTCATTCTTTTTTTTTAGGTTTTTGCAAGGTAAATGGGATTAATTGGCTTGCCCAAGGCCACACAGCTAGGTAATTATTAAGTGTCTGAGACCGGATTTGAACCCAGGTGCTCCTGACTCCAGGGCTTATTCACTGCACCACCTAGCCAACCCCTGCCACCTAGCTGCCCCTGGCTATTCATTCTGAAATAGTATTGTCCATCAGTAGTTGTGATTTGAAACATTATCTCTGATTTGTTCAATAAAAGAAGGGTAGGGCTCCCAATGTAGGATGGGGGTGGGGTCCAAGGTGCAGAAGAGGCAGAGAGAACCCAGGAAAAGACAGGGGGTGATGGGGAAGAGGGAAGGGGAAACCATTCCTACAAAAGGAGAAGACCTTTAAGACAGATATATACCTAGAGGGTCTTCTAATAGGATTAAAAGGTGAGCCTTTGTCTTCTACTATTAGGGATGTTTTCTTTAAGCACCCTTTAAAAATGTTAATTGGCTTGATTACCAGGAGGAACTTTGATATTTTTGATTGGACCTTATTCACTCCTCTCTGGTTTTTAATTTTATCAAATGGAGGCTTTATGAATTGAGGAATTTCCAGAAATATGTTTTTACCTTATTCACTTTTGACAATACACACACACACACACACACACACACACTCAATGTGCATATGCATATGCAATATGGTATATAATATATACACATTTTTGCATCATGACATATATATATATATATATAATAGTTGGCACTTAACAATATGTTCATATAATGCATACACGTACACAATACACACTCATATATAATATAGTGTCTGTATACACACATGGTAAACAAGAAAAACAATTACCTTTGGTATTTTTTCCTCTTCCTACCTATTTGCATGGAAGACTGTGTGTGATAGGACAGAATTTCTCCAGTCACCCCAGGTAGGCAGTTGCTTATTCTATTGATTCTCAAGACCAGCTCTCAAAACATCTGCTACAATACCTTGTGCTTTTATTTTATTTTTAAAGACTGAATAAGACAAGTTTATCTTCGAGAAGGTCTAATTATTGATATTTCTATCTAGAGGGCTTCACATTATGAAACAATTGCCCTGAAAAGGCAGTCCTGAAACCTTGAGGCACTGTTTGTATTTTTGGTGGTTGATTTAACCACTTACAGATAAAAAAATAGATAATCTACACATATGTTACAGATGCAGCCAAGAATAAAAATAAATCTTTGAAGATCAAGCATGGAAACCAAGATGGAAAGAAAATTTGTAGGTATGAGTAAAATATAGTTGCTGTTTTACTTTGACTTTGTTGTCTCAAGATCAGCTTCACAGTTCACAGAGGAATGGAAGTGGAAGGGAACAAGCACTGTGCTAAGTACTTTATAAATATTATCTCATTTAATCTTCACAACTGCTTTGTAACAAAAGTCTCTTATTATTCTTTTTTTACAGTTTAGGAAACTGAAGCAAGCAGTTCAAGTGTCCAGGATTGCATGACTAGTAAGTATCTGAACCTGAATTTGAACTCAGGTCTTTATGAATTCACACCCAGTGTTATATCCATTGTATTGTTTAGCTGCCAACTAGAGAAAGAGGAAAAACCATCCCCACTAAGGTGATTTTGTTTACTTTTTGGCTATGGTCATGAAACAAGAAAAAGTTCTCAGTCCCAGCCAGCCCTTTACTGTTTCTATAGGGATGGTGACAGAATAAGAGAAAAGACATAGAAAAGAGGCAGAGAGAGACAGAGATGAAGATCATATCATGTAAGATTACAAATATCAATGTAATTGTTATATTGTGAAATTCTGATCCAACAAATAGCAAACAAGTATACATATAGAAGAACTGAATCATCTCAATATTGACATTCTCATGATAAATTAAACCAGACGATAGAAAGAAATTGACCCTAAGTATGAGGTCCACTTATAGACTCTTTCTTGGAAAAGCAAACTAAGATCTTGGCATGTATAGGTTCAATGTATATCCAAAGACAACAAGAAACATTTTCATTGTAAGCTTGATCAACTCGTAAGTCAGAACTCTAGATAAATATAAGCAAAAAGACTTTACTACTAAACCCAAAGCTTACTTTTTCCACAAATATTTTTGTTCCCAGAATTATTTATAAACCCATCTAGTGTACTCTTTTGAATTACCTTTTAGTTGGCCTTATGTGACTGCTGTGTCACTGACTTCAGTCAGTGATGGAGATACAAGAAAAGGCAAAAATCATAGTGTTTGCATATAGCTTTGTAATATAAGATAGACACAGAATAAATGAGAAGTAAACATTTGAAGTACTAATGATCTATGAAATTCTGTCTGTAGAAGTAAGGTTGAATAAGAAACCAATCCCCACTATGTGAGATTGGATCCATGTTGGAACTACTAATTTAGTTAACATTTGATAAGATTTTGTCTCTCAATTGAGCAATTTAATTCAGTATAATTTTCTTTCCCTTTTCTGAATGAATGTTGGGTAATAGCTTTAGAGTAGATCACAACCACATAAAACTTCTCAAATGGCCTTTTAAAAATTCAACATTTTCCCTAGGATTCTTAATAACTTTTGTGAGAATTTCCACACTATTATGACAGTAGCTTCTTCCAAGGTCATTCTTTGGATAATTAGTAACATTCTTTTGGGTTTAGACCTGCCTAGGATAAGGTTCATATCCAGATACTGTGGATCTCGGGGGTGTTAAAAGAGTACTTAGGCCAAGCTGCCATGAAGATGAATCATGAGTTCAGAGAGACTATCCATCATCTCAGAAATGGGTATCCTGCACAGCCAATGATCCTAAAGATTCAAGGCTTGATAGAGAAATGAGACCTTTGTTAAGTAATAGAAATAAAGAGGAATGAAGTTTCAAATTGCACTTTACTGAAAATTGGCTCTGCTAAAAATGGCTTGCTTCTGTTGAGAGCTGCTGTCAGAAATTTGCTGATATCTGCATCAAAGAAACGAATACAAATAAAGTAAATTGTTTCTGTTTTGTGTGTGTGCATATCTATTTTTTTTATCAATTTTTTTAAAAAAGCTCACAGTTTGTCACACAAAGTCTCTTGTTCTTTTTAATGTATTTTTCACAGTAAATGAAGAAAATTTAAAAAATGAGAGTGACTCATATTATTTGAGGGCTCTTCCAGATTTAGAAATAAATTATAGATAGGTTGTATTCTGGGATTACAGATGAGAGCTACATGTTATATTTTTACATAGCTATATTACTTTTTAGCATGTTATATTTTTGTATAATATGTTAAGGGAAGACCTGATACTAGGACCCCATTAGAACAGGTTTGATATTTGAGGCATTCCTAGGTCATTGCAGAGATAACAAAAGGAAGTTTATTTAGGGCTGATATAGTAAAGATTTTAAATAAGGATTCAATAGCATTTAGTTCAGTAAATATGACCTTAATCTGCAAAATGAATCATATTTAGTCACTAGGGAAGTAGTGATGGATGACCCATAATGCCTTAGAATACACATCAGATCTGAAGGTCACAGATCTCAAATGGATAAAACTTCTTTATTCCCTTAGTTGATCATAACAATATGACTAGAGGTGATCATCAAGTTCCAAAAAAGAGACCATATCTAAGGAAGCTACAACATGACCAGAGGTTATCAGAGATTTGTAGCAAGAGACCAGGAATGAATTTTTCCCCATTCCCTGATCCAGTGAAGCTTTGTCACCTTTGAGGGAAAATCAACCTAATTCATATTGTGGGATTTGAGGGCAGAGAGGGGGAAACCTTTGGTAAATATTGATCCTATCAGAAGATTTTCCATCATTTCAGTGTCTTAGGGTTTTTTTTTATACTAAATAACTCCAGTTTTAAGAAGGGGGAAGGGAAAAAATATAGCTTCTCCAAAAACTCATCACAGAAAAAAAGTAGAAAAAAGAAAAAGAAAAAAGTGTGAAGAACAAAACCTGGAATTGCTAGACTTTTCCTCCCTCTTTAAAAAAGAATGAATCTCAGATTTCAGCAATCTGGTCAATGTAGTAAGTGATGTCAATTATTTGCAGTTCACAATGAGCCTTATGATGAATATGTAAGCAGAACAGCTCCAGGAACATCAGGGCAAATGTTGACATTTTGACAGTCATATCAGAGGAAAGAACACTTCCTAATTAAGAGAAATCTGAACTATTTGTATATGGTGAATGGAGAACCTCTGAAGGGACAAGAGCCTTGAGGTCAGATTGACTCTGTGCAAACAAAGGAATAAGAAAGAAATGCAGAAGGTCAGTTAAAACTATGTCCCCAAACAGTTCATTCTTGTCAGTTAAATCTTGGAGACTGGATCCAAAAAAGTCACCGGATCAGAGTCCTTTCCCTTCCTAATGTGGTATTGATTCATCACAGACATGGCTTCTTGGAGGCTGGTCATCTGACCAAGAGGGTCTAATTATTGACATTTCTATCTAGAGGGCTTCACATTATGAAACAATTGCCTTGAAAAGGCAGTCCTGAAGCCTTGAGGCATTGTTTGTATTTTTGGTGATTTATTTAACCACGTACAGATAAAAAAACAGATAATCTATACATAATTATTAGGGCAAACTTAAACTTCTTGCCCTGATATGAAAGAGTACAATTTTGCCTGTTAGTACATGTTGGGTTAGGTAGGTACTCTGGAGCCCAACTGTCCTTAATTAGAGAAATCATGTGGTTCTGGGCCCATCACAACATCACCACTCCAATTTCCATATTGGCAAAGTACTCATTTCCCATTCTCTGCTGTTCTTATAACAGCTTCAATCTGGTTGTCTTGGGTATGGCATTTCTAATGGGCATTTATATACTTCACATACAATTGTAAACATAGAGATGCATAAGCGATTAGTCTTGACTTCATAAAGGAAAGTCTTTGGCCATTTTATTTTTCTAGCCTCAGTCACTTGGTCAACCCCATGGTCACCATCTAGGAATCAGTGTACATGGTCTTTTCTGTCCTTTCCCTCAAATCCCCATGATAACCAGACTACAACTCATTCCATGGGGAGAGCTTGCCAGGACTTCAGTTCTGTACATTTTGAGTTTAAGATATTTATGTACATTCAGTCTGAGATATCTGAAAGACAGTTGGAGCTCATCAGAGAAATTGGGACAAGGATAGGCAGATTTGCGTATTGTCAGCATAGGGAGTTAATTAAATCCATTGGAACTGATGAGATCAAATGAGGTAGTATAGAAGGAAGAAGAGAAGTGGTCCTAGGACAGAATTCTAAGAGACACTTTCATTTATAGAGTCCTGCTAAAAACTAGTGACAACTATAGTCTACTTAAATATTCTTAAATGCTCTTGTGGTAGATAAGCCATTGTCAAACCAGGTAAAATAGCATTCTTCTTGATTAATAGGTGAAGGTCCCTTGGGATATGCAAAGAGGCAAAGTTCTGACTTCTGGAGTAGAGGCCTCTGTCTCTGGCATAATCACCACCCATTTGTGAAGTGCAATAATATTGGGAGATCCAGGCAAGTGTGACTTTGAAAGTATTATTTCCATTTAACAATAGAAGTCTCCTGTGCCTTGCCTATTTTGTCAGGGAAACCACCTTGCATCATTCAAACTCAACACAGGCAACTCTCAGAGTCAAAATTTATTAAGTACCTAAACTATGTTTCAGGAACTATATTAAGCACTAGAAACATACTAAAAGGCAAAAGGCAGTCCCTGTCCTCAAGGAGCTTACAGTCTAAGGGGGAAAACAACATATAAACAGGTATATACAAACAAGTTATATACAATATAAAGAGTAAATAATTAACAGAAAGAAGATATTAGAATACAGAATTTTAGCTGAGACTTAAAACAGTCAGGGAAGTCAGTAGATGACATTAGGGAGGGAGATTGTTCTAGGCATGGGGGACAGCCAGATAGATGCCCAGAGCTGATAGATGTAAAGTTTTATTAATGAAATAGTCAGAAGGCCAGTGTCCCTGGATCAAAGAGTACGGCAGGGAATAAGGTGTAAGAAGATTGGAAAGGTCAGAGTGGGATAGGGTATGAAGGGTTTAAAATACCAAACAGAGAACTTTTCATTTGATCCAGAGGCAATAGGGAATCACTCGAGTTTTTTCTTAAATGTGTGTGTGTGTGTGTGTGTGTGTGTGTGTGTGTGTGTGTGTGTGTGTGTGTGTGTGTGAGAGAGAGAGAGAGAGAGAGAGAGAGAGAGAGAGAATAAAATGTGATCAGACCTAAGTTTCAGGAAAATCACTTTGGTGACTACAAGATAATTTGGAGTGGGAGAGAGTTGAGGCAAGAGGACCTACAAAGAGATTATTGCAATAGTCTGAACTTTTGGTAATTGAAGGCCTGTATCAGAATGGCAATGTCAGAGGAAAGAAGGCAGTATTTTCTAGTGATATTGCAAAAGTTAAATTACTAGTCTCAGCAAAGATTAGATATGGGGGGAGAGATAGTGAAGAGTTGAGGTTATAAACTTGAGGGCCTGGGAGATGCTGCTGCCCTCATAATATTAGAGAAGGTAAATGGAGAGGAGGTTTAGGGGGGAGATGACTTCAGTTCTGTACATTTTGAGTTTAAGATATTTATTCACATTCAGTCTGAGATATCTGAAAGACAGTTGGAGCTCAGAGAAATTGGGACACAATAGGTAGATTTGTGTATTGTTGGCATAGAGAGGTAATTAAATCCATTAGAACTGATGAGATCAAATGAGGTAGTATAGAAGGAAGAAGAGAAGAGGTCCTAGGACAGAATTCTAAGAGACACTTTTATTTATAGAATATGATTTGGTTCAGGATCCAGCAAAGAAGGGGTAGGAGAAATTAGATAGGAGTAGAACTAGGAGAGACTGGTATCCTGAAAACCTAGATAGAAGAATGTATCAAGGAGGAAAGGATAATCAAAAATCTCAAAGACTGCAGAGAGGTCAAGAGAATGAATTGAGAAAAGATCACTGTATTTGGCAACTAAGATGTCATTGGTAATTTTGGAGAGAGCAGTTCTGGTGAAATGATGGGGTGGTAAACTGTATTGTAAGGGGCTAAGAATTACATGAAAGGGAAGGTGACTGCATTGAAGACTAATGCTCTATAATATAATTTTAGATCTGGTAAGGCTAAGCCACCTTCTGTACTTTTTTCTTTTTTAATTTAAGGGGCAATGGGGTTAAGTGACTTGTTCAAGGTCACACAGCTAGGCAGTTAAGTGTCTGAGGCTGGATATAGTATGGTAGATAGCCTTTTTTAAGGAGTTTAGATACAAAGAGTAGAAAAGATATGATAGTTAGCAAGAATAAAATCTAATGAGGGTTTTTCAGGATGAAGGAAACTTGGGAACATTTGTGGGCAATAGATAATGAGCCATTTGATAGGGAGATATTTAAAATAAGTGATAGAGTGGGGATGGCAAAAAAGGCAATCTGTTGGAGGAGATAAAATGGAATGGAATCATTGAGCAGTCTTGGTAAGGAATAAGGCTGCCTTTCCTTATGTAAGATAGGAGTGAAAGAAAAGAAAATGGCAAAAGATATCTAAATAATAGGAGATGGAGAAAAGAAGAAAAGAAGGAATTCTTGATGAATGACCTTAATTTTTACCTGTAAAATCTTAAGCAATAATCTCAGATGAGAGGATGGGGGTAGTGTGGGGAGGATGATCCAGGCAGGGTTGAGAAAGGATGAAAAGGTTTGGGAGACCCACTGTGAAGAGTAGGAGAAGGATTTCCTAATAAATTGTCCAATTAGAGATTGTCTAATGAATTTGTATTGATCATTGAATATTTGTATGTTTTTTCCCTCCACCTTCATTCAAAAGTATATTTTTTAGGAGCAAAAGCTTAACAGGGCATAATTGAAGAAATGACAAGGGGTCTAGAGATTCCAGGACAATATAGAGTTGAATTGGCTCAACAAAGGGTCAAGTTGGGGAAAAATGGGAAGAGTAGCTAGAGTAGGGGAGATCACTTGGGATGGGTCAAGGGATTAGAAATTACAGTGCTGTTGAAGAGTGGAGATTTGTAAGGGAAGGCAGAGGGAGAGGTGAAAAACTGATAGATTATGATCAGATAAAGGAATTTTGGAATTCTTGAACTTGGAGATGTGTATTTGTGGGTGATGACAAGATCAAAGATATTTATGTGTGGGTGAGTTAGGGTGGAGGAATAATTTGTAAGAAATTAGTCCATAACATGTATATACCACAGTTTGTTCATTCTCCAACAGATGGACATTCACTTGATTTCCAGTTCTTTGCTAACCACAAACAGGGCTGCTATGAATATTTTTGTACAAGTGATACTTTTAGCTTTTTGCATGATCTCTTCAGGGTGTAGACCCAGTCCTAGTAGTAGTATTGCTGGATTAAAGGGTATGCACAATTTTATTGCCTTTTGGGCATTATTCCAGATTGCCCTCCAGAGAGGTTAGATGAGTTCACAACTCTACCAATAATGTATTAAAGACCCAGATTTCCCACATCCCTTCCAACATCGAACATTTTCCTTTCTGGTCATATTGGCCAATCTGATAGGTGTAAGAAGATGCTTTAATTTGAATTTCTCTAATCAGTAATGATTTTTCATATAACTGTGGATAGCTTTGATTTTCTCATCTGTAAATTGCTTTTGCATATCCTTTGACCATTTGTCAATTGGGGAATGACTTGCTTTTTTATAAATTTGACTCAGTTCTCTATATATTTTAGAAATTAGTCCTTTGTCAAAAATACTAGCTGTAAAAATTGCTTCCCAATATACTACATTTCTTTTGATCTTGGTTACAGTGATTTTATTTGTGCAAAAGCCTTTTTAATTTAATGCAATCAAAATTATCTAATTTGTTTTTAAGGATGTTCTCCATCTCTTCCTTTGTCATCAACTACTTCCCTTTCCATAGATTTGACAAGTAAACTTTTCCTTGATCTCCTAGTTTGCTTATAATATTGTCCTTTATGTCTAAATCTTGTACCCGTTTTGATCTTATCTTGGTATAGGGTATTAGATGTCGATCTAATCCAAATTTCTGCCAAACTAACTTTAAATTTTTCCAACAGTTTTTATCAAAGAGAGAGTTCTTATTCCAGAAGTTGGACTCTTTGGGTTTATCAAACATCAGATTACTATAATTGTCTCCTGCTGTCTCTTTTGCACCTAATCTATTCCACTGATCCACCACTCTATTTCTTAGCCAATACCAGACTATTTTGAAGACTAATGCTTTATAATATAATTTTAGATCTGATAAGGCTAAGCCACCTTCTTATGTACTTTTTTCTTTTTTAATTTAAGGGGCAATGGGATTAAGTGACTTGTTCAAGGTCACACAGCTAGGCAGTTAAATGTCTGAGGCTAGATTTGAACTCAGGTCCTCCTGACTCCAGGCCCAGTTGTCTGTCCACTATGCCACCTAGCTGCACCCCCCTGCACTTTTTCCCCTTAAATCCTGGATATTCTTGACTTTTTGTTTCTCCATTTGAATTAAGTTAAAATTTATTCTAGCTCATTAAAGTAATTTTCTGGAAGTTTGATTGTTAAGGCACTATATAAGTAGATTAATTTAGGTAGAATTGTCATTTTTATTATATTAACTTGGCCTAGCCATGAGCAGCTGATATTTGCCCAGTTATTTAAATCTGATTTTATTTGTGTGAAGAGTGTTTTATAGTTGTTTTCATAGTTTCTGAGTCTGCCTTGGCAGGTATACTACCAAGTATTTTATATTGTCTGAAGTTACTTTAAATGGAATTTCTCTTTCTAGTTCTTGCTGCTCTATCTTGCTATTAATATATATGTATATATATATATATATACATACATATATATAAATGCTGAGTATTTATGAGAGTTTATTTTATATCCTGCAACTTTGTTAAAGTTACTATTTTTCTAGTAGTTTTTTAGATGATTTTTTTAGGATTTTCTAGGTATACCATCATGTCATCTGCAAAAAGTGAGAATTTTGTGTCTTCTTTCCCAGTTCTAATTCCTTCAATTCTTTTTTTTTCTGATATTGCTGCAGCTAACATTTCTAATACAATATTGAATAGTAGTAATGATAATGGCATCCCTGTTTCGGCCCTGATCTTATTGGGAATGCCTCTAGCCTATTCCCCATTGTATATAATGCTTGTTGATGGTTTCAGATAGATACTGCTTATTATTCTTTTTTAAAGTCTTTTTTTTAGCTCATTTATTTTATATTAATGCAATAATCTTGTTAAAAGAGTAAACATAAACCCCTCCCTCCTCAAGAAGATGAAAAACCTCAAGAATAGTGAGAGAGGAAAAAATGTACTTCAGTCTGTGTTTAGATTCCAATGGCTCTGTCTCTTGGATGAGTTGCCTTCTTTTATCTGTATTTCCTTCCACTCTATTGCTCCCCACCCTCATTTATTCTATTCTCTCTCTTCTTTCATTCTGTCCCTGTCCAAAAGTGTGTTGTATCTGAGTACCCTCTCCCACAATCTTCCCTGTCTTCTATCACCTATTCCCCTTTCCCTTTCCCTACCCCCATTCCCCCTTATCCCATCCATTTCTTCTCATTTTTCTCTAGGGTAAGAAAGATTTCTATACCCTATTAAGTGTATATGTTATTTCCTCTCTGAGTCATTTCTGATAAGAATGAAGGCTCACTTATTCCCCCTTGCCTTCCCCCATTCCACTCCATTGAAAAAGCTTTTTGTTTGACTCATATGAAATATCTTAGCCCCTTCTTCCTCTCCTTTCTCTTCCTCCCAGTACTTTCTTTTATCCCCCATTGACTCCATCTTTTTACTATATTATACTATTATATTCCACTCTTTCTTGTGCCCTGTTTATATATGCTCCTTCTAACAGCTCTCACAAATGAGAAAATTCATATGAGTTATCAGTATCTTCTTCCCATGCAGGAATATAGACAGTTCAACATCATTAAGTTCCTCATAGTTAGTCTCCTTCTTGTGCACCCCCCTCCATGGTTCACCAGAGTCCTGTACTTGAAGATTAAACTTTCTGTTCAGCTCTGATTGTTTTAAAAAGAAAGTTTGAAAGTCCCCTGTTTCATTAAAAGTCCATCTTTTCCTCTGAAAGAGAATGTTCAGTTTTGCTGGGTAGTTGATTCTCAGTTGTAAACCAAGATCTTTTGCCTTCTGGAATATTTTATTCCAATCCCTATGAGCCCTTAATGTAGATGCTACCAGATCCTGTGTAATCCTGACTAGAGCCACAGTAGTTGAATTGTTGGTTTCTGGCAGCTTTTAGTATTTTCTCTTTGATTTGAATTTGTCTATAATATTCCTGGACATTTTTCTTTTTCTTTTCTTTTTTCTTTTTTTTTTTTTTGACATTTTTCTTTTGGCATCTCTTTCAAGAGGGGACTGGTGGATTCCCTCAATTTCTATTTTACCCTCTGCTTCTAGGATCTCAGGACAATTTTGCTGCATTATTTCTTGAAAAATGAAGTCTAGGCTCTTTTCCTGGTTATGATTTTCAGGTAGCCCAATAATATTTAAATTATTTTGTCTGCATCTGTTTTCAAGTTCAGTTGATTTTCCAATGAGATATTTCACATTTTCTTCTAATATTTTGGCTTTTTTGGGAAGAGTTTTATTTTTTCCCAATTTCTTACAAACTCATCAGCTTCCTTTAGTTCTATTCTGCATTTGAAGGAGTTATTTTCTTCAGAGAGATTTTTTTTTAAAATCTCCTTTTCCAGCTGGCCAATTCTTCTTTTTAAGACATTCTTCTCCTCATTTACCTTTTGTTTTACTTTTTCCATTTGACCTAAACTGACTTTTAACATATTATTTTTTCAGTATTTTTTGTATTTCTTTACCAAGCGGCTGATTTGGTTTACATGATTCAACTGCATCACTATCATTTCTCCTCCCAATTTTTCTTCCACCTTCCTTAATTGATTTTCAAAGTCTTTTTTGAGCTCATCCATAGCCTGAGCCCATATTCTATTTCTCTTAGAGGCTTTGGATACAGAAGCTTTGAATTTGTCATCTTCTTAAACTTCTATGAGGCCAAAGTAATTTTCTATGGTCAGATTCTTCTTTTTCTTTTGTTTGCTCATTTTCTCAGCCCAAGACTAATTTATTGTACTTCCAAGGCTTTGGGGGTTTTTCCAGACATCCCACTGGGACCTTTTTTTCCTCCAAGGTCTTATGCTCTCTTGCTTGTGCTTTGACATATAGATGACCACAGGCACTCCCCTCTGCCCTGGAGCTGTGAGGAGGAAGGGTCCCTGATCACCTATCTTAGTATGGAGGCTCAAACTGCAACCTGTATCTGAGTGTAGGAAAACAGCAGAGTCCTGCCCCAGGGAGAGAAGAGAGGATTTCTGCAGTCTCCCCCTACCCCCTCACTGTCTGTGGGCTGTGCTCTGGAGGTGCAGGCTGGTTTCTGATTCCCTCTGCAAGTTCTCACCACAAGGCTGTTCTGAGGCTGGTGGTTCTCATTCTTCACTCATTCTGGTGCAGCAGAGTTCTCTCACTGCCCCTTGAAGCTGTTTCCTATGATCCCTGGGCTGCACTGCACGACTGCAGTTTTTTCCCCAAACCCAGTGAAACAGACCTTTCCTGTGAAACTTCTAAGTTATCTTGGACTGGGAAATTGTATCACTCAGTCTTTCTGTTGGTTCTACCCCTCTAAATTTTGTCTAGAGTCATAATTTGATGGCTTTTGGAGTTTTTTGGGGAAAGAGTTACTGGGAAATGATACCTTCATCCTGCCATCTTGGCTCCGCCTCCATTGCTTATTATTCTAAGGAACAAGCAATTTATTCCTATACTCTCTAGTGTTTTTAGTAGAAATGGGTGCTGTATTTTGTCAAAGTCTTTTTCAGTATCTATTGAGATAAAGATATGATTTCTGTTAAGTTTGCTATTGATATAGTCAATTATATTAACGGTTTTCCTAATATTGAACCAACTCTGAATTTCTGGGATAAATCCCATTTGGCCAAAGTGTATTCTCCTAGTGATAACCTCTGTAATTGCTTTACTAAGATTTTATTTAAGATTTTTGCATCCATATTTATTAGAGAAATTGGTCTATCATTTTCTTTCTCTGTTTTGACTCTTCCTGGTTTAGGTATCAGCACTATAATGATGTCATAGAAGGAGTTTAGGCAGAGTTCTGTGTTTACCTATTTTTTCAAAGAGTTTATATAGAATTGGAAACAATTGTTTCTTAAATGCTTGATAGAATTCACTTGTGAATCCATTTGGTCCTGGAGATTTTTTCTTAGGGAGTTCAATGATAACTTGTTGAATTTCTTTTTCTGAGATAGGTATATTTAGGTATTTAATTTCCTCTTCATTTAACCTGAGCAATTTATATTTTTGTAAATATTCATTCATTTCACTTAGATTAGCAAATGTATTTGCATACAGTTGGGTAAAAAATTGCAAATTATTATTTTAATTTCCTCCTCATTGGTGTTGAGTTCACCTTTTTCATTTATGACACTAATAATTTGGTTTTCTTTTTTTATCAAATTAATCAAAGGTTTATAATTTTTATTTTTTTATAAAACCAACTCTTGGATTTATTTATTGGTTCAATAGTTTTCTTGTTTTCAATTTTGTAAATTTCTCCTTTAATTTTTAGAATTTTTAATTTGGTATTTATTTGGGAGTTTTTGATTTGTTCTTTCTCTAATTTTTTTTAGTTTCATGCTTAGTTCATTAATTTCCTCTTTCTCTGTTTTATTCATGTAAGCAGTTAAAGATATAATATATCCCCTAATAACTGTCTTGGCTATATTCCATAAGTTTTGGTATGTTGTTTCATTATTATCATTATCAATAATGAAATCATTAATTCTCTCTATAATTTGTTGTTTGATTCTTTAAAATGAGATTATTTAGTTTCCAATTAATTTTAGGTCTGTCTCTCTATGGTCCATTATTGCACATGATTTTTATTGTATTATGATCTCAGAAGGAAGTATTCACTATTTTTGCCTTTCTGTATTTGATTATAAGGTTTTTATACCCTAATACATGGTCAATTTTCATGTATGTGTCATGTACTGCAGAAAAAAGTATATTCCTTTCTATCCCCATTCAATCTTCTCCAAAGGTCTATCAAGTCTAGGTTTCCTTTTTGCCTTCTTAACTTCCTTCTTGTTTATTTTATGGCTGGATTTATCTAAATTTGAGAGAGGGAGGTTGAGATCTCCCACCAGTCGAGTTTTGCTGTTTGTGTCTTCCTGTAACTCATTCAACTTCTCCTCTAATAATTTGGATGCTATATCATTTGGTGCATATATATTTAATATTGAAATTGCTTCATTATCTATGGTACCTTTTAGGGTGATATAGTTTCCTTCCTTATCTTTTTTAATGAGATCTATTTTAGCAGTTGCTTTGTCTGAGATAAGGATTGCTACCCCTACCTTTTTCACTTCAAAATATATTCTGCTCCAACCTTTTACCTTTACTGTATATGTATCTCACTGTTTCTAATGAGTTTCTTGTAAGCAGCATATTGTAGGAATCTAGTTTTTAATACACTCTGCTGTTTGCTTATGTTTTTCACATTCAGAATTATAATTACTAACTCTTTTTTGCCGTCCATGTTATCTTCCCTCTGTTTGTATTTTTCCCTTATCCATATTCCCTAGTATTTTACTTCTGTATTTGCCCTTATATCCACCCCCTTTCCCCTTTCTCTTTGCCCCTTCTTCCTTCCCTTCCTTCTGTGAGTTCCCATTTTCCTTCCCCTTCCCCTTTCCCCTTTTAATATTTGAAAGGTAAATAAGTTTCTTAACTTAACTGAGTGTGTGTGTATGTTAATCCTTTGAGCCAAATATAATGAAAGTAAGATTTAGGCGGTTTTCACCTCCTCCCTTCTTTCCTCTATTGCAGTAGGTCCTTTGTACCTCTTTATGCAATGTGATTTACCCCATTCAATATCCTCCATCCTCCCATCTCTTTACTGTACCCCCTTTTTAAGGAGATATTGTTTTTCAATCATTTTGCACCACAGACAAGTCAATTCCTTAATTTCCCCTCTCCCTCCCTTCTTACCATCCTTTCTCCTTTCTCCTTTCCTTCCTTTCCAGAACCAAACAACTAAGAAGTATTTATTCAAACCCATGCCTTCCTGACTCCAAATCGTGCACTCTTTTCACAATACAAAAGTAAACTCCTTTACATGGTATCAAAATTCCAAAAAAAAAGTATTTGTACATAGGAAAATATAGAGAAGTGGAAATGGTAGTTGGCACCCTGAAGTCACTTTAAGAAAATATACCACAAAAGCTTTAGGAAGCATCTCATTTGATTGTGCAAGTGCTTTTTTCCTGCCTCTCATATTGCATCTGTATCAGACAGATAATAAGTTGATCTTATTAAAGATAATTGAAATGGTATTTTTTTTTTTTTTAGGTTTTTGCAAGGCAAATGGGGTTAAGTGCCTTGCCCAAGGCCACACAGCTAGGCAATTATTAAGTGTCTGAGGCCAGATCTGAACTCAGCTACCCCTGACTCAAGGGCTGGTGCTCTATCCACTGTGCCACCTAGCCGCCCCATGAAATGGTGTTTTAAAAAATATATTTTCTAAAGGTAGTTCAGGAATGAACAATAAATCGAGTGAAACTAGTTTCCTAGATGCTTATTTAGGGTTTGTTTGGTTTTTTAAACTTTATCAAAGGCATTAGAAGACTACAAGGTAGTTTTGTAAAGGTTTCCTTTTCCGTTTAAGACATAAGATTAGTATCTACTATTCGCTTAGTTTTTCTAAAGGATATTAACTGAGTGTAAGCTATATTTCATGACAGGCAAATAATCTCAAAAGCAAAAGTATCTGCTTTTCTTGCTCATCACTGTAACCCTCAAACAATCACAGTATCTGTGAGATTGAGAACATCAGGGGCAACTAGGCAGTGCAGTGGATACAGCACCAGCCCTGGAGTCAGGAGGACCCGTGTTGAAATCCAACCTCAGGCACTTAACAATTACTTAGTTGTGTGACCTTGTGTCACCTATTTCCAGTGTCTTGCAAAAAAAAAAAAATTGAGAACATCATATCTGTCAACTTTGCTGTCCCCCTCCTCAGTAATTCTCAGAAGCCCTTGTTTAAAAGATCACAGTTTATAGAGCTGCAAGAAACCTGAAAAAGAAGCAAACTCAAGTCTTTTCCACATTAGGAGCCCAAGATGTAGAACTGAAGAGAATTGCCCAAGATCACCCTTCTAGTAAGTAGATCTATTATCTCAAACCAGGTCTTCCAATTTGAATGCAGTGAGACTAATTTTTCCTACTATACCATACAGTCTACCTGATTCAGTTTATTACCTGTTTCAGAATCAACAAAGAAGATCATAAATGTTTCACAATTATTTTTTAAACTGTAGACTATATATATAATATATACACATCATTTATATATTTGTTAATATAGCACATTAACATATATATTAACATAAAATATACATATATTTGTTAATATAGCCCTCTGTATGCTAAGCCCAGTTCTAAGCACTTTTTACTACTATTTGGGAGGTAGAAACTATTTTTTCTATTTTGCAACTAAGAAAATTGAGGTAGACTGAGGTTAAGAGACTTGCCCAGAGTCACAAAGCTAGGAAGTATCTGAGGTCAGATTGGAACTCATGTCCTCCCCAATTCAGGCACAGTGTTCCATCTTTATATCACCAGCTTCCTACAGGTATGAGCTTCCTTTGATGTGAGGATCAAAATTAGGAGGGAAACTAGTGCCTGTTGGCAGAGTTCCCACTTCCTAGCTATGTGACCTTGGGCAAGTCATTTAACCCTGATTACTTCACATCCAAGATCATCCCCCAGTCATCCTGATTCATATCTGTCTACTGGATTCAGATGTCTCTGGAGGAAAAAGTGATATTGGTGTCTTAGCACAACACCCTTCACTCAAATCCACTTCATATGCTTGTCTTGGCATCACTCCTGATGTCGTGGTCTTATTCAAGAATGAAGGATAAACATTATCTTGTTTGTACACAGTTATTTACATGTCATTCACTCCCCCTAGACTGTGAGATCCTTGAGATCCTTTCTCCTTTATTTGTATCTTGATGTCTTAGTATGGCATATAAAAAGTTCAAGAAGTATATTCTGGTTAAGTAATCATTTTATTAATTCCAGAGAGCAAATATTAATAAAGGATAGTTGTTTGGTTGTCTGATGGTTCTGTGATTTAAAAGGAGGAAATATCTGTTAGGAGAATTTGTCTAGATAGACAAAAAGTGTCTGAAGAAAAGATAACTCATAAAGGGTTGCTGGGAAATATTTATGGTAGGATAGAGTAATAAAATCTTAACATTAGATGGAATCTCAGAGGTCAAGTAGTTCAGTCTTTACCATTCAGGAATCTCTACAAGTGGTAATCTCCTTGGTTTGGCTTGGAAACTGTTAAAGATGGGGAAATCACTACTTCTAGAGACTAATCATTTCACTTCTGGATTGCCCTAATTGTTATGAACATTAACAAACTGAAATATGTCTATTTGTAATCTTAGCACAAGTATTTCTAAAAGTATTTATTATTTTTCAAATGCAGGGCACTCATCTAGACACAGAGAGGTATAAAAAGTTTAATTGACAGTTCCTACCCTAATAATAACAACAAGAATAAATATATTTCAAGGTTTGCAAAGTTCTTTATCTGTATTATCTCAGTTTTGATGTAGTACCAATATCATATTTATTATATGGATTAGTAAATTGAGACAATGAGAAGATAAGTGACTTGCCCAATGTCACATTGTCTAGTAAAAATGTCTGAAGCAGTTTTCAAGCTCGAATTCTTCCTAAATCCAATCTCAGAAGCCTATGAACTATGTTTTGTTTATTAGTTTACTAGTTCTCTTGCATAGAGCTTAGGACCTAGGTAGATAAAGCAAATTAAATATAATTTCACTTGGTGATCTTGTTAGTTCCTGTGGATTCAAATATCATATCTATTCATTTGACTTTCAGATCTACTTGTCCAACCCTAACCTCTTTCCTGATGTTGCATTTCCAATTGCCTGTTATATATTTCAGTCTGAATGTTCCACTCAACATGCCCAAAATGAACTCATTCTATTTCTTCCCTCTCCAGCTCCCCAATTTTTTTCTCTCTTTATAACTTCTCCTTCCTCCCCCCATCATCCCAGCTCACAAATCAGATATCATGCTTGACTTCTCTTTCTACTAATTTTACCTTTCAAACATTTCTTCCATATGCTGGATTCTCTTTTCTGATACTGACCACATTTGTATAACCTTCAAATTGTCATTTTAATCAGAAGTCCATGATTTTAATTGGGCAGTTGTGTGAAGGTAGATTGGACTAGATTCAAGGTGGTGTGCTAAGGAGACTATGGTCCTTAACTTCTATCAATAGTTTCTCCTTCCCATTCTTGTTCATCAAGGCAGGCATGATGTTATGAACTAATTTGTATGGTCTTAGATTCCACATTTATGAAATTAAAATATTTATTAAAATGGATTTTTTTCCTGTTTTAAATGATCAGGAAGCCAAGCCATTATAACCAAATGCTACTATGAAACTGAGGCAAAGGAAATTGGAACAAATCAGGTTTTGGGGACAGCTTTGTTGTTCTTAAGAAAAAAGTAATCCATACAGCCCCACTGTAAATGGGAGAAGGTTCAGGGAAACTAACGTAGGTAGATAGTAGTAATATCACAGAAAATCTGCAACTGTTTCTCTTTGGTAGGTGAGAACAATGAAGAATCAAGGGCGACTACTATCTTTTGAACCTGGATAAAAGGAAGAATGGCATTATCTTTGAAAGAAACACCAAAATTAGGAAGAGCAGTAGATTTAGTGAGAAATTTAAGTTCTATCTTAGATATGTTGTTTGACATGTCCATAAAACAGCCAGGTAGGAATTTCATGGAGAATTGGAGATACAGGGCTGAGGCTTACATGCAGAACCTGTGCAGTTTGATAGGGCTTATCAGAATTTACATTCCTCTTCTATAAATTTAAAAAATTCAATGTCATCTTCACACTACAACAAAACATTGGAATAAGACTTCAGTGGAAGTCTACTTAATAAACTTATATGAGGAGATAAGTTGGTTTGACATGAAATTTTTTAAAATATTTTTTAGAGGTATTAAAAACAACAGCAAAAAGTCCTTTGGTTTTTGTGTCACAATTATTTCTGCATTTCTATTTTTCTTCACTCCAGAGATGAATCCTCTCATTACAATAGAGAAAAATAGTTAAGTAAGCATAACTAACATTACTCTGAATTCCTCAAATTCGTCATCTCTTACTGCACAATTATAGACTGTTAAATTCATGTTTCAACCATTCTCCAATTGATGGGCAGTCACTTTGTTTCCATTACTTTACTAACAACAAAAGGTGAATTTTGTCATGAATACTTCAGTATTTAAGTGGACTTTTCTTTCTCTCTTTGACTTTCATGGGAATGTATATCCAGGGGTGGGATAATTGAATTAAAAGGGTATGGACAGTTTAGTCATTATTCTCACATACTTCCAAATTACTTCCTAGAGTGGTTGAATGAAGTCAGTTTCACCAACAGTGCATTAGTCTGCTTTTTGTTCAATGCCCCTTTAATATTAACTTTTTTCTTAGTTTTCTTTGAGCAGCTTTACTGTTTTGTCTGGCATAAGGTAAAACCTTGAACTTATTTTACTTTGTACTGAGATTTGTCTGTGGTGATCTCATTTTAATTTGCAGTGACTCCGCTTTGTTTTTGAAGTGCTCACAAATACTGAAATCAATCTCAGACATAGAGGATATAGATAGTTTTGAGAGGGAATTGAGGTCTACAGCTATAGGTCAATGAAAAAAGGACTGTGGTGGATCACAAATCAGGACTTAATGGGGCGGATTGGGGGTGGGGAGGAGAGGTGGAATATGTGCCCAGCAGCTAGAACAACAGGCTGCTAATTCAGCCAGATTGCTGAGTAGGCTGTATCTAGTTTAAGTAACAAGATTGTGTAGCTATTGTTCACCTAATCTGTCTAAACAGTCACTCCCTGATTTATGAACAAATCCTGTTCACATGGTTCAGTGTCGTGCCAGGGATGGATGTCTCTTCTGAGCTCTAGAGATGGAGGAACATTTTTCAAGCACAGTATTATTTAATGTGTAGCTACCCTGGCTCCCGGAAAGGAGGAAATATGTTCACAACTGTCATAGTTCTATGGCTTACAAATTCAGGAATCTACCACTTCTTAATTTAATAGTTGAAGGGAATCCAAGTTTTCATTGATTTGAATACTCCATTTACTGATGCGGCTCAAAATCCAGAATCACAGTCTCAGAGTTGAAAGGGATCTCATAGGTCACAGAGTACTATTTGGATTCAGAATTCCTTCTATGGTATCTTTGACAATAGATCATCCTCTAGTGAGGATTGTATCTTCCCTCCATCTCTGCCCATTATTTTACAAGGCAATAGCACCCCCCCACCCCCTTCCTTTGCCTTTTTCTTTTGATTGTTCTAATAGGAAATAATTGTTTTGCTGATTAATCGTTTGTCGGGCTCCTCTAACTCCCTTTCATATTTTCTTGACAGAGATACTAGAGTTTTTCTTCTCCAGCTCATTTTACAGATGAGGAAAATGAAGCAAACAGGGTTAAGCAACTTGCCCAAAGTTATACAGCTAGTAAATGTCTGAGGCTTGATTTGAATCCTGATCTTCCTGACTTCAGGGTGGCATGCTTTCCACTGCACTACTATCTAGATCTTTTTCTTATTTAAAGCTACTTATTTTTTTTTTAAATTCTTGCTTGCCTTCCCAACTGAACTTCTTATTTTTTTACAAAAAGGAAACCTTCGTGACAAATATTCACAGTCAAGCAAAGCAAGTTTCCACATTGTATCCATCAATCAGAATTCTCAAGTCTTTCAAAGTTTGTTTTTCTCTGTGTGTGTGTGTGTGTGTGTGTGTGTGTGTGTGTGTGTGTGTGTGTGTGTGTGTGTGTGTGTGTGTGTGTTTTTAGGTTTTTGCAAGGCAAACGGGGTTAAGTGGCTTGCCCAAGGCCACACAGCTAGGTCATTATTAAGTGTCTGAGACTGGATTTGAACCCAGGTACTCCTGACTCCAAGGCCGGTGCTTTATCCACTGTGCCATCTAGCCACCCCTGTTTTTCTTTTTAAAATCATTATATTGTTATATATTTTTTCTCCTGCTTTGCATCACTTCATATTTTGTCAGTTCATACATGTTTTTAAAGTTTTCTCTGAAACTGTCTTTTTTTTACCATTTCTAATGATCCAATAATCCATTACATTCATAATCATCAAAACACACCATTACTATGATTTGTTCAGTTATTCTTAAAAAAGATGGATGCTACTTAATTTTCAGTTCTTTAGCACTACAATAAGTAGCTGCTATAAATAATTTTGGACATATCTTTTTAAAGATATGCCAGGTTAAAAGGTATTCACACTTTAGGTACTTGGGTTTAGCCCCTGTTCATTAGTGAAAGATGTATATTTGCAGTTGGATTTTGCTAAATTAGTTGTGCCCTGATCTCTTTGCTGTGAAAAGGCATAGTGAGAGTGGATGGGTTCCATGATGGGCTTATTGAATTCTTGCATAGCATCATATAAAAATATTTTTCTCCTGGGAAAATATATTGAGCAAAAATGGATACTCACTGAACAACTCATACGTAACCTGTTTTGTAAATTCTCATTTAACTATACTTTAGTGAATTTTGCTAGGAATTTCCTACAAGGTCACTAGTCCACATTTTTTAGATTTCAGTCTTTAGACTATATTGCCTGTGTAAATTAATTCTGGGTTTAGTCATTCTAACATTCTTCTCACAGGATTATGTTATGCTTTAAGGTTTTTTAATCTGTTACTTGATATTGTTTTCACTTTTTATAAAGATCTTTTAAAACTCTAAGTTGCTCTATGAATACCCTGTGTAGGCTAGCTCTCCCTTATTCTCCTTAGCTTCATTTCTGCTTATCTGTTTAGAATTTTATTCATGAAAATTTCCTATCCCTCTTAGGTCTCCTTTCTCTATAGAAAGAATAAGTTAGGGGCGGCTAGGTGGCACAGTGAATAGAACGCTGGCCTTGGAGTCAGGAGTACCTGGGTTCAAATCCAACCTCAGACACTTAATAATTACCTAGCCGTGTGGCCTTGGGCAAGTCACTTGACCCCGTTTGCCTTGCAAAAACTAAAAAAAAAAAGGATAAGTTACTGAGAATACATTTAAAAATTTTTTTATTTAAAAAATTAATATATTTTTCTCCAATTGCATGTTAAAATAATTTTTAAGTTAAAAAAAAGATTTGAGTTCCATGTCCAAAGGGACAGATTGTGTCAGCAATATTACTTCTAGGTTTGTATCTAAAAGAGATCATAAGAAAGATTAAAAAACCCACATATAAAAAATATTTATAGCAGTTCTTTTTGTAGTGACAAAGATTTGGAAATTGAGGGAATACCTTTCAATTGGGGAAATGACTAAATAAATTTTGGTATATAAATATGATGGAATATTATTGTTTTGCAAGTAAATATAGTTCAAGACTGAACTTCAGAAAAGTCTGAAAAGTCTTGCATGAACTTGCTGAGTGAAGTGAGCAGAACCAGAAAAACATTGTACACACTAATGGCAACTTTGTGGAATGGTTCCCTATGCTGGACTTGCTATTCTCAGAATACAATGATCAAAGACAATACTAAAAAGCTTGTGATAGAAAATACTATCCACATTGAGAGAAGGAACTATGGAATTTGAATGCAAACCAAAACATACTATTTTCAATTTTTAAAATTTGTTTGTATTTTATGTCTTTTTTCACCTCAAGATTTTTCTACCTTTTTGTTGTAATTCATCTTTTACAACATGATTAATATGGAAGTATGTTTAACATAGTTATACATGTATAACCTATATTAGATCACTCAATGTCAGGGCAGAGGTGAGGGAAGCAAGGGAGTGAGACAAATGTGAAACTCAAAACTTTACAAAAAATAATTGTTGAAAACTATCCTTGCCTGTAGTTGGAAAATTGAATAAATAAATTTATTGAAAAAATAAATAAAAATACAGTAAAATGCACATGCACACAAAATTTTAAGTTCCAAATGTTAACTCTCCCTCCATCTTCTCTCTCCTCTCTGAGAAGGTAAAGCAATCAGATATAGGTTATACTCGTGCAATCATGTAAAGCATTTCCATATTAGCCAATTTTTAAAAGAAGAGTAAATAAAAGAAAAAGAAAGAAAATGAAAAATAGCAAGTTTCAGTCTGTTCACGTAAGATCATTTCTTTTTCCAGAGGCAATAGTATGTATGCTTCATCATAAGTCCTCTGAGATTGTCTTGGATCATTTTATTCCTGAGAATAGCAAAATCATTCACAGTTCTTCTTTGTTCAGAATTTTTGCAACTGTGTACAACTTTCTAAGTCTCAGGTTTTTCTGAAATCATGAGAATACATTTTCAAAAAGCAAGATAAAGTCCTAAATGAGCAAGTGATGGGAGTAATAAGACTAGGAAGTCAACAAAGTATGACTAGTGAACCTGAATAAAACTCCTGGTAAAATTTGGTCAGACTTGGTTATTGAGAATTTAGAAAGAGAATTAAAGATTCCTAAAAACTGTCTTGACTCCCTGAAGGATAAGCAATATCAGTCTCTCTTTTGAATTCCTTTTTTGGAGAATATAACTAGTTGGTAAGTTGTTTTTTTTCCCTTCATTATCGAAGAAGACCAAAATGACGTCACTATGTTAGAAACAAATTACAGTGTGTCTGACTGTGGCTGAAAATATAACTAGAGTAGGACAATAGAGGAATGCTGAAGACAAATTGTTTTTAGATTTTAGCAAAGCTTTTGACCAAGTATCTACCTCCATTCCTTGTGAACAAAATGGTGAAATGTGGGCTAGATTTAAGGTTTCAAGCATGCAGTCAGTTTGTGGCAAATGACTGCTCTAGTGCAGATGAACCAGATTAAAATGTATTGGAAAGTATTTAAGAAAATAAATAAAAATGCAATTAAATGTAGTTAACATAACATTTTCAAGTTATGTCGATATAGATGACTCATATGAATCCTTATATGGGGATTAATGTTCCCCATTTCTGTTTGAGTTTGACACTACTGGGTGGATGATAGGTATATTTAAAATTAGTTGAATGAAATGAAACTAAGGAGTAATTTATCAATGGATCATTAATGCATGAAGTCTGTTTCTTCTTCTCTATTAAAAAGGACTAAAAAGGATCAGTTATCTTATAGTATAGCTGTGGGAATCAAATAAGAAAAGAAATGTAAAAAAAAACAAAAACAAAACAAAACATAGGAAACATTAAATTAGTATATAAATGTGAAGAATTGTTATTCCTGCCAGTAGAATGTAAGCTCCCTCCATTCAGGTATTTTATTTTTGCCTTTGTATTCCCAGTGCCTAAATCAGTGCTCAGCATTTAGTAGACACTTGAAGCAGATACTTTTCAAATGAAATTTCTAATGGTTTGATATCATCTTGAAGGATGGTCTCTACTGAAGCATCTTAGGGATATATCCTTGATTCTGTTTGGTTGAACATTTTTTAAAAATCAATTTTTTAAATTTATTGATTTGAAGGAATCAAAGGAAACATCTTTGCCAAATTTTCAGATGCCAAAAATCTAAGATTAAAAAATACATTGGAATGCAAAGTCAGGCTCTAGAATAATCTTAAAAGGCTGAATCTAATTAAGATGAAATTTAAAAAAGATTAATGCAAAATTTTAAATTAATTTTACATTAATCAACATTGTGGATATAGGATGACTACAGGTATGTAAATTCATTCAAAACATAAATGTGGCCCTTAGTATATTTTAAGTTCAGCATGAGTCATTAGTGTAACAAAGCAGCTACAAAAGTCAAAGTCATTAAGAATACTGTGAACAGAATGAAAGATGTGACAGTTCTGTTGTAAGATGACAAAGTTAGATTATAGTCAAGGGCAATGTTGGTTCTGAGAGACATTTTAGAAAAGACAGATATAGATGAACTGGAATATGTCTCTGATCAATCAGCAAACATTTCTTGAGCATTTGCTATATACTCTGCACTGTGCTGCTAATGGTGACAGGATATCTGGTTTTGAAAAAAGTGCAGATATTTAAAAGGAAAAACAAAGCTTTGGGGGGGGATTAAGATAACAATTTTCAAATATTTGAAGAATTGTCATGCATATGAGAATTGAGACATTTTATTTGGCTACCTAGGGTAGAATTAGGAATGGATAGAATTTGTCAGGGGAGAAGATCTAGGTTTGATGTAAAGAAAAACTTCTCAAAATGCGTGATGTTAAACGGTGCAATGGACTGTTTCAAGATATAGTGTACTCTTCTCTGGAGTCTCAATCCAGTCTGGATGACCACATGTTATTGCTGTTGCATGGGTCTTTCTTCCTCAGGGATTGGTTGATTAATCTACCACTGAGATTCCTTTCAGAATAAGATAGGGTATTTTAAATAAATATGTATCCTTTCATTTAGACACCTCCCCCTACACTTAGAATACAGAGATATTCTTGGTTATTACTCATTTAGATAGCTTGAATAAAAATAGTAATAAAAATAAGAGAAAAATTTTTGCAGGCATCTTGTTATTATTTATTAATTGCAATTTTCTAAAACAATTCATTAGTGCTTATGGTTGCTGCTATTTAATAAATAAATAAATACTATAATTAATATAACTAATATTCCTATAAAGTAAAATGAATTTTTCCAGCTTATAGCTGTTTTTGTTGTTTGTCCTTCATTCTTTTATTTATTTATTTTATTTTATTTATTTATTTTTTTAGGTTTTTGCAAGGCAATGGGGTTAAGTGGCTTGCCCAAGGCCACACAGCTAGGCAATTATTAAGTGTCTGAGACTGGATTTGAACCCAGGTACTCCTGACTCCAGGGCTGGTGCTTCATCCACTGCGCCACCTAGCTGCCCCTTGTCCTTCATTCTTGAAGAGGTCCAATGACATCAGGAAGGTGATATCTTAACTTGCAAGTGAATAGAATTTAATTGATGCAGAACTGTACAAGGTCACCAGCCTCACTCTCCTCCAGTGTCATCTGGATATAGATCAGGATGACTGGAGATGGTCCTGGTTACAGTGGGAGAATTTTAAAGCTAAGGTCTTTCTCAGGTAGGGAAGAGATAGCAATATTGTAGTTTATAAACAGTAATATTTTTTGACCATAGAAACCTGTAATTTTAAAAGATTACTCACTAGAGTAGGCAGTAAGAGGTTCCCTTGACAAGTTATCTGTTGTTCCCCTTTGACATTGTGACCCTGATGACTAGGAGAAGTCATCAGAGGATCTTATTATAGAAGCAACATGGCGAAGGTAGAAATGTACTTAACTGTATTAGTAGACCTAAGCTTAAATTATGCCTCTATCACTAACTGATCCTATAACCTTGGGCAAGTTAATTCATCAATCTTTATTAAGTACTAATTTTTCAAAACAAGTAAATATATTTTTCCTTAGGTCTGCACTAGATGATCTCTAAGGTATCTTTTAGTTCTAAAATTGCATGAATAATAAACATTTCAAGGTCAAATTTTTTTCTTTCACTCAAAATCAGGCACCTAAAATAGTCTGGTGTCCATAGAAAGGCATGTATGCAAAAAGCAAAAGCAAAAATGTGCCATTTAATTATGTTTTAGCTGAGCCAGCTTTGGTGAATGAACAATGGTGGTTTGTGGGATGACATAGAAGCACTTAAAACTTCACCCTTCAATTAATCAGACAAGGCCTGAATTCAGTGACTGAAGGAGGCAGAGGAAATCAAGAGCAATCCTCCAGTTTAACTGAAAAAAAAAAAGACACTCTCACCTTTCTCTACTGGTGGGGTTAGGAGAGCATTGAACACTTTAAAAAAAATGATAAGACCTGGAATAACATTGTTTCCCCATTAAAATGTTTTCCTCTCTACTATTCTTTAATGAGTCCAGTATGTTACTTGTTAGGGATCATTGACAAAGGTAGTGATAAGTCAGTCCCTATTTCTTAGCTGGCTACAGGGGGTTTGCTTTTGGGAGGAGGGCAAACTTGGCCTCAATGACAATAAGAAAATAACAAGCCTACCATCTTGTGTGATGCATGTTGGCTAACTAAAGCTTAAGAGCTGTGAATACTGATTCAAATGATAAAAACAGAGCTATTTTTATTGTTAGTTAAATATTTGGCAATTGCTGGTGGGTTAAAATGGACTCGGATCCCATGGAGGTAGCATGGTCTATTGGGTAGAACATGAGGCCACAAAGATTTCCAAAGCATTGTTGTTTTCAGGATTTTACCTTGTTATTTATCATCTGGGCAAATTTAGACTGTTTCTTTAAGCACAGAGCTTGGATAGCTATTTTTAAGTTTTTTTAAAACTGGGAACTGGGATCATTTAAGGAAATAGCTTGAAGTCATAGTCAATATATGAAAAACTCCCATGGTATGTGAAATGTGATGAGGAAATATTTAAATGCTAAACTCTCACAGGTGTTTGTGCAAAATACGGAAGTTGCTCTTCCAATATTATGTATTTTAGGAAAATCTTAAGGACTGTAATACTAATTAGAGGCAAGCTATATTTATTGCCTCAGTATCATAGTTCACAAAATGTAGTATTTATTTTCATAGAAGCTAGATTCATTTATTTTCCAATTAATCTAAAATCCTAGGTTCTGTGTCTATATATCTATTTAATTCATGTGAATCCTCCATTGTGACTCTCAGGGACTGGGACATTTTGATGGGTGAGTCAAATAATATTGGGTATATGCAGGTAGGAGGAAAGAAGAGATACAAAGTAAAAACTGGTGTTTGTTATTATTATGCCTATTTTATAGTTAAGGAAATTAAGACAGAGATTGTTACTTGTCCAGAGTCACACAGTTAGTAAATGTCTTCTTGATCTCAAGATGCTAGCTTCCATCTCCCAGAGATGGAAGGCTGAATCTGAATTCAGGTCCTCCTGACTCCTGACCCATGATTTTATCCAGATACCTAACTGCCTCTAAGGAGTATCCAATCATTCTGGTGAGCAATTTGGAACTATACCCAAAGGGCAATATAACTGTGCGTTAATTGGGGAATGGCTGAATAAATTATGATATACGAATATGATGTGGTACTATTGTTCTGTAAGAACTCATGAATGACTGGACTTCAGAATAACCTGGAAAGACTTATGTAAACTGATGCTGAGTGAAATGAGCAGAGCCAGGAGAAATTTGTACATAATAGTAACAATATCATGGGATGATCAACTATGATGGACTTGTTCTTTTCAGCAGTTCACTGATCAAAGACAATTCTTTTTTTTCTTTTTTCTTCTTTTTGCAAGGCGATGGGGTTAAGTGGCTTGCCCAAGGTCACACAGCTAGGTAATTATTAAGTGTCTGGGGTCAGATTTGAACTCAGGTCCTCCTGACTCAAGGGCTGGTGCTCTATGCACTGCACCACCTAGCCGCCCCTGATCAAAGACAATTCTTAAAGACCTGCGATGGAAAATGCCATCCATATCCAGAGGAAAAAATTATCACAGAGAAAAAGCTATGGAGTTTGAATATTCCTCCCTACCCTCTTTTAGTTCTGCTTCTTCTTTCACAGCATGATTGATATGGAAATATGTTAAATACAATTGTACATATACAGCCTATATTGGAGTGTTTGCTGCCAAGGGCAAGAGAGCAGGGAAGAGAGGGTATAAAAATATCAAACTCAAAAACTTAAAGAGAAATGAATGTTGAAAACTAACTTTGCATGTAATTGGAAAAAATAAAATAAAATAACATAAAATAAGGAAAAGATTTGGCAGAAAGACACAGTATAAACTTAGATGCTAGGGCAGGTCATTCAAGAGTTAAAAAGGATGTTAACAGTAGAAAGAATATTCAACAGGGGTACTCCAACACTGAGTTTGTTTAGATGTGGTGCAGTGGATAGAGCACTGACTTTGGAGTCAGGAGGACAGGGGTTTGAATGCAGCCTTAGACATATGACAGTTACTAGCTGTGTGAACCTTGAGCAAGTCACTTAACCCTTGTTGCCTTGTATCCATCCATCTCCAATTATCCTGATTTATATCTGGCCACTGGACCCCGTTGACTCTGGAAGAGAAAGTGAGGCTGATGACTTAGCACAGCTCCTTTCACTCAAATCCAACTTATGAGCTTGACATGGCATCACCTCTCTGATCACATGGTCTTCTTTAAAAATGAAGGACAAATATTTACCTCATCTCCATCTGGAAACATGCTTGTTCAGCAGAGCAGATTGTAGAAATTCCCATGGTTTTAGAGCATCTAGCAAGTTTAAACTACCCCATATGGGTAGTTTTTTGGGGTTTTGTGTTTTTTTTTTGACTCTTGGGGGATCAGGAATCCAGGACAATATGACTAGAGTCTATCAAGAAGTTGTGTCAAGAAAGGTTCAGCATAAGTCTTAGATACCTAGGTCAATCAAATCGAGGACAAGTTATGCTGATTTTTAGGGGGAAATTATCCCAATTAATAGTGCAGGTAGAGGAGGGAATACTAGAAGATAGTGATTCTATCACATCCTACTCCTTGGTGACTTCATCTCATTCCAATATTGAATCTGAACTGACCAAATACATGACCAAGTCAGGTATATGGACCTGACATGGGAAAATTCTCTTTTCTAGCCATTTCTCAATATATACTTTCAAGATGCTATTTCTATATACTATGTTAGTTATAGCTAAAGCTTCCATAATAAGAAAGTGAAATAATCTTTTCTTTCCATTAATAAAGGTATTTATTGTTCTAATGATATATGTTGTGGATTGTTTTCTGGATCTAGCTTCTTTAATTTTATGTTTGCATAGTTCTGTTATATGAAATATGTCTTTCTATTGTCTTTGTTATAACAGTTTCTGTTGCCCTACTGAATTTTTATTTTATTCAAACTGGTTCTGTATTTAAAATAATCAGTTTTTACTTAATCACCATTATTTTACTTAGAGCTAATGAACATTTTAAGACAATTGCATTTTAATTTAATTGTTAAAAATTTCAAATTATTTATGACTATTCTCAAATTACTTTAATCTTTAAAAAGTTATAGTTTTTTTACAGACCGTATTATATTTTATTTATGATAATGAATGATATTGATTTATATTAACAGCTATTATGGTGCTTTTAACTTCTTTATCATGCTTAAATGTAGCAAGTAGCATAATTCAAATGTTATTAACTTATGCTTATTGGTGGTGACAGTGGCAGACTACTGTCACATCATTAAGATTTGACACTCATCAACTTAAGATTGACCTTGTGTATACCTACTACATTAAAATGGTTGCTGTCCTATATTCATTGACAGTTGGAAGAAAGTTGTTGTGTTTAGTTTTTGCTAACCTTGTTTTGAACTTTATTTTTATTGGAAAAAAGTTATTGCATTTATGTAAATTTTTCTTTTAACATATCAAATAATTTGCATACTGTCCTCTTGAGAAGGTCTTGGCTTGCTGACTCTCTCTCCAGCAGGAGGGGAACCTTACAGTTTGGAAAACTGCATAATGTAAGCTATTTACTAACCTCTTTCTTGAATTTTTTTTGTCATTTTTATGACACTGTAATTGGAAGATGGGACATAGCAAAAGTCACATGTCTGCCTTGAATCTCTCCCCTGAGAAGTCCAGTAAGTTAAATGAATCTAATCACTGCACACTGAACTGGGCAATGGATTCTGGAGGTCTGCCATCATGATAATGATCTTTTGACCCACTTTCCCCTAGCTCTCATGGACGGTTCATTATTCACAGGCATTCTGCCCCAGGGGAATGTTTCCTAGAATCCTGCTTGTCACAAATTTACTATAGAAAAATACTTTACACATAAAGTAATTTATAACAGATACATCCTTTCTCCAGTAAGAGCTGTTTCAAGTCCAGAGCCTGTGGGCTCTTTAAGACACTGAAAAGAGTATAGAAAGCATACTGTTCCAATGAACCAAAAGTGACTCATTCCTGACAGAAGTCCTTAGGCCATTTTTTTCTCTGCTATGATTTTTTTTTTTTGGTTCCTACTTGCTTTGCTTCATTTTCCAATGGCTTTTGACTGGCTGCATATTATTTCTGACTGTCCCATCTGATTCCATTCACCAGTTGTTGCCTTTCTTTGTATCCTCAGAGTTTGGCATGGGGTCTGGTACATGCAAAGGGCTCCAGAACTACTGTTCCACCAGTAGTTGCTATCTATCCATCAGAAGCATAAAGCTTGATCATGGCTGTCCCTTAAGATGTTAGGACCATTCCTGAAAGGAATCTCAGAAGATCTCTATTTCAACCTCCTATTTATATAAATGAGACACCCTGCTTCTTAAAAGAAATATAGGTATAGACTTTTATTAACTTACCATTGCCTTTATCATTCCTCAGTTACTGCTAATCCCCTTAAATAGTTGCTGGGTCAGATTTCTTCTGGCCCAGCAAGATCAGGAATTAGACTGCCCTTTGTTAGTAATGCAGACTGTTCAAGGCCCTAATTTTATTTCCTCAAATCCTAATATCCTTTTTCAGGGTTCAAGCCTTGTTAAACTCTTTCAGTTGTGTCTGACTCTGCATGACCCCAGTTTTCTTGGCAAAAAACAAAAACAACCCTGAAAAACTCTGGAGTGGTTTGCTATTTCTTTCTCCAGCTCATTTTGAAGATGAAAAACTGAGGCAAAGAGGGGTAGGAGACTTGTCCAGGCTCACACAGCTAGTAAGTGACTAAGGCCATGTTTCAATTCAGTAAGATGAGTCTTTTTGACTCTAGGTCAAGCACTATGGCACCACCTAGCTGCCCAGCCATACTCTAATAGTTACCATATATTGATGCATAACTCATACTTGCATAGTGCTTTAATGTATGACAAACACTTTGCATGAATCACATAAATTATCTTATTTGATCCTCATAAAAACTCATGAGTTGCTATTATTTCCCCTGTTTACAGATTAAGAAACTGTGATGTAGGGAGACAGTGATTTCCCTAAGATCCCAAAATAAATGCCAGTGAAGTAGTGTTCAAACTCATGTCTTCCTGAGTTTACATCAGAACTTAATCCAGCTCTCTATTCTGCCTCTTGAATAATGATAATAATAATAACAATAATAATAGCTAATATTTATAAAGCATTTAATGTGTGCAAAGTACTTTGCTAAGCATTTTGCAATTATTATCTCAGACAAATGGAGGTTAAGAGACTTACCCAGGATCATATAACTAGTATATATCTTGAATTCAGGTCTTGCCAATGCTGGCTGGATCCAGCTCTCTATTCACTATACAATATAGTTGATCTAAGTAGAGGCATAGCTCTGATTATCACAGTAATGCATATGATTGGGGATGAGGAGAGAACAAAAGAAATGAGAAATAATATAGGAAATGGGAATGTGAGCATTGGCTTTATTCTCAAGTTCTTCTATAAATTCTTAAGTCCAAAGTTCTCTTGGACTTTTTGCTGAGAGGCAGACATAGAATCCACGGGCATTGTGTCTGTTTGTAGTCAGAACATAGAACCTTCCCTTTTTAACTGAAATGTTTTTCTTCTCTTGTTGATGAATTGAGCTGGGACAGACTAAAAAAAGATGTATAATCTAATATCTTCATTTTATAGATTTTATTGAACCAATATTTTGCTAATGTACTCATTTTAGTGAAGGTTATATTATATCCTTTCTTGTTATATGGACAGAAATTGCAATCTGTACATTAAAAATCTCTCAGAAAGAAATGTATTTGAACAAACATTATGCAAAAAAATGGAGCATATCTTAGTTTGGATTCTTCCTCTTAAAACAAATCACTACTAGGGGATACAGACAAAATTTTCCTTTTTCTTTTTTGGCTTTTGCAAGGCAATGGGATTAAGTGATTTGCCCAAGGTTAGGTGTCTGAGGCTGGATTTGAATTCAGGTTCTCCTGTGTGTGGTGTTTGCTTTATTCTATCAGGCATTTTGCCAAACAGCAATACTGCACTAACACACACACACACACACACACACACACACACACACACACACACACACACAAACACACACAAAATAGGGAAAAAACAAATCTTAAATTAGATACAGATCTAGGATACTTAAAAAAATTATCATGCACAACTCAAAACAACAAAATTAAAATATATATTTGCAATTAGAAATATTTGCAACTATACATATTTACAACTGAGTTTTAAGCAATAAGTCATTTGTTTATAGAAGTTTATTAGCTATTTGTTCTTTATCTTCTTCCCTTCTCTGCCTGCTCACTCATATCTATAGTTATTTATACATTTTTCGTTCTATATATAGCCATCTT
This sequence comes from Macrotis lagotis, assembly GCF_037893015.1. Classification (NCBI taxonomy): domain Eukaryota; kingdom Metazoa; phylum Chordata; class Mammalia; order Peramelemorphia; family Peramelidae; genus Macrotis; species Macrotis lagotis. Next base: position 356,322,695 of record NC_133666.1, read on the forward strand.
CAGAGTATATCCTGTTTGGTTCTTGCATTACTTTCCATTACTTTCTATTTAAAAAAATTTTCTTCCCATTTCTCATTTGTAATAGGCATTTTAATATTCCATTATTCATGTACTGTAGTTGATTCAGTATCTACCAATTGTATATTTCAGGTGTTTTCAGTTTTTTGCAAAAACAAATAATATTGATCAATTGAATTATATGTCTTTTTTTACAATGGTCTTCAGGGCATCTTCTAAATAATCAGATTATGATAGTTAAAAATCTTGCATTTTTCTGGGTGCCTCTCTAAGATTTCTAAAGTCCACTCATAGAAGGCTACTTCTGTTCTAGCAATGTTCCAACATTTTTCCTCAGTCACATCTCCTTTTCCTATCCTTTTCTTTGTATTTTTTTTCTCAAATAGGAACTTTCTTTGACCACTCCCTGATATCTTATTCCCTGTGATATCAGAAATGGAAAAGTAATCAGGTTCACTTCAATAAAACCCTACACCCTTTCTATAAAACCCATGAATTTCACCTGCCTCAATGACTAGCCCTGTTGTAGAGGTAATGAAAGAAGCAGGCAATACCTTCCATTCTTAACAGAACTTGGTGGTGTCATGTCTGAGGACATCTTTATGAAAAATCATTGTTGAATCTTTCTTCTAAAACATAATACCCCAAATGCAGAGGATCCATCCTCTTCTACATTTCCTTCCTTCCACCCAGCAACTGAGACACAGTTTTATCATTTCTCTTTTGGTGATTCAGAACCAATTTAAATTTTTTTTTGGAGCACTCCAAACCTCTGCTCTCTTGATAAAATGCCTTTTTCTCTTGCACATGAATGCCTTTATGCTTTTGATTGTATGATTTAAAAAAAAACAAAAATAAGATAATAAGATAATAAAGATATTTTGCCTTAAGTGTTTATTTTTGGTTGTGTGACTCTTGCCTAAATAAGATGACTAAAGTAGATCAAAGCAATAGGTCAAATATAGTTTTTGTGACTTTTTTGTGGCACAAATCTAGCAAATTTTATCAATTTGCAGTTTGACCAGCAATATATGTGTATCTTTTTCTTTATAACTTTCTCATCATTGAAAGCAGTGGCTGTGGATTTTGTTGTTATCGCCAATTTGTAATAAATGATATCTTAATAAAGTCATCTTAATGTTAATTTCTCTGATTATTTGTGAAACTAAACCTTTTTATATGGTAGTTTGCAATGTGTATATATGCATATATATGTAAATATATCCATGCATATATATGCCCTAGGAAGTTTATTTTTTTATTCCATAATGTCCTGCCTTCTTTTCAAAAAGAGTAGAAGCTATCTTGAGTATTCATTTTAGTTCTAATACTTCTTAGTATATTAATTTCATATGCAAGACATGGGATGTATGTATATATGTTATATTATCTCTTAAAAAGTTGCCAGTTTTTAATCAGTATGAGACCACTAAGAATAAAATGTTGATTTCCTTAGGTCACTTAGGTTTTTCTGACTTCAAAGGACTAAAAATTTGGTAGGAGGAAGATTAAGGTGCGGAACACAAGATTCCTCTTCTTTAAGAATTTATAACTAAAAAAAGACACTTCAGGATAGATACAAAGGTATAAATAAGTGTCTCACAGGACCCTTCCTTTAGTTCTCTAATTACAGAGCTTATCTCCTTGTGCTCATAGGTAGTATAAAGATTGCTCCTTGTGCAGAAGGATTTTTTTTTTTTTTGAACTGGCTCTTGCTTACTCCTTTCCCATGTAGGAGAAGGATCCTAAGATATTTCACAAGATTGCTCATATATATATTCACATTTGGATTGTGTCTGATTCTGAATAATCTGTATGTATAAGTTTGTATTTTTTATCAAGGATATTTAATCATCACCTAATATTTTTATCTCTTCAGAACCTTGAGCCCACTCATACTCAAGAAGCAACACTGTGATCATCTGGGTAATTACCTCTTCTGTAAATTGCTGATGCAGTGTAACGGGGAGGTCACACTAGGCTAGCTTGTTCCATGTGTCTACCAGACACTGGGAAGGCTATGAGGAAGCAAAGTCAAGCATGTTAAAGGGACATTTTGTCCTTTAGTGAGAAGAAGCAGGTGAATTGTGTAATTTCAGGTTGTGGTAATAGGCACAAGAAAAACATAATATTCTAATGACCTCCTTTTAAAAGAAAATGTTTTTGTATTCTAAAAAAATGAGAAAATTGGACCAAAGAATTTGACAGAGAGTCAATTTTTCATATCAGAATCACAGAAGGATGTTTGTCCTGAAGTAAAGAATGTTCTGTCAAGTCAAAGAAGAGAAAGGAAAAACTGGATAAAACATGAAGATAAATCATAAAGAGCAGATGGTTAGCAACTTTGGATTTTGTAAAGTAGAAATAAAGGCAATTTTGTCTTATAGTTTCCAATCTCTCATTCTTCTCCTTCTAGCTAATAGTTGTGGGGGTCCAGCCTCCGCGGGGTACTTGGAACCTGACAGGAAATGAGTTGAGTCAAGAAGTGGGTGAAGGCAGGAGCAAGTTGACTAACTGTCAGCTGCTTAGATTTATTTTTATAGTCTCAGAATCATATCAAACAAGCAAACTAAAATCATTTCCTTGGTTACAGAAGTGTACAATTGTCATCATTAATCATATAGTTTATATGGTTACAAGTTTGATCATGTAGTGGTTACAAGTGTGATTATCAATCATATGTAGTTAATTTTCTTGTCCCTGCTCAGACCGTGATGACCTCAACCTGCCTGTTACCTAGTTTGTTGCTGCATAGTAAGGTTATTAATTAAACAGAACTTTCCTTATAATAATCTTTGATATAATTTGTTTAATGGAATGCTTTTATGTTTTTGTGCCGCATATGTAATGTTTTTCGATATGCTCCCTTGACAACCTATAGTGAGGGTAGTTGTTTGTCCACCTGTCTGTTGACTCCTTCAACAACCAATTTTCCTTTCAACCCTTGTTGGTAGACACTATGGTTTCTATGACTTTTTATTCCTTCCCAATAAACTAAGGCTGTTAGAGTTCACATATTGGTCACCTATACTAACTATTCTCTCACCATCTTTATCATATATTCCTGTGTATGGTAAGGGGGGCAAAACTGTTAATTTCCCTGGAATTCTATCTGACCCATCTTGTATCTGGTTTCCCTGTATATATTCTGATGTCTCCCTAGAACTCCCAGTGCTGTATCTTCCAAAGATTTCATAATGTTGAAGCCTTTTGTAGTCTCAGGGAGAGGCAGTCCTGTTAAATTTGGACAGAGTTCACAATCTATTTTATTCAAGGAATTTCTCTGAAATCCTTCCTTTATAGTTATTCCACTATTAGGATGAGTACGTTTTACAATCAATAATAGACCTATAAATATGGGTATACATGGAATCCCTATATATATTGAAGAAGGAAATGTTGTTCCATCAGGCAATGTGACTGCCTTGAGTCTTCTTGCTGCGACTGTATCAAACAGCTTAGAGACACTGGCTCCCAACAAATAGCATCTTCTCCTCTAAAACTGCCTTCTATCTCCTATTTGAAGCTGTTGTTCAGTCATGTCTAGGTGAATCCTTTTGGGGTCTTTTTGGCAAAGACATAGAAATGCTTTGCTATTTCCTTCTCTAGCTTATTTTATAGCTGAGGAAACTCAGACGAATTGACTAAATGAGTTGCCTAGAGTCACACAGCAAGTAAGAGTTTGAGGCCAGATATGAACACAGGAAGGGGTCTTCTTGACTCCAGTTCTGGTGCTCTATCTACCACTCCACCTAGCTGTCCCATGTTATTTTTCTCATAAGAATGTAAGCTCTCTAAGATCAAGGATTATATTTGCTTTTACTTTCTACTCCTAGAACTTATCGTAGTGTTTGGCATATAGTAAGCATTTGATTAAATCTTATACTTATTTGAGGTCTAGAATGAATGGTTTCTTGAAGACAGGATGAAGGCTTTTGCAAGTGCTGAAGGAAGGTCTAAGAGTCACTGTAAGGGAAGGAAAGAGGTGACTCAACCAGGGAGTATTTAAAAACAAACCAAAAAATCCCCTCCCATCTCATCTACACATCTATCAGTAAATAAATTCTGCCCCTATACCTAGAAGTTGTTAAGGGGCCCGGTTGATAAAGTGCTGGACCTAGAGTCTTGACTGGCTTCAGTGTCTGGTCCCAGATATTTATCAACTGTGAGGCCTTAGGAAAATCAGGTAAACCCTGTTGCCTCAGTTTATTCATTATAAAATGAGTTGGAGAAGGATATGGCAAACGAGGCCAGTATCTTTGCTAAGAAAATCCCAAATTTCAGCATCAAGAGCTGGATATGACTAAAGAACAATTAAACAACAACACAAATGGCCTGACTAACAAAAGTAAGCAAGTGCGATGATTTAACTATTTCATTTCGTCAATTTAATATATTAAATTTAAACACATTTATTAAATATCTACCAAGTACATGGTATTATTTTAAATACTAGATTAAATGAAAAGTTAGATAAGATAAAAATTGGTCTACATAGAACATAAATTCAGGAGGGCGAATAAAATCTATAAACAGATGACTAATACAAAATCAAATGATATGATTATGAGAGGATTGTTTAGGAAACTGAATTTTTTGTACGGTTTTTAAAGTGTATGCTATTTTAACAAGAGAGCACCAAAAATAAAAACGGAGTTTTTTTTTTTTTTTTTGCTTTGGTTAAATTATTATAAACTAAGAAATAGAAGAATTTCTGAAAGAGATGACATGGAAGTTGGATTCAAAAGATGGAATAATAGCTTAGGTTGAAGATGGAAGTTTTGGTTGGAGGATAAGGTTACTTTATGAAAAGATTACATCAAACAAGCATATGCAGGACAACTAGGGGCTGTGAATGGTCTAGTCTGACTAGAAAATGGAATAGATAGAAAAGAGTAGAATGAGATAAAGCTGAAAAGGTTGACAGTGTCAGATTAAAAAAAAGTTTTTGATAGTCCAAAATGAAATGTCAATGGGGATCCATTAAAGATTTTTGAAGAAAACTGGGACATGATTAAATTTATATGCAATAACGTTCAACCTCTTAGGGAGGTTGGACTGTTGTGAGAAGCCAGGGGAAGCAGAAAGACTTATTAAGGATATTATCACAATATTATAGGAAGATGGCAATCAAGAACTTAACGAGGGTGATAATAGTAGAGAAGAGAGGACAATTAGGAAAGTTATAGAGGTAGAATCTGTTGAATTTGGGAAATGATTAAATAGAAGGAAGTGAGGAAGTGTCAAAGATGTAAAATAAAGCACTCCCAGTTTCCTAAATCTACTTCTTATGAAATGATCTCCCAGGTAACATTAATAGCTTCCATTGGTTTTAGCTAGCATCTCTTTGCATCTGATTAGTTGCCAAGTCTTGTTGGTTCAGCCTCCAAAATATGTTTTATGTCTTAGCACTTTAAGGGACTTTTAGGGTCATAGAGAGTTTAAGTGACAGCTCAAGATCACATAGGCTAGAAAAGTTGGAAAGTTAAATCCTGGTCCTCTGATTCCTCTCCTCTTTTCACTGAACCATGCCTCAGCTTCATTGTTGCCATTACTTCTTACCACAGTGGCTGCAAGAGTCTGCAGACTTGCTATATTCATTCAATGTTCTTTGGCTCTAATCCAATTTATATAGCACTGACAGATTAATCTTCCTAAAGCACAGCTCTTGTGATATCACTTCTTTTCTTAAAACCTTTCAATCCTCTGAATTATCTTTTGAATAAAGACCAAGCTCATCTGAGCATTTAACCTAACTTTCCAGTTTTATGTCACACTACTCTCCTTTATGTACATTATGTTATTTTTGTTCATTTTTTTTCAGTGATGTCCACCTCTTCATGACTCCATTTGGAGTTTTCTTGGCAAAGATACTGGAGTGGTTTGCCATTTCCTCCTCTAGTTCATTTTATAGATTAAGAAACTAAGATGAAAAAATTTAGTGACTTTCCCAGGATCACACATTTAATAAGTATTTGAGTCAGTTTTCCTGACTTCAGAAGTGGCACTCTATTTATAGTGCCACCTACCAATCCAGTCATAAATATTTTCTCCAGACAAATTAGACTACTCAGAGTTTTCTGAATTTACTTGTCCATCCCCCTACCTTTGCTTCTGCTGTTCCTTCTGCTTGAAGTATTTTCTCTCCCTCATCTGTTATTGTTCAGTTCCATCATAATGCAAAATGCAGATCAAAGCCAGGATACTGTGGGGAAACTGAGACTGGTGGATGAGAGTTCTGATGTTTAGTTGTACTAAATCTGATCAGATGTCTATAGTAACTAGCTCCAATATAGTAAACCTCCTGGAATGGGAACTGCTTAATAGGGGGTGAGCCTACTCATATTAGAAAAATTCTATGTGGATAGTTATTGGGATTTTGACTATAAGGGACCCCTGCGCTTTCCAATTTGGATAAAATAGGAAGATGGACATAGTCTCAAAAAAAAAAGATCAAGATCACTTGCTGCCATTGTAGTAAAGTTTTTCTTGATCCCTAAAGCCAAGAGTAATATCTTACACTGCTGAACTTTGATAGTATTTCATATTTCCTTTATGTATTTCTCAAATATGAATTTCTAAATAGAATTAATATAGATATTGTGATATATTTTAAAAGTTTTAGTCAATGAAGTCATCATTTTTATTTATGTCTTGTCTCTTCTCAGAAATTTAGCTAGGATGTGGATCTTGGGTTTTACCCCTGCTTAAACCTACCTATAGAGTGCTGCTCTACCTTTGTGTTGCTCCACCTCTGAACTGACCTATATGCTTAGAGGTTAGGGAGAAAGGCATTCCAGGAGAGAATTGTGTTTTAGATAGAGTATATCATGCCTCCAAAGAGAACCAGCCCCTCTGACTTGCCAAGTTCTTTTCAGGGCTGCTCATCCTCTTTTGGTGTCTGCCTTCCACTGACTCTCATATGGGACTCCAAGAGGTTCTAGCTTGCACAATGGCCACATTCTAGTCAACCTTCTCAGCAGGTTGAGAGTTATTGACAGTCATCAAACTGACAGGCCTGAGTGTCAAGCATATGTAGACTTTCTCTGGTAGAATGGGTGGATGAATGGGGCAGTGGAACACTTAGAATCTGATTAGACATCAAAGACAGCAAGGTCATCCATCACATCCTGGATCGTCAACAGTTATTTTGACTTTTGTCTGACTTTGATGACTCTGGAAGAGAGAATGATGCCATTGACTTTGTTCAACTCTGCCTCACTAAATCCAGTTCATGCACAAGTAAAAACATTATGCTGTGATGTCATTGGTCTTTGAAAATATAAGGACAAGCAATAACAGCAACAGTGTGGTGGGTACTGGAGGGTAAACTTGCTCCTATTCAACTGTCTTTTCTAAGGATTTCTCATCTTTCTTCTTTTAACATCCCTTTTATATGACACTTTTTTCACACTCATATTTATCCATCTTATTTTTAATTTCTGCTCTCCTTGGCTTTGCCTTTCCTACATGATCTCTGGAATACTCTTCACAAATTAACCAAATCTCCTTCACCTTTGAGCTCTTTCATGGTTATTCCATATTCTCATAGCTCCTGGAACTTATCCTTCTCCTAAAGCACATCTTTTTCAAACTTTTCCAAGATTGACTTCTCTGTTTTTTAAGCTCCTTGACACCTGGACCAAAAGAAGTTGGCATGGTTCTTGCTTCTCACCACCACTGACTATCAGCCCCTCTGGCATTTCTCCTATTTCTCCTATCTCACTATCCAGAAACTTATGGTTTTCATCGCTGTTTTTCATCACTCTTCATCCTCTGTACTAAGTTCAGACATGAAATAAAAAAAGTAAAGAAACTTTGTGGAAGATTATAAATTCCTTGAAGACAAGGATGGTATTCTATTCAAATTTTTATCCCACTCAACATCTTGCACAACAAATGTTTGTTTTTTTGGATTAATTAAAAAATAAATCAATCATCTCTCCTGGAGATGGAAAAAAGTTTGTACCACACAATTCCATTATTGACCCTTTCCTATTGGTCATTTTCCCAGTGATTTGGATGAAGAGGAGGAATGCATATTTTCATATTGTCAGATGTCACAAAAATGGGTAAGATAACTAATATGATAAATGATAGAATCAGAATTAAAAGTGATCTTTCCAGGGTAGAATGATGGGCTCAAACTAAGAAGATAAAAATTATGGAATAAAATTTTAATTCTGCATTTAGATTAAAAGTTAATTTAAAAAATCCTGTACAAGTACAAGATAAGAAAGACCTGAATTGGCAGAATTTCATGAAAAATAAATCTTGTAGTTTCACCAGATAATAAGCTTAATACAAATCTTTATTGTCATATGTCATTGCTGAAAATGGCTAATGCAATTTTAGGTGGCATTAATAAAAGTAAAGAGTCAGCTCAAATGGGTCATTGTCAGTTCAAAGGAATAATAGTTTGACTGTACTTTGGCCTTGTTAGACCATATTTGGAATATGCTTTCTGGTCTGAGTCCCACATTTCAAGATTGTCATTGACAAGAGAGCCTGTATCCTATCTATGTAAAGGGACTTCAAAGCTTGATATAATTTGAAGTGTTTGAAAGAAGTGATGGTGTTCAGTCTGTAGAACAGAAATCTAAGGGAGATAGTTGAAGGTTGTTATTGTTTAGTCCTGTTCAACTTTTTGTAACCCCCATTTGGGGTTTTCTTGACAAAGATACTGGAGTAGTTTGCCATTTTCTTTTCCAATTTATTTCATAGATGAAGAACTGAGGCAAACAAAACTAAATAATTTACTTAAGGTAGTAAGTATCTGAGTTCATATATGAATTCAGGTTCTCCTTATTGCAGGGTCAGCACTCTATCCATTGCACAATCTTCCTGTACATGTTATCAGTAGTGAGAGACAAAATCTTATCAATTTAAGAAGCTCTGGGGATGCAGAGCCCAACCTACCTTTAGAGGTCTTGCATTCTCCTTAAGGGATGGTATAGATAAATATGTAGGCAGGTGAGTAAATACAAAATATTGTGCAACATTTTTTAAATTATATAGCGTTTAAAAATTATTTTAAGAGGAAAATGGACTAACTTCTCAAAGGGTTAGGTTTCATGTAGGAAGTGGCACTTTGGTTCTGTTTTGAAGGAAGGTAGGGATTTTTTGAGGTAAAGGTGAGGAAGAAACCCTTGAGTAAAGTCTTGGAGGAGGGAGATGGGATATTATATTGAAGGAGTAATTATTGGAAGGGGATAAATAGGGGAAAGTAATATAAAATAGAAGGTAAAGGTAAATTGGAGCTATTTTGTGGAGGGTTTGAAATGTCAGATTGAGAAATTGATATTTCCTTAAAGAAGCAGCTGCAAACCATTGCAATTTTTTGAGGTAATTGACACTGAGGCTGTAGATTGACTGATTGTATTGATGGTGGTGGTTTGACTGTGATAGGGGAGTTCAGAATGAGGAAGCGTTTTGGAGAAAGATAATGGATTCTGTTTTGTACAAGTTGAATTTGAGATTCTTTTGGGGGTACTGAACTGAAATGTTCAAAGGGTGATATCTGATTGGGGCTCAAGAGAGAAACTGGGCTCTGCAATATAAGCATAGAGATGGTCATTAAACTCATGGGAGGTAATGAAATTGCTAAGTAAGGGTGTATAAAAAGAAAAGAAAAAAAAGTCCCAGGGCAAAGTTTTGGAGGAGGACCCTCATAATTAATGAGCATGTATGAAAGAAGAACCAATCAAGTAAATCTAAGTGGCACAAGGATGTTTAAGGAGAAAAAGGAAGAAAGAAATAGAGGTTAGAACTACAATGTATTTGTACAAATAGATTTGTACCTATCAGGGAGCACCTTGTGGGTGCTAGTATTTCATATATATCTGATCAGTGCTTCTTTCAAATACCAGGTTTATAGGAACAGACAGTTGGTTAAACTAGCCTGGCAATTTCTTGGATCTTGTAGCCAGAAAACCAGAGTTAGCAATTTTGATGTCTAGTTTGTCATTGCAGCTAAGACCAAGAGCATCAATGAAAGCTTCTGAGTCCTTTCCAATTTTTATGTGGTATCCAGTTGTGAGTTAATTTTATGCATCTCTCTGATGCTTTATTAAAAAACTGGACGTTTCTAAAAGACAGTGAAGTTTCGAAATTGTCCCTTTTTCAGCTCAGAACACTATATATGGAGAGGAAAATTTAAAAGGAAGAGATTGGGGCTGAGAATATATATTATATCCTATGATACATATGAAAAGTTATTTTAAAATTAAACTAATATTTTTTAATTAAGAAAATTTATTTTTACTCCTATCCCTTTTTTCCTATCCTGCTACCAACAATATAGAAAAAAAGAAAACCGTTTTCACAAATACGCATATTCAAACAAAACAATTTCCCATATTGGTTGTCTCAAAAAGTGATTGCCTCATTCTGCATCTTCAATCTGTCACCTATCTCTCTTTCACAAAACTGATAATATGCCTCAGCATAAGTTCTCTGGAAATGTGGTTTACTGTTGCGTCAATCAGATATCTCAAATCTTTCAAAATTGTCTGTCTTTACAATGTTATTATATAAATCATTTTTTTGCTTCTGTCTGCTTCACTCTGGGTTTTTGATAGATACTACTTAAGGAAAAGTTCCCTTATTTCTAAATTTTTCAGCAATTAAAAAATTCCACCAAAATGGATGTCACATCTTGTCAAAAGTTTTTTTTTTGTAAGGCAAAAGGGGTTAAGTGCTTTGCCCAAGGTCACACAGCTAGGTAATTATTAAGTTTTTGATCCATCTCTTGATGTAATAATGTTAATAGATGGTGCAGGGGTTGCAGTGCAAGGGCCACAGTCAGAAAGACTCTTCCTGAATTCAAATCCATCCTAAGACACTTACTGAATTTGTGAACTTGGGCAAATCACTTAACCCTCTTTAGTTCATTTTCCTCATATGTAAAATGAACTGGAGGAGAAATAGCAAATCATTCCAATATATTTTTTAAGAAGACCTCAAAAGAGTTCACATAAAATTAGACATGATTGAACCATGATTAAATAACAATACGATATTATCATGTGATTTTTTTACCTGTTATTATGGTCTAAAATTTTGACAGCTTTTCCAATATTGAACCAATATAGTTTTCCTGGTATAAATTCATCCTGGCTGTAGAGTATAATCTTTCTGATATGTTGTAGTAACTTCCTTTAATTTTATTTAAAAATTTTACATAAAAGTTCATTAAGGATGGTCTACACTTAACTTTCTTAATTCTCTGTTTTTTAGGTAGAGTGTATATCATGCACTCTAATATTATTTAAACATTAGAATTAGTTGATCTATGAACAATTGCTAGAATCAGATCTATCTGCTCTTTTTTGGGTAGGGTTGACTCAGTATCTTCAATTTTTTTCTAAGATGAAATTATCTGAATATTGTTTTGTGCTTCTGTTAATGTGATATTTCTATATTTTCATAAATTTTCATCCATTTTAATTTGTTAATTATATTGGAATGTACTCAGATTAAAAAAGTTCCTGATCATTTTCTTTATATCTTCCTTTGTTGTGAATTTTCCTTTTTTATTTTTGATATTAATAATGTAATTTCTATTTTATTTTTAAAAATCAAAGTAGCTGGTTAATTTCTTGTTCTTTTTAAAAATAGCTCAGCTTTATTAAAACAATTACATTTTTACTTTCAATCTTAAAAATCTGATCTTTGTGAGAATTTTTACTTTGTTGTTTAATTGGGTTTAGTAATTAGTTGTTTTTCTAGGTGTTTTTCAGTCATGCTTAATCCACTGAGCTTTTCTTTCTTTATCTTTAAAAATAAGTATTTTTCCTTAAGGATTGCTTTGGCTTCATTTTTCAAATTTTGGTAATTTTTTTCTGGTCAGCTATAAATGAAATTATCTGTTATTTCTAGGATTTGTTCTTTAAGCCACTAATTCTTAGGAATTACTATTATTGTTCAGCTTATAGGAAAAATTTAAAATATAATTTTAATGTATTTTGGCCAGTAAAGTTTTTTTTAGTATTTGTTTATGATGTTTTGACAAACCAAAACATGCTTTTTTCGGGGGGGGGGCAAGGCAATTGGGTTAAGTGGCTTGCCCAAGGTCACACAGCTAGGTACTTAATTATTAAGTGTCTGAGGCTAGATTTGAACTCAGGTACTCTTGACTCCAGAGCCAGTGCTCTATCCACTTCGCCACCTAGCTGCCCCTTAAAACATGCTTTTTTATCTGTCTCTTCACACATATACTTCTGCTTACACTCACACACACAGACACTATTTTGTGGGAGGAGGAGACAGTAAATGTGAGAATTTTGTTTGAATAATTTTGTTTTTATTCACATACACATACATGTATGCATATACTGTACTCATTTGCTTCATTCTATTATTCAGTAATTATAGGAGGTCTATTAAATTCTACTTTTCTATAATTCTCTTCAGGGTTTTCTTTCTTGCTTTGCTTAATTTTTAAATTTGTCTACATCTGAAATGGGTGCATCATGGTCCCATTATCATTATTATTTATTTCTTCCTCTAACATCTAATGTTTCCATTAATATTTAGGTGCTTTACAATTCAGTATATTTATTTTAAATACTGACATTTATTTGTCTCTATAGTACTTGTCACAATAATGTGGTTTCCTCATTTACTTCTTTTAATTGTCTATATTTTCCATCACCCTTTCTGAGATTATAATTCATTTTGGAGTTAATTTGAAGAGTAATAGATTTTACTGCAGTCCTTTATTTTAACTTTGAGTGAATCTTTATGTTTCAATTTTATTTCTTTTAAACAAAATATTGTTGAATTCAGCTTTCTGATTCATTCTTCTATCTTCTTCCACCTAGATAAATTAAATCCATTCATATTCATAATCATGAACATTAATTGTGTATTTCCCTCCCTTCTATTCTCTTGTATTTTTTCCTTTCTATTTTTCTCACCCTTACTTTATAAGGAAAAGTGTGTTACAGTGAAGAAAAGTGTTCAATACCATTGTTCTTTATTTGATTCAGTATGCTTCCTCTGCCTGTCTTCTTTCATCCAGACTTTAATCTCAGTTTCTTATTTTGTTTTTCTTTGCCTTGAAAACTCTCCAAAGTCCACCCTCTGAGATTAGATTTTTTTTTCACTTATGATGAATTCCTTTCTGGATGTATCGCTCCTCTTATTCCTCCTTATCCTTCTCCACATTCTCTCCTTTTCACCTGTTAATGTTTCTTCATTCAATTCTGTTTCTGTATTATATCCACTTTTGGCTGTCAGATGAAATTTAGGTACAAATGTTGTGACATCCACCAATCCTTCATTCTCTATAGTTATGCTCCCTGATTATATGAGAGAAGTTCCTCTACTCTTCTTGATCTCTTTTCCCCCCTTTAAAGAATATACCTTTCTCAATCCTTTTTTCCCATCTTTTAATCATTAAAATATAACAAAATCACTTCCAGCTCTTCCATTTTATTTAATTCTCTCTAAGATCCCTGATGATATTGGTGTACTGAGGAGACATTTGCATTATTTCCTCTTCTGTTTGCTTCTTTGCATTTATCTTTTTATGTTTCTTTTTAATCCTATATTTAAAAAATTATATTGCCTTAGAAATTATCTGTTATTAAAAGTTCTTTTTTTCCTGGCAGAAATTGGGTTTGCTATTCTTGGTTGTAATCCTATATCTTTTGACTTTTGAAATATTCTATTGAAAGTTCTCCCCTCCTTTATAATGTTAACTGCCAAGTCTTATGTGATCCTGACTGTGATTCTTTATAAAGTTCTTAAATTTCTTTTTTTGCTCACAATATTTTCCCTTTGACCCAGAATCTTTGGATTTTGACTATAACATTTATTAGAATTTTCAATTTTGAAATTTCTTTTAAAAAATAACTGGTGGTAAATACTTTCTATTTTTGTTTTTCCTATGTTCTAACAGATATGGGTATGATTTCTTGAAATGTGAAGTTCAAGATATATTTTTGTTCAGGGCTGTGTTTTCTGGTAGTACAACAATTCTTTTTTTTTTCTTTTTTCTTTTTTTTTTAGTTTTTTGCAAGGCAAGCAGGGTTAAGTGACTTGCCCAAGGCCACACAGCTAGGTAATTATTAAGTGTCTGAGACCAGATTTGAACCCAGGTACTCCTGACTCCAAGGCCAGTGCTTTATCCACTACGCCACCTAGCCACCCTGTAGTACAACAATTCTTAAATTCTCACTATTTGATTTATTTTCTAGAGCATTTTGTATCTCTATCTATCTATCTATCTATCTATCTATCTATCTATCTATCTATCTATCATCTCTATCAATCTATCTAAGCAAACACATATATACTCATATAATATGTGTATATATGTAAGATATCTTACTTTTTCTTCTTTTTTCAATATTTTGATTTGTTTTTTATTTCTTTTTGTCTCATGGGGTTATTAGCTTCTATTTGATCTATTCTAATTTTCAAAGAGTCTTTTACTTGAATAAGGTTTTATATCATTTATAATAAGCTGTTAATTCTCCTTTCAAATATTTTCTCCATAGCTCTAAATTCTTTTCCAGAATTTTCCTTCAGCATTCTCATTTCATTTAATTTTTAAACTTACTTTAAAAAAAGTTTTTACTTCATATGACCTTCTAGTGTTCAAGGTAGTATTTTTTTTTTTGCAGCTTTGCCTATAGATGTTTAGAATCATCTTTTGATTTATTGACTATTTGGTCTAACACTATTTCCAGAGCCTTTTTTGGAATAGTTGTGAGGGGAGAGATCTGGAATATGTTCCCTTCTTCTACTCTGCCATTTTTTTCCACTTCTTTGATAGATATCTTTCCGACATTTCAATTTTACCATGTGTTTTACTAATTTAAATTGAATGGTTTATTTTACTATGAACTTGAAGCTGAGAGTTTTGTAAAAAAAATGTGGGTTAGAGAGAGGAAATGGGAAATTTCTTTTGTTTTTTTTATTTTTATTTTTTTATTTTTTTATTTTTTGCAAGGCAAACTGGGTTAAGTGGCTTGCCCAAGGCCACACAGCTAGGCACTTACTAAGTCTCTGAGACCAGACTTGAACCCAAGTATTCCTGACTCCAGGGCCCGTGCTTTATCCACTACGGCACCTAGCTGCCCTGCCCAAGGAAATGGGAAATTTCTAGGGGGTTAATGTAAACATATGATCTAGTGAGAAAAATGCTAATAGTAATAGAGCCTTCACTTGCTCACTTCACAAATTAGTGGGAAATACTTGTCCACATGTGCTCTACAGAAAGTTTCAATTTCATTGTAGCCAAGCAATCAAGTCTAATCCTTTTGTCCAAATGGCAACACATGAAATTCTTGCAGATGACTATCATATTTCCCTAATTCTACGCTCCTCTAGGTTGCACATCTAAAGTTCCTTCAACCAAAGTTAATATCACAATTATCATAGGATCCTATAACCTTTTCTATGCCTGACTTTCTTTCTTCACACATCCTTCAATTTATCAATTATCAATCTTCTGAAAATGTGGCATTCAGAAATGAGCATCATACTCTAACTGGTCTGAACATGGCAGAGAATAGCAGAAATGTAATCTTCCTAATAATGAGAGTTAACATAATCTAACTGGTCTGACCATGGCAGAGAATAGCAAAAATGTGAACTTCTTAATAATGATAGTTAACACACACACACACACACACACACACACACACACACACACACATATATACATGCGTACAAACATATACATTCATACACACATACATACACATATATGAAGATATGGAATGCTTTCTATGTGCCAGATACCGAACAATTATCTCATTTGATCCATACAATTCTGGAAGATAAGTATTATTATTATTAATTTCATTTTAGAAATAAGGCAACTTGAGGTAAACAGAGGTTAAAATGACTTGTCCAGAATAACCCACCTAGTATATGAGGTCCGATTTGAACTCAGGTCTTCTTAACTCCAGACCCTGTGCTTTATGTACTGTGTCATCTCACTACTATGAAGTGTTGGATACTTTGTCTTCCCAGTATTGGACAACATGTACCTATTGATTAAGTCTAACGTGACATTTCCCCTCCCCCCACTTTGGGGGGGGGCTTCTACATAATAGTTTTGGTTAATTTTTATTTTCTCTTTATCCACTGGATCCTTTCTAGCTCTTTACTTATGTGTAACAATCTCTCTCATCCTTAAAGAAGTTTCACTTGACACATCTAATTAAGTCATATTTTCTATTTCTTTAGCTTCTTTCACATTCAAATACTTAGGAAAAATTTTGCTAGTTTTCTCTACTTTCCCAAGTTCCTTAATACCTCTTGATACCTTGAAATCTGTTATCTGACATTATTATTATTATTATTATTATTATTATTATTATTATTATTATTATTATTTAGATTTTTGCAAGGCAATGGGGTTAAGTGGCTTGCCCAAGGCCACACAGTTAGGTAATTATTAAGTGTCTGAGGCCAAATTTGAACTCAGGGGCTCCTGACTCTAGGGCTGGTGCTCTATCCACTGTGCCACCTAGCCACCCCAGACTTTATTTTTTGAATGAAAATTCTCTCTCCAATAAGAAACACTGATCTTATTGCTCAAAACCAATGGGCTTTTCTTGGTTTTTTCATACTTCTTGACCTCTTCGTCATGTTCAACATTGTTGAATATTTCCTTTGTCTTGTGTGTTCATTCTTGAATTTTTGTAACTAGACTCTCTTTGTTCTCTTCTATATGTCTGACTACACCTCTTAAGTTTCCTTTATAAAACCTTATCCATTTTCCACTTCTTATGTGCACATGTACCCCAAGGTTTTTTTAACTCTACATTTTCAACTGGTTTTTCTCATAAGACTTTGTGGCTTCAATGATCATATTTGTATAGACAATATCAAAATCTGCATATCTAGCTCCTATCTAAACTCTAGTCTTGCATTGCATTGCCTGCTAAATCTTTAAATTACATGTTGTATAGGCATCTCAAAGGTAGCTTGCAGAAAACAAGACTTCTTATCTTTACCCTTAAATTCAACTTTCCCCCTAATTTCCCTACTTCTGGAAAGGATAAATGGCATCATCTTTGCAGTCATCCAGGCTCACAACCTAGGAGTCATCTTTGAGTCTTCTTTTTCCCTTCTTTTGCTACATCTCAGTTCTGAGTCATGTGAATTTTCCCTCTCATATCTTTATCCTTCTCTTCCCTCACATAGTCACCATTGAAAGTTATTCCTTTGGGGGCAGCTAGGTGGCACAGTAGATACAGCACTGGCCCTGGAGTCAGGAGGATCTGAGTTCAAATTAACCCCATTGCCTTACAAAAAGCCAAAAAAAAAAAAAGAGAAAGTTATTGATTTAAATTACTGCAAGCCACACTTAAAGTGAAATCCTGTCTAGTTTTTCTTCTACTCCAATCTTTCAGCCATACTGTTGTCAAATCAATATTCCTTCTAACTCTTTTTTTTTGTGCGTGTGTGAGGAAATGGAGTTAAAACACTTCCCCCAAAGTCACACACCTAGTAAGTGTCAAGTGTCTAAGGTTGGATTTGAACTTAGGTAGTTGTTTTGACTCCAAGGTTGGTAATTTATCTACTGTACCACCTAGTTACCTCCAAATTGATATTCCTAAAATACTGCTCCAACTATGTTGTTTCCCTGATGAAGAATTTTTAGTGCCTCCATATTCTTTTTTGGATAAAATACAAATGCCTCTATTTGACAATTAAAAACTTGCATGTTCTGGCTCTGACTCTCTTGCCAGGTTAATGACAATGTGATCTAGACAAACTTGCTGTTTATTGTACAAGATATTCCATCTCCCATCTCTGTGCTACGCACAGAATATCCCATATTCATAGAATACTCTATTTCCCCATCTTGTCCTTTACCACCTACTACAAAAGGTCTTTCTCAATTCCCACATTGTTAGTTTTTCCAGTCTTCATCCCGTAATAATAATAATAATAATAATAATAATAAATTTTTGATTTTCAACCTCTTTGTAAAGCAGAAGAGGCAGCTTGAAAATAAAAAATGGCAGCAAGTCCATTTGAATTTTTGCCCCAGATTTGTGAAATTCTACTTTTAACTTAAAGACTTCAAAGTACTAACCTCTACTAAAGCCTATTTTCATACCTAACAAGAATGTCGATGAAAATAAAATGCAAAGCTTATGTTCCCTAAATACCATGACCATTTTTAACTCTGTGTCTCCATTAAACATCTGTGACATAATTAAAACAATGCAACAACACATAGCCAAGCAGGAAATACAAGCTTGAATCTATACTCAGGGAGACATGGGTCCTGTTAGGATTTTGGCTGGGTTTCTAAAGGCAGGAATCAACAGTACTAAATATGAAAATTGAATAGGATCTCCAAGGATTTCAGAACTAATATTTCTAGTGTATGTCATTCATTTTTGTACCCCAAGCACAGAGTCTTGCATGCAGGAAGCTTTTAGTGCATCTTCTTTGAATTAATTATGCTTTTTTTAGTTGTTTATCAAAAAGAAGTGGGGGGCAGGAATTACTTATTGTGGCTATATTTTAAACATTAAGCCCTGAAAGAAATTACCTTGCCTGTGTTAGATCACAATTTTCTTGAGGTGTAAGTGAGATTTTTTCTGCTAGTAAGACTTAGGTACTAAATAAAATATATTAACTGTTTTGGACCACTAGGGACGTGCTGAATGCATTTCACACTGCTGCAGGGGTCTATCTTTATATCCTCTACAGAAGATGATCAGATGTTTTCCATCTACTTTGAGGCTAGAACATACTAGAGAAAAGCAAACTAGGGATTTTGGTGAGACACATGGAGGTATTTAGATCAGGAAAACTGAAATAAAAAATATTTTTTTAAATGTCCTTAAAAAAGAACATTACAGTCATTTCCGAATATTAACTCTTTCTTGCCCCCCTAAAGAAAACCGCTCAATATATCTTCTTATAACAGAGAAAAATAGGTAAGGACAAGTAACTGGGTCAGTGATCAGATTGGACAGTGTATAGAATCTTCTGCACTTAGAGTGCCTAATTTAAGGAAAGGAGATGGGTATATTTTTCATCTATTTCAAGGGCCAAGATAATTCTATTAACCTTTTAACTTAATTAAATTTTTTTCAAACTTTCCTTTTTTCTTTTTATGCCTTCATTTCCAAGTATATCTCTCCCTTCTCTTCTACATTTATAGCTATCCTTTATAACAAAAGGAATAGAAAGAATAAATGCAGGTCAATCAAATAAATCAGCATAATATTTAAGTCTAACAGCATATGTGAAAAGCTAGGTGTTGCTGTGGATAGTGTGCTAGGCCTGGAATCAGGAAAACTGTTTTTACAGAGTCCAGATCTGGCCTCAGACACTTACTGTGTGATTGTGGGCAATCCACTTAACTCTGTTTGCCTTGGTTTCCTCATCTGTAAAATGAACTGTAGAAGAAAATGGCAAACCATTTCATTATCTCCAAATAGGGTCATGAAGAATTAGCTACTGCAAAACCCCCCCAAACAAACTGAATAACAAAATAGCATACTTAACAATCTGTAACCAGGGTCTACCAAGAAAAGGAGAGGTTTGTCTTCTCTGTAGGACTTAGCTTGGTCATAATAATTACTCAGTGTTGGGCTTACTTTGAGCTTTTCTAAGTATTTGAGCCCTGAGAAGAGTTATTGAGGGAAACTGTATAATCAATCCCCTTCTGACTCTCTTCACAAATAGGCTAGATTTTCATTTGAATATAAAAGCTATGGCCACTACACCATACCTGGTTCAGTCAATCCCCAATTGATAGTTACTACACTGATCATCCCCCTCCTACTTACAGATCTTCAGTCTTTCCTGTTTGGACTCCTGCTCTCCATAAGCAAGCATATTCAGGTCTTAATGACCAAAGGAACCTAAATTTTCCTTGACTATGCTATGTTTCTCAATAGGTCTATATTTCTCCCTTCTTTTGCTTTTAGGTTTTTGTAAGGTAATGGGGGTAAGTGACTTGCCCAAAGTCACACAGCTAGGCAAATTAGTAAGTGTCTGAGACTAGATTTGAACTCAGGTCCTCCTGATTCCAGGGCTGGTGCTCTATCCACTGTGCCACCTAGGTACCCTCTCCCTTTCTTCTTTAGTAAACTTTATATAAAGGCTCTAGACTACCCTCACTATCTTTACTTCTTCCATTCCTGCTTTTCCATTATTCCCTTTTTTAAAATTCTCTCCTTAAACTATTTTCTCCAAGGATCCAAATGATCTTTTCACCAAACACAATACCTTCTTTTATGGTCCTTTTTTATCACTGACTACTTAAAAGGCCATCTTCTATTGCCCATTTCAAAACACTATTTCTTTTCTTGGATTTAGTGACACTACATTCTTAGGCTTTTCTACATCTATTACCATTATTCATCATCATTTTGCCATTTCCTCTTTTTTTCCTCCATCTCTCAAGGCTTTATCCTTAGATTTCTACCTTCTTTTTTTTAGTTAGTTGATCTACTATCATGTCTTCAATTATTATTTCTAGGTTGATCAATTCCTTAATGAATCCAAACAATCTCATCTCTCCCCAATGCATGGTCCTATATTTGAAATATTTCTAAAATTGACATCATCACTGTTCCCCCAACTCCAAAGTTGGCCCTCTCCTAACTTTCTACTTTTCATTAATGGTATCACAATTTACATAGTATACTCAGACTCATCTTTGGCTCTTCTTTCCCTCACCTCTTTCTATCTAAACATGGATCATAGAGTTGCAGAAGAGACCTGAGAATTCATCTAGTCCAATTCTTTTGAAGTTGAGGAAATTAAGACCTAAAACTGAATAGGTTTTCACTCTACCACACTACCCCATTTAATTAAGCCTTTTAGTTCTCAGTCAATCAGTAAACATTTATTAAACGTCTACCAAATACCAAACACTATGCCAAGTGCTGGGGGGGGGGGGGGCAGGGAATACAAAATGAAGCAAAAGACAATCCCTGCCCTCAAGGAGCTTACAAGCAGATTGGCTGCAAACAAATATTTACAAAGAATGCCATATACAGGAAACATAGGAAATATGATGATATTTGTTCTTAGTTTTAGAAGAAAACCATGATATTAGGAAGGTGATGCCATGACAGGCACATGAATTAGATTTGAAAGAGGGGTGCTATGCTAAGTCACCTGCCTCACTTTCTCCTCTAGAGCCATCTGGGTCCAATGGCCAAATATAAATCAGGATAATTGGAGATGGCTCAGGATACAAGGCAATCAGGGTTAAGTGACTTGCCCAAGGTCATTTAGCTATTAAGTGTCAAATATCTGAGACTGGATTTGAACTCTCATCCTTCTGACTCCAAGTCCAGTATTCTATCTGCTACAACACCTTAGCTGCCCTAAATAGAAAGAAATAGGAAACAGCTAATAGAGAGAAGACACTAGAATTAAGACTGACTGCAGAAGGCTTCTTTTAGAGGGTAGGAAGTTTGAAAGGAGGGCAAGTATGAGTATTCTATGCATAGGGGGCAGTCAGAGAGAATGCTCAGAGGTAAGGGATGGAGCATCTTGTCTGAGGAGTAATAAGACAGAGAATAAAGTTTGGAAAAAGATACAGACAGTTGGGCAGCTTTAAAATGAACATGTTAAATTTATTATATCCTTTCTAAAAAAGCAAGCTGTTTTTAATAGTGATTCACATTTCATGCACTATACTATCTTCTCTTTTTTGTATATGGACTATTTATGTTTATTGTTGCTTGTTATGTATAGATCAGCAAAGTATCTGCCTTTCTCTTCTCTTTTCATTGTCAATACCATAGTTCAGATTCTTGTTATCACTATCTTTGCCTTTTTTAATACACAATTAACTAGGGCTCTAGGATTTATTCTACAGCTGCATTCTTTTTTTTCTCATCCCATTAAAGATTTTATTTATTTTGAGTTTTACAATTTTTCCCCTAATCTTACTTCCCTCCCCCCAACCTCCCAAAGAAGGCAATTTGTCAGTCTTTACATTGTTTCCATGGTGTACATTGATCCAAATTGAGTGTGATGAGAGAGAAATAATATCCTTAAGGAAGAAATATAAAGTATAAGAGATAGCAAGATCAGACAATAAGATATCAGTTTTTTTTCCCCCTAAATTTAAGGTAATAGTCCTTGGTCTTTGTTCAAACTCCACAGTTGTTTCTCTGGATACAGATGATATTCTCCACTGCAGACAGCCCCAAATTGTCCCTGATTGTTGCACTGATAGAATGAGCAATTCCATCAAGGTTGATCATTGCCCCCATGTTGCTGTTAGGGTGTGCAGTGTTTTTCTAGTTCTGCTCATCTCACTCAGCATCAGTTCATGCAAATCCCTCCAGGCTTCCCTGAATTCCCATCCCTCCTGGGTTCTAATAGAACAATAGTGTTCCATGACATACATATACCACAGTTTTCTAAGCCATTCCCCAAATGAAGGACATTTACTTAATTTCCAATTTTTTGCCACCACAAACAGGGTTGCTATGAATATTTTTGTACAAGTGATGTTCTTACCATTTTTCATCATCTCTTCAGGGTATAGACCTGGTAGTGGTATTGCTGGATCAAAGGGTATGCACATTTTTGTTGCCCTTTGGGTGTAGTTCCAAATTTCTCTCCAAAAAGGTTGGATGAGTTCACAGCTACACCAACAATGTAATAGTGTCCCAAATTTCCCACAACCCCTCTAACAATGATCATTATCCTTTCTGGTCATATTGGCCAATCTGAGCGGTGTGAGGTGGTACCTCAGAGAAGCTTTAATTTGCATTTCTCTAATAAGTTATGATTTAGAGCAATTTTTCATATGACGATGGATTGCTTGAATCTCCCCATTACAGCTGCATTCTTAATCCACAATCCAAATCATGTCACAATATTGGTGATGTAGAGTGGAAAGAACATTGTGTTTGGAGGTAGGAGATCCATTTTTTATTCCTACTTTTCTATTTACTAGTTAAGTATCCTTGAAAAAGTCACTATGCTACTCTGATCCTTCATTTCCTTATCTATAAAATACAGGTAAAATATAGAGTGAAGTGGTTATGAGGATCAAATAAAATAATTCATATCAAAATCTTTGTAAACCTTAAATACTATAAAATACAAACTATGATGATTATGATGATATTGTCATTTCTTCACTCCTTAGCCTAATTGAATATCCTTAACAATATGGCTCCATACTACTTTATTTCACATGATTTCCCTTCAAGACCTCCACATTTCAGTTCAGACTGAATAACTTACTCTTCCCTGATCTCATTCTGCCCCATCTTCCTTTTCTCATTCTTGTACCTTGTATCACATCTGAAATAAGCTTCCTGCATATCTCTCTGTTGGAATGCTTCTCTTCTATCGAAGCTCAGGGTCACTGCCACTTCTTCTAAAAACCCTTCCTCCAATTCTCCAACAAAAAGTCTCTATTTAGATCCATGATCCCTTTCCATATAACTTCTGATGTATCTGGAGGCAACATGGTGTACTGGAAGGAACCCTGGATTTGTAATTAAATAATTTATATTTGAATCCCTGCTCTGTGTCTTGCCATTTTTATGACCTTGGGTGGGTCACCTTATTATTCTTAGCTTTAGTTACTTCTTCTGTAGAATGAAGAATTGGAATTAGATGACCTCTGTTCTTTCCAGGTCTAGATATAAGAGTTATGCATTTATTCACATTCCAGCCTTTAGGAAAGTTAAATGAATATGTTATCTTACAAACTCCAAATTCTTTCCTTGAGTCAGAATAGGTTCCAGAGACTGAATCTACTTCTTTGCTATGTGAGTTTGGGCAAATTTTGTCCCTTCTTGTGGGAATTAAGGGGGTTTGACTCAATTTTGTCTAAGGTCTCTTCTTTTAAAAAAATTATTTTAAATTTAAAACAAGCATTTCCATAACATTATAATGAAAGGATGAT
The DNA here is from genome assembly GCF_037893015.1 of Macrotis lagotis. Taxonomy (NCBI): domain Eukaryota; kingdom Metazoa; phylum Chordata; class Mammalia; order Peramelemorphia; family Peramelidae; genus Macrotis; species Macrotis lagotis. Next base: position 356,346,597 of record NC_133666.1, read on the forward strand.
TGCACATGAAACTAAATTTATTATGCACAACTTTTAATCCCTTTTTAAAAATTATTATTTGTTTTTTCATCCATGTGCATATTCATATTTTCAAATTACAAAATTTTCTTCTACCCTCCCTTCCCTCCCCTCTCTCCTCAGTGGCAAACAGTCAGATTAGCATTGTATATGCATATTTTTGATAAACACATTTACAGATTAGGCATTTTTGGTAGGAGGAATTAGGATTAAAGGAAAGAGATATATGAGATAATTTTTATAAAGTGTTCATCAGATTCTGAAGGGTTGTTTTTTGTGTTGTTTTATTTTTCTTTCTCCGGATGAGGTTAACATTGTCCAGAGTTGGTCTAATACAGTTGTCCTAGCTCTCTGAACTGCTGGTATGAGCTGGTTTCATCAAAGTTGATCACCTCCCAATGTTATTAATGTGTACATTATTCTCTTGGTTCTGCTCCTTTCGCTCAGCATCAGATCCTGTAAGTCATTCCATGCTTCTATAGAGTCTGAACACTTATGGTTTCTCATAGAACAATAATATTCCATAGTGTTCAGGCATCATAACTTGTTTAATCACTCCCTAATTGATGCGCATTCCCTCAATTTCCAATTCTTTGCCACTACAAAAAAGCTGCTATGAATATTTTGGAATATGTGGGACTTTCCCCATTTTTTATGATTTCTTCTGGATGTAATCCTTGAATTGGAATTGCTGGTTAAAAGGGAACTATGCTCTTTAAACATAGTTCCATACTTCTCTCCACAATGGTTGGATCCATTCACAACTTCACCAGATATGCATCAATATCCCTTTCCTCCCACAATCTCTCCAACATTGATCATTTCCCCTTTCTTTCATCTTAGGCAATCTGATAGGTGTGAGTTGAAACCTCATAGTTGTTTTAATTTGCACTTCTTCTTATTCCTTTTAAATATATAATAATCATGCAGATTTTTTCCCTGTTTTTTTCTTCCCTCTCCCCCACTCTCCTGCTTTAGATATGGCTACCATGGATGCAAAAATGACTAAATGCATGCATATATATATATATATATATATATATATATATATAAAATCATTATCTTCTAATTCTAAATCTATGAATTAATGTTGGTTTATCCTTCTCGCCAGTACTCAGCACAGTGCTCTGCTCATACATTCTGTTGAATTAATTTGTATGGAAGTTTATAGTCTATACTGTAGCATGTAGTGAAGGGGATTCCCTTTACTTTTGTGAGCAAATGAGAAAAAAACTGGGAGAAAAAAAATCTGGCTTTTCAATGTGGCAGGAAATTGCTTCCTTCTGGCATTATGTTCCTTTTATAGCACTCAGATTAGTACAGTTCACTGTCTCTGATACAGGGGTTGACTACTTAATTCCTGGACTTTCTAGCTCTTTTAAATTTCGTTTTCTTCCATCTTTATAACCTTTGGACCATCTGAGTGCTCATTAGAACTGCTATTTACAGGCTGACAGGAGAAGGTCAAGATAGTAGAATTCGAAATTTGGCTGAAAAGGTTGAATGAGGAAGGCAGTGGAAATCAAGACTGAAATTAAATTGGGTGCTTCTATATGAATTTCATGTCTCTGTGGTCTCATTTCATCTCAAAGAAGTCCATGACATCAGGAGGTGATGCCATGACAAGCACATGAATTGGATTTGAGTGGCAGTGAGTGCTGTGCTAAGTCACCGGCCTCATTTTCTCCTCCAGAGTCATCTGGGTCCAATGACCAGATATGAATCATGATAACTGAAGATGGCCCTGGATGTGAGGCAATCAGGGATAAGTGACTTGCCCAGGTCATATAACTAGTAAGTAGCAAGTGTCTGAGGTTGGATTCGAATTCTCATCCTCTTGACTCCAAGACCAATACTCTATACACAGCACCAACTAGCTGCCCCAGTCTCATTCCATACCTAATCATGGAAAGTAAAAATGTTTGTAAAGGCAGAAAAATACCTAATTTTTTTCAAAATACAGGCCAGGTGGGTCTTTCCTGATCATTCCAGTTATTACTGTTATCTTTTCTTGAAATTACTTGCATAGTGTTTGTATTACATGACACAACTTTTGGGGCTAACTTGCTATTCCTACTCTCAGAATTCTAGTTAACCAGTAGAACCAGATCATTTTTTTTAAGGTTTTTGCAAGGCAAATGGGGTTAAGTGGCTTGCCCAAGGCCACACAGCTAGGTAATTATCAAGTGTCTGAGACTGGATTTGAACCCATGTACTCCTGACTCCAGGGCCAGTGCTTTATCCACTGTGCCACCTAGCTGCCCCAGAACCAGATCATTAAGCAAAGGCATTTACTCAAATGGCATGGCTAAAAAGAACCAAAATGAACCGTATTTCTTCGATATGAGGGGTATACTCTCTCACAGATATATTCAGAACGCAGGAAGAGGGAAAAGAGTGAGAAGGAATTCAAAGAACAGTGCTTGTAGGGTTTTGATGTAAGAGACACTATGGACAAGGCAACCCAGAACTCCAGTACTGCAGATCCTTGATGTCTTTTTTCCTTCTAGAGAACTAGGTTACAGTTCTCTATTTACCTGTGAATACCCTTTATAGACAGCTGTTGTCTTTTTTCCATTTTTAGTCACTGGATGAGGTGAGATGCACTTTCCTTTCTCCATATAGAGTGTTATCATATTCTTTTCATCCAGAGTTTTATAAATCTCTTTTAGTTTGGGAAATTACCTAAGCTTAGGAGAGGCAAAATCTTCTTCCCTTTGACTACTTTAGAGCCACAACTTGCAAGGTTTTTAGGTCACTTTGGGAAGCAGATGGAGAAAGACTCATCTGTCCTTTTCAACACATTTATCATGCTTAAAAGTCCTTCCCTCTGTATATGTAGAATGAGGTATGGAATGAGACTGGGGCAGCTAGGTGGTGCTAGATACAGTATTGGTCCTGGAGTCAGGAGGACAAAAATTCAACTCCAGCCTCAGATACTTGCCACTTACTAGCTATATGGTCCCTTGTAATGTTCAATATTCCACCCCCCCCCATATTCCTTTGAGAATATCATAAAAGTAAATGACTAAGGACATTTATGAGAATGTAGAATGCCTGGGTAATAATCTTTCTGGCTTTTTTACATGTAATTAAAATATTCAAGCCTCTGACCCTTTTTAGGGAAGGAATGTCTATTTCCACACCTGAAAACTTTTCTGATTATCTTTCTATAATAATAATTGTAATAAAATAAGTATATTATTAAATATAAATGTATTAAATGCTGCAATAAGTATGTCAATAATATAATAAATAATCACATAGCACGTAACTATATGTAATTAATCTTAAAATCATAAGCACAAATATATAACTATCAAATAGAATTTTGAAATAAAATAGTAATAAATTAGTTATGATAATAATAATATTTAATATTTATATAACATGTATTCTACAAATATTATCTTATTTTATCCTTACAGAAATATGGAACTTAGGTTATACTACTGTTATCCTCATAATAGAGTTGAGCAAACTGAAGTAAACAGAAATTTAATGACTTGCCCAAAGTCACAAAGCTAGTAAGTATCTAAGGTTAGATTTGAATTCAGGTCTTCTTGACTTCAAGTTTATAACCTAGTTGCCTTTAGCCTCTGTAGATCTTTAGCTTTTACTGCTCTCACTTTAACATTCTCTCTTCCCTTTCATATAAATATATTGATGCTATATGTCCAAATGAGATATAAGTACATTTAACAAAGACCTGAAATTCATTTTTTGTGTAGGAAGCAGTAGCTATGCTAATGAAGAGAATTCAGAGAAAGTCAGCTGATTAAAAACCTTGAAGTAATGAATCAGTTTGCAATCTGGAACATATCAAATGACCTTCATATTGTTAAAGAAGTTCAATGATCATATATCTAACTTTTTACTTTTGCATATCTTTTTTTTTTATTTACCATTTGAACAAAACCAAAATTTCAATATATAACTAATGTGTGAAAAAATTAAATTTGGCAATTAATTCAGCCAATAGTATTTTGGTATTCATTCAGCTTAGATTTGGCTATTTAATCAGAATGTTTATAAAAGAATATTCTAATATCTATAGAAGAAACTATACTTCTTCTTAATTTCTTCCCTCCAAAGAATATTTGATACAAAAGTACCCTATACTGTTCATCATAGTTAAGTTTGAGGCAGTTCATTTCATCTTTCTGCCTTTCTGTTAAACCAGCCACCATCAAAAATAATTACTCTTGTAGAGATGGCCTAAAAGTCTTAGTGCAGTTTTAAGATTTAATTGATTAAAACTGCATTAAGACTTTTGGGATATGTTATATATTACAACAGAATGCCTGAACAGAAGCAGATTTCTCTTGTTACCTGTGATAATCTCTTTCTGCCTTCAGGTTAGATTAAATATAAATGTAAATAGATTAAATATAAATATATATATAAATATAAATATTTTAAAATACACGCATGCACTTACCTTTTCTTATTATTATCTACATTCTTTAGTTTGCTGTCAGCCATATTTTCCTTTCTATCAAAAGTATTTTTTTAAATAATGGAAAAATTATCAATGATATTTGATTTTATATCTCTTCCTCTTGACCTAAAATGTTGAATAATCCCTTATAACAAAGGAAAGCAAATGCCAAAAAAAAATGGTAAGCATAACTAACTGGCAGAGGAGCTGCACTAAGAGTTCCAGCTCTCAATAAAAGAAAGTTACATGTTTTCTTGGAACAAAATATGTCTAATTTCTAAGAATTCAATTGTTTTTTATTTTTTTGCATTTATGATGATACAGTCGAGAAGTAGTATGTTGTTCCATTGATTCTGCTCACTTCACTCTGTATCACCTCTAGATGACTTCCCATGTTTCTCTTAATTCCTCATTTTCAATCAGTTCTTACATAGTACTTAGTATTTCATTAGATTGATAAATTACTATTTGTTCAACCATTCTTGGATAACCACTTTGTTTCCAGTATTTTTTGGTATTTATGCAGTTTTTGTCTGTAAATAAAGTTTGTACTCTTCAAGTGTATTAACAAGTGAGAAAAGGGAAAGAAAAGTATATAACATTATACTAATTTTTTTAACCTCTGTTAAAATTTTCTCCTTCTAATTCCTTATCTCCATGTGAGCATGAATTGCATCAAGTTGTTATTTTTCTTTCTTTTTTTGAGACTAGGTCTCCCTATTTTGCCATGGCTGAAAGTATGATGGTCTCTCCTGAGCCCAAGCCCACTGCTGATCAGTACAGAAGCTTTACTTGACTATGCACATATATTATAAGAATTTTTTTTTTTTGGTTTTTGCAAGGCAATGAGGTTAAGTGACTTGCTCAAGGTCACACAGCTAGGTAATTATAAGTGTCTGAGACCAGATTTGAGTTCAGATCCTCCTGACTCCAGGGCCAGTGCTCCATCCACTGTACCACCTAGCTGCCCCCAGTACAGAAGTTTTAATAAATTCCTTTTCTGACCTGGGTCAGTTAACCCTCCTTAGTCATCTTAGTTCTGCTCCCCTCCTTTCCCCATTCATCTTCCCCCACTTCCCCCACTGTGAAAGGGTCACTATATTTTTGTTGGATTTAGTGCAGATATCAAAACAGATTTTAGCCCTTCTTCAATTCTGAACTCTTGAACTTAAGTGATGTACTAGCTTTAGTTTCCCCAGTAGCAAGGAGTATGTTACCATGTTCCACTTGTGATATTCTGTCAAATTTGATTCAGAAAGGTTTTAATCCAGTGTTTCCTAAAATTAAGTGCTGTAGTACACTTGTTTTGAGAGTTTATAAAAGATTAAATGATAGACTATTCCCATTGTGAATATTTTTAGTCCTCTTCTCACCTTAACAATTCTTCCCCACCATTCTTCTCCTCCCATCACTATAAAGAAATTTTATTTTATATAGTTATATATTCTATGCACTATAACACATGTTTACATATATTTATTAATTTTTTTTAGGATTTTGCAAGGCAAATGGGCTTAAGTGGCTTGCCCAAGGCTACACAGCTAGGTAATTATTAAGTGTCTGAGGTCAGATTTGAACTCAGGTACCCCTGACTCCAGGGCCGGTGCTCTATCCACTGCACCACCTAGTTGCCCCATGTCCTTCATTTTTGAAGAAGACCAAGACATCAGGGAAAATGATGCCATGACAAGCCTGGTAATTGGATTTAAGTGAGGGGGGAACTGGAAATGGCCCTGGATGTGAGGCAATCAGGGTTAATTGACTTGCCCAAGGTCACACAGCTAATATGAGTCAAGTGTCTGAGACCAGATTCAAACTCCTGTCCTCCTGACTCCAAGTCCAGAACTCTATCCACTGCACCATCTCCAGTCATCTGGATTCATATCTTACCATTGGACCCAGGTGACCCTAGAGGAGAAAGTGAGCCTGGTGACTTAGCACAGCATCCTCCATCACTCAAACCCAATTCATGTTCTCATCATAACATCACCTCCATGATGTCATGGTCATCTTCGGGAATGAAAGACAAACATCATCATCTATTTTATTTTATATATATCTATATCTATATCTATATATATATATGCATATAATTTATACATTTAAATATTTTACTTTCCAAATGGATGTTTAGAGGACATGGTCTTTGTGGTAAGGTCTTCAAGTTCTTCAAAGTTCAGAAGTACAGATCTTGGGACTGAGGGACCTTGGATAACAGTCCTGATCCCCCTAATAGTACAGGGCAGGTGGACAGTTAAAATCTTTGCTTATCATCTGAAACCACAAAGAGATTACATACAGAATTACCTAGTCACAGGTCCTAGATCTATCAAGGACTCCATTTTCCTTCTCTGGTTTGATGGGTGTGCTAAATCTGCTAATGTGGAGAGAAAGTAGATAGACAAGACTACTGGACTCTTGGAAATGATGTATTTTATATAATCTGTTTGTTTTTCTTGAACCCAGGACTTCATGATTCCAAGTACAAGTTACCAAGTCACTACCCACTATGCCATGTTACCTTTCTCTCAGTGGCAGTGTGAGAAAATCTGCAATGAGAGGGTAAATCCAGAATCCTCTTGGCTACTCAGTCTCTAAACTGCTGTTTAGACTCTTTTGTATGAATAATCATGTCATCTGGTTGAATTTTGTGGTAACTCATAGATTCTCACGTCTACTATATGAAGTTATGACTCATGCTTTGGAAGATGTAATTTTGAAAATGTAATGAAACCATGTTTATACTTACAGAATTGGACAATGAAATCTACTTTGTCTTGTCTTAGAATTTCTGGTTATAATTATATTTGATTTTAAATATGAGTTAACCAGAACAATCCCCTGTTCCCTCAAAATTAAACTTAAATTCTTTTGTTATTTTAAAAAATTACCTAACATTCACAAATAAAGGAATTTTCCATTTTGACATTTTCCATCTGTTTGTTTCTTTCCCTTTTCTCCCACAGTTTCAGTTCTGCTGATTGACCTTTTTCACATACTTTGTACATATTTCTGTCAGTCAATGCAGGTACTACTTGATTTTTCAGGAAGGGGATATTCTTAATTTTAGTGTTTTCAATGTATTTTGTTGCTATCCTTTGGATATCAATTATTTGGAATTTGTGATACCTATAAGGCTGTGTGGTCTATATCCTTCATTATTTCCATGATACCACCATTCACTTTTTTTGTCACATAGTTGAACAAGTGTAATTTGTCTTTGATTCTTTCCGCTACTGCATTAATCCATATTCAAACAGTTATCATGTCCTATTTGTTCTTTCTCTGAAACTTCTCTATATTATTCCCTGTTCTCTCCACTGGCAACACAGGTGTTAGCAACACAGGGTAAGACAACTAGGTGGCACAATAGAATTGCACCTTGGGCAATTTAATAAATTCCTTTTCTGACCTGGATCAGTTAACCCTACTTGGTCATCTTGGTTCTCCTCCCCTCCTTTCCCCATCCATCTTCCCCCCCCTTCCCCCATTGGGGAGGGGTCACTGATCTGGCCTCAGACACTTACTAGCTATATTATTCTGGAAAGTCTCTTAGCTCTGTTTGCCTCAGGTCCTCATGTGTAAAATGATCTGGAGAAAGAAATGGCAAGTGAGTCCAGTATCCTGACCAAAAAAACCCCAAATGGACTCTTGAACTTCTGCCCACAACTGAAACAAATAAACCACAACAATAATCATTGAGTATATCCTAGGATTTTGAGCTGGGAGATATCTTAGATATTATCCATTTATCATAATAAGATCCTAAACCTAGAACTAGAAGAATTCCCAGAGGAATCTATCCTAGCTTTCTCATTTATAGGCAAGAGAAATGAAGTGATTGACTCAGGGCTAATAAATGGCAGATCTGCTGATGTGTGTGCATACAGGGAAGGATTAAAAATGGCATATACACTTTTGAAATCTTGATCCCCAAGAAACCACTTTTTCCCCCCAATATAGGTTCTACTTCTTCAGAAAGAGCAGTAGCTTGAGATCAGTGATCCTTGGTTCTGTTACTTAATAAATGTTCTTTATTTTTATTTATTTTTAGGTGTTTTTTGTAAGGCAATGGGGTTAAGTGGCTTGCCCAAGGCCACACAGCTAGGTAATTATTAAGTCCGAGGCAGGATTTGAACTCAGGTACTCCTGACTCCAGGGTCGGTGCTCTATCCACTGTGCAACCTAGCCACCCCTAATAAATGTTCTTCAAATTAAACTTTTGGGCATCTATGTTCAAAGAATTGTTATTTATTGGAAATATAAGAATGAAATAGTATACAGGTCATGAACTCAGAGAACTTAAAGTTTATTAGAGAACATAATGCAAAATCTGAAGATTGCAGATGTAAAACTGGAATTGAGGTAGTTCAACTACCTCATTTTACAGATGAAGAATTGGAGGCAAAGGTCACACTGACAATAAGTGGAAAAACCATGATTCAACATTTTATTCTATTATATCATACCTGCCTTTCAGTATATGAAATAGTTGCTAATAACTAATGGCTAAATAATGTAGACTAAATGTACTAATAATTAAATGTAAATTGTAATATAATTTCATAGAAGCAACATAGTGCAGTAGAAAGATGACTAAGCTTGAAATCAAAGAGGCAATGTGGTACAATGGAAAGAGCTGAATTTGGAATCACAGATCCTGAGTTCAAAGCCCAGTCACTTACTACATATGTGACCTCTGGCAAGTCACTTAACCTCTTTGGTCTTCTTTCCTTATTTATGAGATGAGAGGGCTGTTCTAGAGGATGTCTAGGGTCTTTTAGAATCCTAGTTTAAGTACCCATGATTCAGCTAGTTCTGCTACTTAAGCCCTACCAACTTTACAAAACAGGGCAAAATACTCTGCACTAAGATGTTGGGAGCCAGGGTCTCTAAGCTGTTTGACAGTCACAGCAAGAAGACTCAAGGCAGTCACACTGCCTGATGGGACAACATTTCCTTCTTCAAGATATATAGGGATTTCATGTATACCAATATTTATAGGTTTATTATTGATTACAATATTTACTCACCCTAATACTGGAATGACTATAAAGGAAGGATTTCAGAAAAATTCCTTGAATAAAACAGATTGTAAACTCTGTCCAAATTTAACAGGACTACCTCTCTCTGAGGCATACAAAAGGCTTCAACATTATGAAATCTCTGGAAAACCCAGCACTGGGAATTCCAAGGAGATGTCAGAATATATACAGGGAAAACAGATACAAGATGGTCAGATAGAATTCCAGGGAAATTAATAGTTTTGCCCCCCTTACCATACACAGGAATATACGAAAAAGATGGTGAGAAAATAATTAGCACAGGTGACCGATATGTGAACTCCAGCAGCCTTAGTTTCATGGGAAAGAATAAAAAAAGCACAGAAACTGTGGTTTCTACCAACAAGGCCTGAAAGAAAAATTGGTTATTGTAAGAGTTAATGGATGGGTGGACAAGCATAAAGACCCTCACTACAGACTGTTAAGGAAGTGTATCTAAAAACATTACTTACACAAAAAATATAAAAACTTTCCATTAAAGGAATTGCTTAATTAACTTTAGATGAATTAACAATTATACAATGTAGTAATAAATAAGGTAACAGACAGGTTGAGGTCATCATGGTCTGAGTAGGGATAAGAAATCAATTAACTATATGATTATTACTTAAACTTGTAATCACATGATTAAAACTTGTAACCATATGAACTATATGATAGATGATGAAAATTGTACACTCTTGTAACCAAGGAAATGATCTCAGCTTGCTTGCTTGAAACATACATGATTCTGAGACTATAAAAATAAATCCAAGCAGCCGACAGTCAGTCAACCTGCTCCTGCCTTTACCCACTTGTTGACTCAACTCATTTCGCCAACTCTATCCCTCCTGTCAGGTTCCAAGGGCCCCGCAGAGGCTGGACCCCCACACTAAGATGGGATGTCTTGATCTCAATACCATAAAGGAATTTTGTACCCAGCACGAAGCAGTATGGTGACAACACTAGAAGATAATCATAGCTTGGTGTTGTCAGAACTATTTTGCAATTCCTTGATAAAAGTCCTCTCTATATATTTATGTCTAGGCACTCCTTTTCTTGTTGAATATCCTCCAGGCATGTTCACTGGTTACAAGTGTCTTCTCCATGTGATAACTTGTGGGAGAAGGAATCCTATGTATATGTGGAGGGAAATCTTTTTTCTGGCACTTTATTTTTCACATTGCATTAGTAAATGGTCTTGATTTTAAACTAATATTTTTATTTTGACTGACAAGCAAAAGCAAATACATTGATGAGGGTTCAGCAGTTATAGTGTTGAGTGGGTACTGAGTCACATAGTGCTTCTCTGGGCTCCTATGTGAAAGGATATATAACAAGACCTACAAATGTAAAGCTTAATAAATATTTATTCAAGGTTTGGTTTACCATTGGAATCTTGACTTCAAGGGACTTTAATGAAGCATAATCTTACTATAATAAGTTGAACTGATTAGAAATAGAAGTTGAATTTCATGACTCACCAACATTATAAAAAAATAAAAAATAAGTAAATTGATTTGCATTGCATATTAGAATTTTTCAAAGTGATAAACTATGAAAATTAATAGGAAATTGAGTTCTATAGATGTAATAAATAGTCATTTGTTGTGGAAATTAGTATGAAATAGAAAAATATCTTAAGAATATTATAGAATCACAGATTTGGGTGTTGGAAGAATCTTCTATAACCATCTAGTCAATGTCCAATACATGAAAGTAATTCCTACTGTAATATTGTTATACAAAGGCTTGTTTAGACTCTGCTTAGAGAACTTTAAGAAGAAGGAATTCACTATTTCTTGAGGTAACATAGTCTATTTTTTGGACAGTTCCAATTACATTCAGTCATCATTTGTGAGTTTAACTCTTAATGACTTCAAGCATTTGTATGATTTTATTTGTGTTGGCAACAGTCACACATTCCAGTTATGCATGATAGAGGGGAAAAAAAGAGGTGCAATTCACACAAAGTTTTATAGTAGTTAGTATCCTACTGGTTGTTTTACTGGTCTTTTGTACCCTACTGTTGTAAAGCTCCCTGTGTATTTGTTGCATATTATGATTAATTTTTAAAATTCAAGTTTTGTATTACCCTTATGCCTCCAAAGCAGAATACAGATCCTCTGGCTTTAAGTCCAAGTGTACTGAGCAGAACCAGGAGAAGGTTGTACATAGTAGCAGCAACACTGTGTGATTATCAGCTATGATAGATTTAGCTATTCTCAGCACTGCTGTAATCAAAGAGGACTTGTGATGGAAGATGCCATCCACATCCAGAGAAGGATCTAAGGAGTCTGAATAAAGAACATACTATTCTATATTCACTTTTTAAATTTGTATTTTATTTGTCCATTTTTTGGTTTTTCCTTTTTGTTCTAATTCTTTCACAGAATGAATGATATGGATTGTGCATGTATGTTTTGTATCAGATTGCTTGCTGTCTTGGATGGGGGGGTGGGAAAGGAAGGGAAGGAAAAAAAATTACAAAAAAGACTATTGAAAACTGTGTCCACATATAATTAGAAAAAATAAACTATTTTTTTGCTGTACAGGATTTATGATTTGTAGATTTCATGTTTTATGAATAATTAAAAAACTTTTTTTAAAATTGAGATGTTAGCACAAAAGATTATACATTTTAAGAGAATTACCTGCAAGAAAAATGTTTTATATGTTACCAGCTTTATTTTTGTACTGCATTTTATGAATGAATTTATAGTTACTATGTTAGGAAAAGTTCTAATTAATCAGAATTAATATTTCATTAAAAAGTATATGCAAAAAAGTATATTTTCAATAATCTAGTGAATAATTACAGTTTTTGGTGGTTTTAGGGAAATGAACCCCTGTTTCCCTTCCATTCAATGTATCAACAACATCTTTTGGTTTTTTAATTACATGCAATTTTCTGGGATTATGAACCCAGAAAATGTTGAGAGTTGACTGTATTAGAATATTTTTCCTAACATCAAGCCTACATATAACTTTTTTACTTACGTTCACTTTAGTAGTTTCTGATTTTGTCTCCTGGAGTCAAACAGAACAAATCTAATCCCTTTTCCACCTGCTATTTGAGATAGTAGTAACATCCTCTCCAAGTCTTCTTTTCTTCTATCTAAACATGCCATGTTCCTTGAACCCATCCTTTGGAAGAATTCAAGGACTTTCCCTAATCTCTTCTGGACAGTTTCCAGTTAATCAATGTCATTCATCAATAGTGGTGCCCCAAATGAACATAATATTCCAAATGTGGACTGATAACAGAAAGATATAGTGGAACCACCCCATCCATACTCCTGGACCAGATACCTTTCCTTTTGGTCAAGATCAAATTAGCTTTTTTGACTACTACATCATAATATTTTTTTCCCATTCTCTTAAAGATTTTATTTATTTTGAGTTTTACAATTTTTCCCCTAATCTTACTTCCCTCCCCCCCCACCGCAGAAGGCAATTTGTGTCTTTACATTGTTTCCATGGTATACATTGATCCAAATTGAATGTGATGAGAGAAAAATCATATCCTTAAGTAAGAAACATAAAATATAAGAGATGGCAAGATCAGACAATAGCATATTAGTTTTTTTTTCCCCCTAAATTTAAGGTAATAGTCCTTGGTCTTTGTTCAAACTCCACAGTTCTTTCTCTGGATACAGATGGTATTCGCCATTGCAGAAAGCCCCAAATTGTTCCTGATTGTTGCACTGACGGAATGAGCAAGTCCATCAAGGTTGATCGTTGCCCACACATCATAATATTTCTAATGTTGATGAGGTCATCAATCAATCGACACAAATTTATTAAATACAAGATACCAGATGAATGAATGTTAAAAGCATGAATGTTAAAAAGGGCAAAAACATAGCCCTATTACTTTTCTATCTCCCCCTTTCTCCTAATAGAGCTAAAAGAAACCCTCTTTTGTGGTTTTATTCTCTCATAAATCTTGTCATTTATGAGTTTTATCATTGCTGACACTCTATCCATAGAACTGTTCCATGCTCTTATATTCATCTTTTGTTAACATGATCTTGCTTCTATTTTCTTTATATTTTCCTTTGGTGAGTTCCTGTTATAGTCACATTGGTGTTGTTAAATAAATTGAATTTTTTTTAATTTCTTCTGGCAGTGAAGTGAATAATTCCTATTCATTGAGATAAGTCAAAAAAGCTTGCCTGCTTTTCAGGGGCATGAAAATAAGATAATAATAATGCTGTTGATGATGATGATGATGGTGGCTAGCATCTATAAGCTCCTTTCTATATCAGAGAACTTCCTAAAATGTAGAATGTAAGAACTCAGTAAAATATATGTCAATTATCTCATTTTTATAACTAGACATTCCACTCAACCTCTTTCTCAGTTTCAATTAAAAATCTACAGCCTCACCCACCTTCTCTTCAAGTTTTCCTTCAACCTTTGTGTTTCTCAATTTGCTCCTTCCATCAGTCCATTCTATGGATTGCCTTTACCCTCTAATTGTTCCATTTACCTTTATTTAATTATCTTGTCTTTTCTTGCCTATTACCTTATCCTTTTTCTTCTTGAGTCCATTTCTTCAGGTTTTACTTCCCAATCCTTCTGCGCCATCTTTAATCTTTTTATATTTAAATACTCAAATGAATCTGTGATATAAATTCTGGCGTTCCTTCCAACAATGCAAATTGAAACTAATCCAACCTACCTGATTCATTTACATACCTGACACATTATATACAAAAATACACAACAGAAAATCCACCCAACATGGTAGAGTCTTTCCTCATGTCATTGAAACATCTCCAAAGTACCAATGGAACATTCTGATTTTCTGTCATCCTTGTTTTTACCTTGTGACCAGCCCATCTTCTCTTTCTCTTATGCAATCTTTCTATCCTTTCTAATTGGTTTTGATCCTGCCCTTTTCAGGAGTAGAATTCAGAATGGTACTAGACAAGTAGATTGTTCAACATACTCCTCCCTAAATTCAACTTCCGACCTACATCTCCAGTCCACACCCCTCAGTCACATATGTGATATCCTTAGCAATAATTGGTGCTAGAACTTGTTTCTTCTACTGCCCCTTTCCACAGTCTTCCCCCAGAAACCATATGTTAATAGTTTAGATACTCCCTCTGGGAGATGGTCTTTTAAGAATTCTTGGATGACTGATATATGGATTGGACATTGCTTCTTGGAAAAGATCTTTTAAGGTGGTGGTTTGTTGAAGTTAATTTTTCTCTTTTAAATCATTAATAAATAGGGGTGGCTAGGTGGTGCAGTGGATAAAGCACTGGCCCTGGAGTCAGGAGTACCTGGGTTCAAATCCGGTCTCAGACACGTAATAATTACCTAGCTGTGTGGCCTTGGGCAAGCCACTTAACCCTGTTTGCCTTACAAAAACCTAAAAAATATATAAATCATTAATAAACAATAAGCTCAGTAGAATAACTTTCTTCTTTTTTAAAAAAAATCAGCAATTACTTGATAGTTATTTGGACTGGGAGTTGCAATCCTATTAATCAAAAGCATAATCTACAAAATATCCCAGTATAAATATATGTAAAGATGTTTTGGGAGGATTGCCATTTAATGTTAATTTGAAATACATATATTTAAAACAATGTTTGGATTAAAATAAGTGATTTAACACCATATATTTCATTTGAAATGAATATGTGCATGGGAAGACTAACAGAAATTCAGTGAGAATAAAGATGCTTATATGGATGGATGATTTTGGAATTTCACCCTCAAACAATTTTTCTATTAAAACAATGTTAATGGGTGAAATGGTGGGGGGCAGGAAATGGACCAAATATCTGCTCTATGTCAAGTAAAGGTGAGATGACCAAAATCAGTATAGATCAAAAATATGAAATAAAATTATTTTTAAGCAAAACTAAAGAATGATCCTGGGAAATTGTAGCATGTTAGAGAATGGCACCATCAGATGGACCATCCCTTTAACAGTGCCTTGTTTAAGCTTAAATAAATAAAGAGATTGGTGAATTTATTAATTTGAATGTTTCCTTTAATTTTCCGGATTGTTGCATATCCCTGTCTCCCTTTATGTGATCCTCATATATGATGTCTCATAAATTCACCTAAGGTAGTCCACCCATGTATGGGACTTTGCTTATTTTCTCCTGACATCACAAAAATACCAATTGGAGCCTTATTTTTTGATTTTGTCATGTAATCATTCCATTTTATTTTATTTTTTTTGGTTATACATTTGAAATATGTAAGAATCTTTTACTTTATGTTTTCTATAGTTTCTTATTTTTTATGTTAAAATTTCCTTACATCCACTCTACATCTATCCATTATATCTTGATTGACACTAATTTTTAATACTTCAGAGACTAGGAGTTTTGTAATATGTCCAAAGCAATTCAATTTATTCTAATTTTTCAATCTAATTTTATTTTACTTTTTCTGTTTCATGTGAGAAGCAGATTGATATCATTCAGCACTATCTGTTCCCTCCCTCTCTCCCTCCCCCCTCCCTCCCTCTCTTCCTTCCTTCCTTCCTTCCTTCCTTCCTTCCTTCCTTCCTTCCTTCCTTCCTTCCTTCCTTCCTTCCTTCCCGCTCTTTCTTTCTCTCTCTCTCTCTCTCTCTCTCTCTCTCTCTCTCTCTCTCTTTCTTTCTTTCTTTCTGTGAATGCATATTTAAATATACATTCATAATCTTATAAATGTTGCTGAATTGCCTTGAATTGAATTAACGAAGAGGAAAAATAACTGTGACAGCAAGTAGTTGTCTAAGAAATGCTAACTCTTGAAAGTAAACCAAGAAAATCCAGTTGGAGCAGTGTGAGTCAAAGCAGAGGCTGCCAAAAACTATAGAATATCATCTATAAGTATATTAGAAAATGCTATATGTAATAGGAACAGAAATTGAATATTGCATTAAATAGATACCTGCACCTAATAGAAACTACTTTTGTTACTTGTGTTGACCAGTATTCTGACAGAAAAGGCAGAATTCAGAAAGACCCTCATGTCTCCCCCCCTCCACATTTTTTAAATCAGAGAGACATTATATTGGGAGGTGGGAAGGGAACTGGAATTGAAGAAAAGCTGGTTTAAGTTCTGCTCTAGCCATTTACAATTTGTGTGACATTGGTCAAGTCATTTAAGTTTGGTGAGTATTTCTTCTATAAATTGAAAAAGTTGGTTATCATCCTAATGTTGATCCTCATCACCTCTTCCTTAATATTTTTTTTGTTAGCTCTGATGGGGTAGCTAGGTGACTTAGTGGATAGAATGCTGGACTTGGAGTCAGGAAGATGTGGGTTAAACTCTGGTCTCAGACATTTATTAATTGCATAATTTAACTGCTTGTTTCCTTATCTGTAAAATGAAGGAAAGGGAAAACCATCTCAGTATTTTTGCCAATTCTCCCTTCCTCAAACCCAAATGAGTTCATGAAATCTGTTATGACTGAAATAGACCAAAAAACAGAAAATAACTCAGTAATGCATGAGGTCAGATTCATAAGGTTCAATCTCTATATAGGTAAATTGATTGGCCAATATCAACAATAACTAGGAGCAATTTTAATAGCCATAACCTCTTTTCCAAATCCTGATCAATTATTTCATAAATCTGAAATGAGAAGATATCCTAAGACAAAGAAAAACAACTCTTAATCATTAGAATTATTCAGAAAGGCAAAGCAATGCAATACAATGGAAAGGATGCCAAATATGAGCTGGATCTTCTACTTGGTATCTTTTGTGATATTGGCCAAAATACTTAGCCTCTATGAGTCTCAGTTTTCCATCTGGAAAATGAATGGTTCATACTGATAGTATGTTATAGATCACTGCTGATATTCTATTAATCCATAATCCTATAATCCTTTAAAATATTAAGGCTGAAAACAGAGATCACCTATTCACATTTTCTTATTTTATATACGAGAAACTTGATACTTAGAAAGTGTCATTCCCATTATGCAGATAGTAGGTAGTAGATTCAAGGTCTACTGAAATAATCTTGATTACATCCTGATGTATAGTCTTTATTCAGGAATAATGAAAACAAAGTATTATTTTTTTGTATAGCACTTTTCAGTTTCATAATTCATTTGAACTTTATAAGAACCTTGTGAGAAGTGTATTAGGAGGGGCGGCTAGGTGACATAGTGGATAGAGCACTGGCCCTGGAGTCAGTAGTACCTGAGTTCAAATCTGGCCTCAGACACTTAATAATTACCTAGCTGTTTGGCCTTGGGCAAGCTACTTAACTCCAATGCCTTGCAAAAACTTAAAAAAAGTATATTAGGTAGCACTATCCACGCTTTAGTACAGCATGCTTTATTCATGGGAAGGATAATAAAATGGGTCCTCATTGAGAATATTTATATAACATTATTATTACCTCTTGGATATTTATCAGACATCTTCAAGAAAGAAAAGGATGATAGCAAATTGTTTCATTATTAAAATTTCCTTTACTCTCCCAATAAGACTTTTCTTTCCCTTTCAATTTCCACTGCCATTTTCTTTATTACCTTTTGTACAAAATATTATAATTATCTAACTGCTCTTTGCCCTTAATCTTTATACCGTTAATCAGTCTTGTATATTCTTGCCACACTCATCCTTCAGTTCCTAGATCATTTCCTGGCATATAATAGGCACAGAATAAATGTTTATTGATTGACTGATAGAGGATAGCTCTGATTACATCACTCCTCTTGTCTAAACAATTTCTGATGACTTCCTAGTGAATATTTAATAAGGCCTACATTGTTTAACTAAATATTTAGAACTTATCACAACTTGACTTTTATTTATTTTTCCAATCTGTCTTCCCCACTTATATATCTTAAATTTCTAGCGAGTTAGTCAATAATCATGTTTTAAGCATCTCTTTTGTGCTAGATATTGTGCTAAGCACTGTGGAATACAGAAAAAAGCAAAAAAAATCATTACCCTTGAGATACTCACAATTTAAGATAGCAAGCAAATATCTTATATCTAATGATTACTTTTTAAATATTGTTGAATGAGTTCAAATAAATAAATCTCATTATAATATTACATATTTATTGTCAATTTAATAGACCAAACAATCCAATTGTTCAGTACATATATGTATGTATATGTATCAAGTTTATAGTCTACTAGTAATTTTAGATATAAATATAGGAAAATATAATCCATAATGGTAATCATCTACAATAATCCATAATATAATAATATATAATCTATAAAGTAAAATAATAGATTGAAAGTTTATAAAAACAGAAAAATAAAGTGCTATATAAGTGAAATTCTTGAAGGAAGGCAAGTGATAATAGGAAATCTAGGGAATTTATTTTGTGGGAGTTCTGGCATAATAGAAGAAAAGAAAAAACAATAGCAGAAGCAGAAGCAGAAATAGAAGAAAGAAGAAGGAAGAAGGAAGAAGAAGAAGAAGAAGAAGAAGAAGAAGAAGAAGAAGAAGAAGAAGAAGAAAGACCACATAAAATGATTATGAAAATAGTTCAGGCAACTGATAGTAAGGGTCTATTCTAGGAAAATAGCAATGGGAAACATACAAGAGATTTTATAGATTTAGAACTATTAGAATTGGTAATATTTCATTATGACAGGTAAGGAAAAGAGAAAAATCAAAAATAACATCCAGTATTAAAACTGTGTGACTTGTAGTAACACATGGAAATGTGAGGAACAGATTTAGTGGGAAAGATAGTGAGCTTGACTTGGGATGTACTGAATTGGTTATGTTGTCTTATATGAGTGGATAAACTTTATTGGTAAATAGATTTGTAGTTAGAGCTCTGAAGGGGTCAGAGATAGGAGGATAGGTTATGGGGATCTGAAGTATTTCTAAAACTCTGAGAGGGAATATCTCCATGTGGAAGATTCTAAAGAGCTCCTTCCAGGAGAATTATAATGACATGTAAAGGGAAGGGACTGAAAAGACAAATTGTTGAGCATATATAGGTATTCTATAACTGGTTATTATTGGCTAACCAAGCATTGAAGAGAAGGTTCTTTGATTACAAAGGTAATAAAAAATGTCCTGTTAGCTTCACTTATAGTCTCTTTACTTCTGTGATTAGTACTCAGTGACTAGTGCAGGTAGTAAAACTAATGATCTTGTAAGTGCAGAAAGTCTAGAAAACTCCTTGGATTGTCATTCCTAATTACCATGTGAACTTGTATATTATTGACAGAGAAACGATCAAGTCACTTAAATTCTTAGAGTCTTTGCATGAAATAGAAACACTTTCCGATTTCTTTAGAAGGGATCACTATCTTTCCAGTTATATAGGAACCTCAGTATCATTATTAACTCACTCCCATTTGCCTCCTTATCCAATTTTCAGACAACTTTTGTTGTTTATATATCTACAATTTTTCTCATATACATTTCTTTTTCTTCACTTAGATGGTTATTGCCTTACCTCAGGTTCACATCATCTTTTATTGCTTCCAAATACTACTACCAACAAATAACAACCTATCTGGCCTTCCTTCTTCCAGTCTCCCCATTCCAATTCATCCTCTACACACAAAGTGATTTTCCAGAAATAGAGATTTGATTACCCATATACTCAAAAAATTCCATTGACTTTCTATTATCATTAAGCTCATCTATGAATTTTTGAGTATGACATTTACAGCTTTTCACAACTTGACTGATTCCTATTTTTTTTCATTCTTATGTCACTCCTTTCTATAAACTCTATGATATAGCCATACTGACCTAAATTACTTTCTACTTACACAACAATCCATCTTCTGCCATTATTTCTTTGCACTGACTCTCCCATATCTAGAAAGTATTTTGTCCTCATCTTTGCCCCTTGGAGTCCTTGGTTGCTTTTAAAACATGGCTAATGTGCAGTCTTCAGTATGGACCATGTCTTAATTTTCTCAGATGTTAATGTCTTCTCTGATAAAACTACACTGTATTCATTTTGGATTTATTTTCCATGAGGACTCAGACTGTTTGAGTTTTGCTTTTGTAGGTCTTGACAGTTCTGTCTTAAAAACATCTCTGATATATACCTCCTTCTACCCTTAGACACTGCTACCACCTAAGGACAGGTGCTCATCACTTCATGCCCAGACTATTGCAATAGCTTGTTGAGTGCTTTTCTTGCCAAACGTCTCTCTACTTCAGTTCATTCTCCAGACAGCTATCAGTCATTTTCCTAAAGTGCCAATCTGATTATGTTATTCCCTAGTCAGTAAAATCCAGTGGTTCTCTTTTACCCTCAAATTCAAATATAATTTCCTTGATTTAATTTTCAAAGCCCTTTGTAACTTGTCCCCTTTCTATCTTTCTAGTATTTTTACAATTTACTTCATAATACATATGTTCTAATCCAGTGACTCTGACCTTGATGCTCCTTGAACAAGATGTTCCATCTTCCTTCTCCAGGCATTTTTACTTGTTGTCCTTCTTTCCTGGAATGTTTTCTCTTTTCTTCTCCAGCTCCTAGATTATCTGGCTTCCTTCAAGTTTCAGCTAAAATCACACATTCTGTAAGAAATCTTTCCTGATCCTCTAATGCCAATACCTTCTTTTCCAAGATTATCTCCATTTTATTATATATATAATTATACATATATACACACATCTATCTATTATCTATGTATCATCTATGCATCTGATTATCTATGTATTTAATCTATGTATTATCTATTATATGTATGAATCTATCTATGTATGCTTCTATGTATCTATATTACTATTTATATATTATCTATATATTTATCTATACTTATATGTATTATCTATATATCTAGGTATGTATCTATGTATCTGTGCATCTATGACTATATCTATGTATGTATCTATATCTATAAGTGGCTTCAGAAAGGGTAGAAGGATCAGTTGATATGGTGTTTGCTGCCTGATAACTCCAGGAAAAATGCCAGGAACAGAACAGAGGTCTGCATACAACATTTGTAGATCTGACCTTTGATACCATCAGTCATGAGGACTTATGGAAAATTATGTCAAAATGTGGTTTCCCAGAGAAGTTCATCAACATTATATATCATGCTTGCCTGGGTTCTGGATAGTAGATGATGCTCTTGAGATTTCCCAGTTGCCAATGGAATGAATCACGGATGTATCCTTGCTCACATACTTTTTAGCATGATGTTTGCAGTCATGTTATCAAATGCCTTCACTGAGGATGAAAATGGCCTCAAGGTTGGCGATTGTACTGATGGCAAATTCTTTAACTTGAAAAGGCTATGAGCCAAGACCAAAGTGGAGGGAGGAGTTGGTGCATTATCTTCTGTTTGTAGGTGATTGTGCACTCAATGCAGACTCTGAAGCTGCGATGCAACAAGGTATGGATCAGTTCTCTGCTGCTTGTGCTAATTTTGGTCTAACAAATACTACCAAGAACACATAGGTTCTCCATCAGCTGGCACCACACTATCCATATGTGGAACCATCGATTACAGTAAATGGAGAAGTTTTGAATACTGTGGACAAGTTCACTTACACCTTTCCAAGAAGTTACATATTGACAATGAAATTGTCACTTGCATTGCCAGAGATAGCTCAGCATTTTGGAGGCTCCAAAAGAATATGAGAGAGAAGAGATATTAGACTGACTACAAAACTGAAGGTCTACTGTCATTGTGCTGACCTCGTTGATATATGCCTGTGAAACCTGGACAGTCTACCAGTGCCATGTCAGGCAACCAGATCGCTTCCATTTAAATTATCTTAGGAAGATTCTGAAGGTCACCTGTCAGAGGAAGATAGATATGCATACTTTTAACTTAGCATTTGCATGGAACCCAGAGTAAAGTGGAGTGTTAGCTATCTCCTAATCACAGACTTATTCTTGTTTGGCCTTCAGATATTCTATCTTTTTTCTTCTCTTTCATTGGACTTTTTTATCCTCTGAATGTCCCCCCCCCCCTTTTTTTTCAATTTGCTTTCTATTCAATTAGGAGTAATTATAGCTTAAGGATGGTTTTTATTATTTCACAGGAACTCAGAAAGACACAGACTAGGGAGGAGTTTTCTGATTGAAGGTTATTTTTTTATTAGATGATTCTGGTAATCTCAAACATAAGTTAGAGAAGGAAACTGCTTCATTATGCATTTTGAACAGGTTGTGGTGGTGGGCCATGAAAAAGTGATGGGAGGGTGGATGAACAAATAGTGTCAATATCAGTTGGAGGATCTGTTTGTTTGGCAGCTAAGAAATTCTATCTGAAAAAAATAATTGCTTAGGAACCTAGAACTCCTGTTGGAAGTTAGAATGCATGAATCATTGTGTAAAGCTGTTTGTGTGTGTGTTTGTGTGTGTGTGTGTGTGTGTGTGTGTGTGTGTGTGTGTGTGTTGTGGTGAGCAGAGATTTTTGTTAGACAATGGAGAGCATAGAAATTTTGAAGAAAAAACTGACAGATAGCAAACAATATCTATTTCTTTATTTGAAAAATGAGATTCATGCTTTTTGCTTCATATAAGAATAAATTACTATAGTTAAAGTTCTTATAGTGCTATCAGCCCTTTGCATAAATTTTGCCCTTAGTACAGTGTTTTCAAACTGCTAATTGCTATAATTTATAGCAAAACACAAGAAGAAGTCATTTAAGGGTAGTTCAGAAAAAAATGAAACCATATTTTTAAAAAAGAAAACAATTTTTAGTTAATTTTCTCTGTGAAAAAGGTCATTAATGGATAAATCAAAGAAATTATGAGATCATTGCTGGTAACACCCTTCCTCTCAGATTTATTTTGCCTGTTTCACCTCACAGTTCATTTGATAAGCTTTTCAAAATATCTTTAAACATTTTCAATTATTGTTGATTTTGGAGTAGTTTGATGTTTCTAGAAGGGTGGTAAATTGATAGAATGAATGTAATTATAACAAAGCACAAGGCTTTCTCAAGTCCAACTCTGCTGGTCATAAAAAAGATCTTCCCCTTGAGTTCTATTACATATGCCTATAAACAACAAATCTATTTGGGTAAAACATAATTTAAAAAAAGGAGTATAACACCTACCAAGCTAACAATAATCTCATAAATAAAGACAATAGTGGGCTAATGCCAGAATAAATATATATTAAGGACTAATATTTAGTGCATGAATTAACCAAAAGTTCAGTTCCTTGACAGTTGGATGATTACAAACTGAAAATGGTTTCTTCCAGAACTGGGACTGGGGGAGGACATGTTTAGTCATCATGGTTGGAAATGATAATCAGCTTTGTAATCCAATCCTCTTTCATTACATGGTCCTCATTAATTACTTCAATAGAGTTTTTATTCCTTTCCCAAATTTAGGTCAATGCCAAGCCCATTATCAAACTTTCATAATGGTATCTTGTCATAGATGAAATGTCTTTATGAAATATTTAGTAAGTATAAGTCTTAAATTTTAAAGAGTGTAGTTAATATGTAAATATGTTAAACAGAAATTTACAAGTACAATTTTTATCGGACTGTTCATCCCTGGGGGGAGGGGGTAGAAAAATGTATTACTTATAAATATGCAAATGGATGAATATTGAAAAACTACCAAAATATGTAATTGGAAAAATAAAATGAAATGTCAATTAAGAAAGAGTATAGTTAATTTCTGAAGTTATGGAGAGATGTTCTACTTGTGTAATGGGTATGATTTACTGATCTAATTAACCTGATCTTTTCTCTAAAGTGATGTTAGTTATCTATGTTATACTGTGTTTTGTTATGTTATTGTGCTTTATGTTTGTGTTGTATTATGTTATAGTGTTGTACTGTGATATTATTATGTTTTCTGTTATATTATGCTGTCATATGTTATGCTATTCCATCTTTTGGATTTCTGCTAAAGGCTTGGACATGGAAGAAAGGAAACTAGGTGGGTCTGACTGCATGATTTTGGCAAAAGATTTTTCCAGACTCTGAACAGATTTTGGACCCAGTGAACCCAGAATGCCACCTGTGGGAGGTGATGAGGAGTTATAGTGGTAAAGGTTTATATTCATTCTGCTCCACTCCCTTAACATCAGGGTTATTCCTAGGACCATGAAAGTGAGTTTTTATCTTGTGACTATAGATAGAGAAAACCTCTTCTTTTATACTTCCCCTACCCCTGTTAGTTCCTGTAAATACCCATTGGGAATGACTGAGTTAGCACAGAGGAACACCGTATCAGATGTCATGCTGAAGGGCTACACTGCCTGAATGAGTCAATCATGCCATATTGAAGCTACAGTGTTAACACTGCTGGCTCTTCATTCTTTTTCCAACTCCTAACTGTGGGTGTTCCCCATGGATTTATCTTTATTTATCTTCTCTTCTTTCTTTACATTCTCTCTTGGCAAATTCATTCACTCCAAAACTTTTAACTAGGACCTCCATGCAAATGGGTTCCAACTTTGTGTCAGTCAATCATCAAGAATATAAGTGCCTGCTATATTGTAGTATAGAGTATAGTTATTCCAGACCTGCAATTTTAACTACCTGGAAGGCTTCAGCTGAATGATTCAGCATTATTTTTCACTCAACATTTGTGTATTTCAAGCCAGCCTTATTATTTTTCTCATTAAATCTGCTACTTCTTTTGACTTCACAATTTCTGCTTAAATGAATTGATATTATCTTGCATTTTTCCTGTTTCTCTCCTATTGTAATCAACCAAGTTCTGTTGTACTATATTTGTAACACCTCTTGAATTCCATTGCCATCATCCTGGTATGATAGCATTCTAGTGCTTCACTATGACCACTTCAATAACTTCATTATAGCTGTTAATGTTTCTCTTCTATCCCCATTCCAATTCATGTAAATTGATTCAATTTTGATTGATTTCCCATGTCCAAAGACTTGATTGTATCCATCTTCTGCTCTCAAATATTCAGTGTCAACCAAGTAAATTTCCAACTCCTTTACCTGGAATGCAAATACTTTCACAATCTGGTACCACCTTATCTTTTCTGCCTTATATAATATTTTTTTATCTTCATTAATTTTATTCTCCATCGAAACTGGAGTAGACCTAATGGGTGGGAATCAGGGAAGCCCATAGAGCAAAGAAAGATAAGCAAGTGAGAGGAAGGAGAAAGAAGCAAGTTTATACTTTGCTGAGCAGGAAATTCAGGTGTGGTGCCATGGACAGCACATGGAAAATTGTGAGCAGAGGCAGAGAATCCTGAGCTAAGGCACCTAGGATGATTCAAGACTGGAAATAGTGAGGTGATTCTTCTTTCTCCCTTCCCTTGTATGGGGGGGGTCATTTATTGACTGTGACCACCCCTGCTTTTCTTTGTGCTTTTTTCCTTTTTCTTGTTTTTAAAGTTTTGTTTCCTAAAATAACATTGTTAACCAAGAGAATTGTTAGTCTGAGGAAAGCTGAAGTGGTTTGTCTTGTAAAAGTCCACTGATTATAAAGTGGGCTTTATGCTCAATGCCCAATTTTCTTTGACACCACTCCCCTGGGGGAACAGATAGAAGTCTTTGATTGCATATGACCTTTGTCAGGAACATCTCTCATAAAAAAGTTCTGGTTGGTACATTTGCTCCATGGGAGGGTTACTATTTTGTTTTGTTCTGTGTTATGCTAGAGTATACTTTTTATGTTATATTATCTACTATTATTTCAGAATATCATGATACATTATAACATATTATATGCTATATTCTTACTTTGCATTATATGCTATTCTAATTATGTTGCTAGGCTGTATCATGTTATGTTATGTTGTATATTGTGTTGCATTATACTATGCTAAATCATTTTATATGATAAAGAAATAAAATTTTTATAGAAAAAAAGTAATTTCCCTATTTTCAGATCTCAGAACTTGGGACTGAAAATTGAGAATCTTGAAGGTCTACTAATACAAGAACAAAGCCAGTTCTTTCCTTTAAAGAACTCACATACTAAAGGAGAAGACAATGTGCATAAAAGTGCAGTATACAGGGAGGGGATAGTTGCTGTGGGAGATTGGTGATTTACTTTTGATTCTTAGTTCTAGCAAAATAATATTGATAAACAGGGTTATCTAGAAGACTTAGCTACTTATTAGGAATTCCTCTATCATTTGCATTCTGTAAGAGTCATTATCTTTTTCAGTGGCAAAGAATTTTGAGGAATTATCTTTAAGGCTGAATTTTTGCTCTATTCAATGAGTTTTTTTTTTTCTGGTAGTCAGCAAACTATAAGTACAATGGGAAGCTTGTATTTTTTTATACTTTTTCTTTAAATATTTAGTTGTGAAATTGTATCCTACAATAAAACTAATTTGCAGGAACTTTCCAAGTTGTCTTTCATCTTGGAAGTTAGTTGGCACAATAGATTTAGTGCTGGACCTGGAGTTAGGAAGACTTGAGTTAAAATTCTACTTCAGACACTAACTGGCTGTTGTGAACCTGGGCAAATCATTCACTACCTATCTCAGCCACATCAGTTGTGACATGGAGATAATGTCATATATCTCCTACATTGCTTATAAGGTTCTCTATACTTCTTAGCTATTAATTATAATCCTCATCCTCATCATCCTCATCATGATCATGATGATATCCTTCATATGATTATAGTTAATTCTTAGTAGGATTTTGCATCATAGAGAGTTGGATATAGAGATAGAGATTGTAGCTGTGATTTCATTGAAATAGAAAATTTTGACTGAGGAAACTTCCTGTCCTGATGCAGGTCAGCATCATAATCTCCATAACTATTGTCTTAGAGAAATGAAAGGGAAAGTGATTTGTTCTAGATAATATTGACATTACATCAGAATCAAGATTTGAATCCACGACTTTCTTGACTCTCAGACCAACGCCAGATTCACACACACACACACACACACACACACACACACACACAATGCTTTGTTCATTCTCTCTTTGCATCCTTGGAATCAATTCCTCAATAGACTCAAAACTGTGTTGTCTCTGTACAAATTTCTTCTATTTATACTTGGTCTGGATGAATTGCTCTTACCCTTATAATTTTTATTAGTGTCACTTCTATTTCCTTATAGAGCACATAGGAAAGTGAGACTTGAAGGTTCAAATATGTTAGCCTCACTGTCATTGAAGATGGAAATCATTTGTTATAGTAATGCTGACAAATATAATCAGTTTTTTAGCTTCTTGTTGTGATCCTTCAAGTTTTATCTTTAATTGCTCTGTGGATGATCTGGTTTCCCTGGCCCCATTTCAAACTTCCTGTAGACTGTTTTCTCCTATATTCAATTTTGGTTTTTTTATGAGGTAATCCTTATAGTCTTTCACAATCCTCCTCTTTAATATCTTGAAAATGAGTTAATATTGTAAATTTGTGTTACTTTTATCTATTCAGTCTTGATTAGCAAGAAGGACAATTCTTTGATGTTTTAGCATTTTGTGAGTTCTTTTGCCTTTTTTTCCATCATGGTAGTTGTTTTTACATCAAATTAACTATTGAACAAGGTGGTAATAATGTGTGTTGATGTCATTTTCTCGATCAGTTTTATATTTTCAGTGTTAATAGCCTTTCTGCAGAGGTCAAATTGGAGCTGTTGTAACTATAAGCCATATATTTTTCTCATCTTTATCTTTTTTTCTACTTTGGTGTTGTTTTTAAGCTTTATTCTAATAAGTTAATTATATGACAGTTCACAGATGGCTTATTCAGAAATAATTTCTATATCAGCAATTGGTCATTTCTCATTTATGGATATGATTTTTTGCAAGTATATGTTTTGCTAGTATTGCTAATATTCATGTGCAGTATTTCCCAATTCTTTTCATTCCACAAATATGCATATATATGCATATCTATTTATATATATGTATATATATCCATACCATACATATATCCAAACTAAAAATGAGGTTTTTGAATAGTTTGTAAGTTGCTGACTGGTTTCATTGCTTGCAAGTAATCATTAGTCTTATTTTTCAATATTTTCTCACTATGTTAACTTATATCACATTTTTATTTAGTTGGTGAACATTAAGATGTTGTTAAGACTTTGTTTTCAAGATAATAGATTGTACTTCAAAGATATCATCCAGAGATCTCATTTTTAAGACAGAGAATCTGTATTAGAGGTCCAGGGATGTTAACTGGCCTAGCCCAAGGTCATACAGGTAGCAAGTGTGAGAAGTCTCATTTGAATACTGGTCCTCTGATTCCAGAGGATTCTACTTCAGACACTAACTGGCTGTGTGAACCTGGGAAAATCATTCACTGTCTATCTCATCCACATCAATTGTGACATGGAGATAATATCATATATCTCTTACATTGCTTAGAAAGTACTCTATAACTCTTAGCTATTAATATAATCCTCATCCTTATCATCCTCTATTTTTTCCTCTATGCCATGATGCCTTCCTGATTTCCTCTTTAATCACTCATTTCCACCTTCCAAAAATCCGGCATTGTTACCATTGTTACATGATCTTCTTAAGGTTCAACATTGGCTAAGGTACTCCTAGTTTGAAAACATTTCATGGCTGTTCATTGTGGGAAGAGTACTGGAGTTGGAGTCAGGACATCAGTATTTAATGTCCTGATTGTGATACTCCCTTACTGTGTGACCATGGGTCATAGACCCAATCTAGTCATTATGTCAAGTAAGTCAACAACTCATAAACTAAATCTGCTCAAAGATTCTAAAGAAGATGTTAGTGCAAAGTAGTCACTGTCTTTATTTCTCTCAATTAAAATCCCTTCAGTGTATTGCAAAGCTAACCTGTCATAAATGCTTATAATTTGTATCTCTCTTCAATCAATGATGACAACATAAACTTTGAGAATGAGTACCCTATGGTATTTAAAGTGGAACATCTTTCTTGTCATTTATTTTGCTCATCTCTTTGATTGAATGTCTTTTTTTTTTGGTTTTATTGCTTGCAAGTGATCTTTAATCTTATTTTTCAACATTTTCTCACTATGTTCACTTATATCACATTTTTATTTAGTTGATGAACATTAAGATGCTTGTTGAAATTGTTTTCAAGATAATGTATCTTCTATGTGGCCTAATCAAAATAAACATTTCAAAGGGGTCTCATGAACCATGGTTTGGAATAGCTATTGATTCAGAAAGAAATTCCAAATTGGGGTAGCTTTCTGGGGACCCATGATGGTAAACCTGTGGTATAGCATCAGGTTAAAGAAATGTAATCATAGCATTCAGGGTTCATATGATTCCTCAAGCTTGCACATCCAAGTAGTGGCAAAGCCAGGACTAGAACCCAGGTATCATGACTATATCAAATGATCTTTCAATTTTGCCCTGCTGCATCTCATTCTATTCATCTACATATAAAGTAGCATGATGGGAACAGAAAGGTTATATAAACCACTTAAATCACATAGTTATATGGACATACATCCTTCCTTGGCTTGACTGGCAGTGATAATCATAGTGATTCTTGGGTGTGTCTGATTGGTGAGAGTAGCAAAAGTCTCATTATTTCTCACTGACACTTCCACAGAATAATGAAGTTGTACATTGTGCACATCAGAAAACAAGGGACTCATTGAACCCAATTGCTACCAGTCAGGCAATTTTCCTTTTGAAGTCACAAGGTATTCTGCATATATCACTAAATTTCTTATGCTATACTAATGCTGGGGTGCAAATGATCTCAGCAGTCAAAGATCCTTCTTGGGTATATTTAAACAAATCACAAATCACTACTGCTCTTTTTTGGTTCAATTTGCATAGCAGTCAGAGACTAGCATGTGAAAATCCTCCAGACCAGGAAGATATAGTTCTCATTTAGATAGCAATATAATAGATCGGGGTTTTTTTTTCCAGTGGAGGATATGAAGATGGAATAATACAGTGGGCCACTCTAACAAGAATTTATTAAGTGCCTTCTTTTCATGTGATTCTGTGCCATGTTCTGGAGTTACAAGTTCAAAACAACAGCAATCTCTCAAGGAACTCCTTGAAAGTCTTACATTCTGTCCAGATGGACTATGTGTAGTAATATCATTTACACTCTCATAATGTCAATACATCACATGTCAATATACTTTCAATGTCTATATATCATAGAACTATTTTTTTAGGTAAACTATTTTGTGAGGGAAATTTCAAACCTTCATCTGAGGGAGTTCTAATATAGACCTATTTTCTATGTAGCAAATAATATATTAATGGTCTCATTTTATTTACAATTGATCATATATATGTCTTGTTTTCTTTCAAAGATTTCACCATCTCCTTGAAGGCCAACAATAAAAGCACAATTCAGTGTATGAGGATGGGACATGGAGTATCATGTGAGAAGAACAGGAAGAAGGTAACTTTGACTAGACCATTATGCATGTGTGAAGAAAAAGTGATACCTGAAAGTGCAAGTTGAGGCCAGTTTGTAAGGGTTTAAGAATTTGCTTTCTAAAGCCCCTTTCAGGTCAAATATGCTATGCTTTCCCTTTCAGAATATGCCATATGCTGATAAACTAGCAAAACACTAATGAAATCAAGCCTGACATATATTTAAATGTTTATGCACAAAGCAAACAGCTGGAGAATTGTGTGAAGTTCTGGCTGTGCATTGTCTATTAAATTCAGTGCTTTATATTCCTGGGCAATTACAAATGAAGTTATTGGTTGCTAGGATTTCTACTCTCAAACCAAAGATTCAGGTCCATTCAAATAAATTCTGAATAAACGTGTTTTTGGCTTGCATTTTCCTAGATGGGATACACAATAGCATGAATATTCACTCAACAAATAAGTGTTCCTGGATCTTTTTCTCTTAGCACAGCAGAGACATTAGTCATTGAATTCCTTAACTTAGAGACCAGACACACTTGGTTTTATATAATGGGAACTGGACTAGAAATTAAGAAGAAATGAGTTAAAATCTTGCTTTTGATATTTTCTTTCAGTATGGTCATACCATGTAATCTCTATGAATTTGAATTTCTCTATCTGTAAAATGGAGATAATTTTTATAGCCACAATCTCACTAGGGATTCTTAAAATTCATTTGCTTATTTTAAAATCCTTGGAGTTCTTAAGAGGCCTCCAACTTCTTTCACCTCCTGATTATCTCTTTTCTAAGCTTAGGAGATCTGCTAAGCAAGGAGATAGAAACATTTTGAATAGATAGCAGTGATAAAATGAGAATATGTATGTAAAGGACTTTGTAAAACTTAAAGAGTTTCATGTCAGTTATTATTATTATTATCACATTTTCTATTACTTTTGTCCCTCGTTACTTTTTCTTTGACTTCGGTTCATTTAAGACATTGAACTTTGATTGAAATTTTCCTCTTGCAACATGGCAACTATTATATGTAATTGTTTTGTTTTGACTATTAGGGTATCTGATCACATTTTTGCTGCTCTTGCCAGCTCTCTTATTCTTATCTTGTCATTCTGTTTTGGGGTTCTGCTATTTCCTCTTACTCCTTTTCATTATCTTCTTCCATTCTGTGAGTTCTTTCTTCTTTCTCATGCTAATGATTACTCTTCTTATCTATTATACTCCCTTTTCCCTTTTGGAAACTTATTCCTTGCATTTTTTTATGGGCCCAAAGAGAGCAGTAAGTTTAAAGAACTCTTTTGGGTTTTAAAACAGCTAAATGAGTTTAAAAAATATGTGACAGATTACTCTACTAGCTATAATGGAGAGTTGCTTTCTGTTTTTACTGAGACCAAGAGAGGAAGAGGTAGTCTTATATTGCAGCAAGATGAAATTACTTTAGGAGATGACCCAAATTATAGGTATGTCTCCATTTTAGCATGCGTGTTATACAAAAATCCATTAGACTTTAAAGGGTTGTCATAAAATAATTTTACTTTTAACAAAAGAATTAGTATTAGGAATCCTTTATATCACAAATTCATCTATTGAATTTAAAATAAAGTGATCCTACTTACCAAAATAGAGTTTATCCTATTCAATTTAAATACCCATTGCTATGTGCAAGATATCATGCCAGGCATTGAGGATATAAAAGGCAAATAATATATAACACTTAATGCAGGAGAATTTATAGTCTAGTACAGGAGGAAACTGAAAGAATATAGACATAAATAACTATGATAAAGCAGAATATGATCACTCTGGAGGGGAGGTCCAAAAAAGGAGGTGACATTTCAATTGATTCTTGAAGTGATTTTAATAGATGGAGAAAATGTCATTTAGGTTAACCTTTTACCATTTTCTTTATGCTAAATTGATAGATGTTTTCAAATAACTGCTGAATCTTGGAATTTTAGTTCTGATCCATAGAGCTTCAGAATAAGTTTTAGAATAAGTTTAATTTGTCTTCCACAATCTTTCTAATATGTGAAGTCAGTTATTTTCACATTCCCCCTAAATCATATCTTTTCCATTCTAAAAATCCCTTGTTCAATAAATCAATTTGTGGAATGTATGATCCTCTCACAATCTGGCCACCCTTTTCTGGATGTCTTCTTATTTGTCAATGATATTTTTAACATGTCAGTATAGAATTAGATACTCTGGGGCAGATAAAATTTTACTAGGTCAAAACTCTGCTTTCTAGGCACTTTGTTTCTATTAATAGGGATAGGAAAAGTGCTGGTTTGTAATTTCATTGATCTTGGGAGTTCTTGGTAAGAAACTTCTTCTATCACTGATGTTTACACCCTCCCCAGTCCCCTTGTAACTTACAGTTTTGGGGATCAAGATTCTGACCATATATTCCAGGTGTTGAATGGTTTTTCTTTGTAAAGGGCAGGGCCACCTTGGAATGAGTTTGTATTGAGAGAGGGGTCCATGTTTTGCAGAGGGTCATGGTTCCAGCAGTGTCAAATGAGTTTGATCTCTGGGGAATGTAAAAATAGAGGAGAACAGTATTGACCTATGAGTGGCAATGTGAAGACCTTGTGTTAGTGTTAAAGCTATCGCTGATTATATCATGCTGATGAATAGTAGCTTACAAGTCAAAGATGGAAGGTCTGAGAAGACTGTACTGATTGGTCCATCAAGTGACTGGTTAGGATGTCTTATGTTGTCACATTGCCACCAGATCTCACATGCTAGTGCTTGACCAGTGTTGGTGGCCCACTGTTATGGAGAGAAACTAAGGAAGATCTAGGAGGAAAAGACCACACTGACGATTAGTCCATCGAGAGAGAGAGTACAATATGCTAGTTTGTTGCATTCTGTTGTCAGATATCACATGCTGGTGCTTCCCAGATAGTGTGCCATGGTGCCTCTTGATAAAGAAGGAAGTAAAACCAATTTAAGGTCAAGAGACTCCCTCAGCAGCCAGATCATCTCAAATACTCCTGTTTCCTATCAATTAGGCCATGAGGTGAAACTATTCTAGTAAAGGCAAGTGAGAAGGATGCTTTGCAACAGCATACCCTTCATTATAATAACATAATTGTACAACCAATGCCACCAATTGGTGTGGTCCTTCTTGATACCCAAAGGATTAGCAGTAGTAGAATGGAACATATATTTTTAGAAATGACCAATGTGTTTATACACT
Source organism: Macrotis lagotis (assembly GCF_037893015.1). NCBI lineage: Eukaryota > Metazoa > Chordata > Mammalia > Peramelemorphia > Peramelidae > Macrotis > Macrotis lagotis. Next base: position 356,380,504 of record NC_133666.1, read on the forward strand.
GATAGTAAGATGGGGGTGATGATCAACCTTAATGGAATTGTTCATTTCATCAATGCAACAATAAAGGACAGTTTTAGGGTATCTGCATTGGAGAATACTATCTATATCCAAAGAAAGAATTGTGGAGTTTAAACAAAGACCAATGACTATTACCTTTAATTTAAAAAAAGGTATCTTATTATGTAATTTTGCTATTTTTTCTTAAGGATATGACTCTGAACACATTCAATTTTGATCAATGTATAGCATGGAAACAATGTAAAGACTATCAGACTGCCTTCTGTGGGGGGGTGGGGGGAAGGAAGTGAGATTTTGGGGAAAATTGTAAAATTCAAAAAAACAATAAAAAAAAGAAATGACCAATGTGGAAAGTTTTCTTGACTGCATATTTAAAAGATTCTCTTTCATTGCTCCATCTACCTATCAGTCCATTTTCTCTTACTTTTTCCTTTTTCTCTTTCCTATTCAGTTCTCCATCACTTTCTGTTCCTACATGTCTTTCTCTTTATCTCTTTATTCCCTGTCTCTGTGTATGACTCTGTGTCTATCTTTTCCTCTATCTCTTTGACTCTCTTTCTTTGTCATTTTATCTCTATAATTTTACAGTTTTAGCAAGAAGGTATAAGGAAGAGAAAGGCAAGAAATAGTATAAAAAATAATTAAAAAAGAGTAATTAAAAATATCTTCTTACAAATGCATAGAAGAAGATGGAAGGAGGGCCCAAAGAAAACACAGAAAGTAAAAGAGCTTTGAGATTACATATTGAATTTATTAAGTATTCAAGGAAAAGCAAGCTGTATGCAATGGAGATTGATTTACATGCTTAATCCTCTTGTTCTTGTATTGTTCATTTGAGGGGGTGGGTGGGATGTTAAATTCAGAATATAAATATATAATTTTACAAAAGAGAAAAGGAAAAAAATTCAATCCATTTGTCAAGACCCATCTCAGATCTATTACTTCCTCTATGAAGCTTCCCTGACCAGCCTGAGCCAAAGTATTCTTTCCTTTCTATTTATTACTACAGTACTTCATATGTTTAGATGAACCTTTATTAAATTATATATGCTTTCCATGTATACCTCCACATACAATGACTAGTAAAACACACCTTAAATTTGAAGGGATCAAGATTCTTTAAGCAACAGTTCATTCTTTTTTTTTTTTTTTGGTCAATCCTTTTCAAGTTTGAAAAATCCTAGATGGAAGATTTGTTTTAAACATTCTTTACTAATTTTTGAATCATTGGTGTATCCTTAGGTAAGGATTAAAATATGTTCTTGGAACATTCGTAGTGTGAGAAATATTTGTGTCTTACCTTGTCTTCTTTAGCACCAATGATATAATAAAATAATTCTTTTTCTTCTTTATAGATAGCATAACCCAAGTTTGTAGCTCATAAAAGCTGACACAGTACCAAGTTTTTTTCTAGATTTATTATGAACAGAAACAGCTGTGATTTCTGTTAAAAATAGGTCAAAGATTGAAGTGTAATTAATTGAATGCAAAAATACAGTATTTCCCACAACTCGTTCATTAAATGTATCCCACTAGGTATCACTGAAATCATCAGCTATGAGGCTGACACCATAAAAGCTGTTTTCTGGTTTGTGAGTCATCTTCACACTTCTTCAAGTCTTCTATATTACTCTTAATAAAATCCATCTGCCTTACCTTTTCCTTTCTTTTATATCCAATAAATTATACAGTCTTCCATTATTTTCAAATTATTTTCTCTAATCAAATGATTAAGATTAGAGTAACTGTCATAAATTCTTAATATTAAACTATATATATTAGTTATTTAAATATTTAAATAATATTAACTATGTTGTACATATATTGAAAATAGTTAGAAAGCATGATATAATATTACTAACCAGCCTTAACTATAATATTATAGTGTGAGTGTGCTGTGTGTGTACATGTGCCTAAGAGAGTGTAGTAGGATAGTTAAAGTATAATGAGATGAAGTATAAAATAAAGTTAATGGGATTTAGACCAAATGTTTTATTCACAAAATTAATTTGGAGATACCATTTAAGATTTTTCTAGTTTTTGGAAACTAAAAGTTGATTAAATGTTGAAAGATCTACAAATTAAAAACCAAAAAATTCCAAATCATCCTTTGATATACTTTTCACAGTACATATATATATATATGTATAGATATCTCTATATATGTGCCAATTGATTTAGTTGATCTGATTAGATCTTTTAAAATCAAATTTTGTGATTTTTGTATTTCTCACCAGCCTACTTTTGTTGCTTAAAGAATCTTGATTCCTTCAAAGTTGAGGTGTGTTTTACTAGTCATTTTATGTGGAGGTATACCATTTAGTTAGGCTGGTATTTAGATAGCAGGTATATAGACCATTACTAGAAGAGATGAAATTTTCATGGGGTATATAGAACTAAGAAACTAAGAAATAAGTTTTTGGTTGGGGAAGAGGTGCTATACATCTTTATAGCAGAATACATTTAATTCCACCAGCAGTCAGATGGCCTTCCTTATTTTCCTTTGCAAGAATATATGGAAGAGTCTGCTCCAGGTCATCCCTCTCTCCTGGGTCTTGTCAACACTTAATCCTTTTTGCTTTCTAACTGAACTACTTCCTTAGCCCAAAGTGACAGGAATTTGATGATCGTCTCTCTCAACATAATTGTACCCATAGTTGAAATTGTTCTCTTCCCTCCCCCATTATTTTTTACCCCAATTGAATACATTCTTAGTTATAGCTCTAGTACCATATTTAAGATATTCTCATTTTCATATTCTTTCTTTGTTCAAATATAGGATCACTCAAAACATTAGGTTTAAGTTCTAATTTGAATTTAATAAAAATTAAATAAAAGTTAAGTACAAGTAAGGATTAATTGTCACTACCTTTCAAAACCATCAAGGTAAAATTTTCAGCTCCTGATATGTTCACAATAACTTTTAATGAAGTTGATCTTTTATTCATATTCTTTAGCTCAAAACTGGGCTAATTTGATATTCCTCATATTAAAAGTTCACTTTTAACTTATTTAGATTGGCTATAAATTTGGACTAGAAGGGACAGCTAAGGTGGCATAGTGGATAAAGCACCAGCCCTGGAGTCAGGAGTACTTGGGTTCAAATCCGGTCTCAGACATTTAATAATTACCTAGCTGTGTGGCCTTGGGCAAGCCACTTAACCCCATTTGCCTTGCAAAAAAAAAAAACAAAACACAAACCTAAAAAAAAATTTGGACTAGAACCAGGTGGTCATTCTTAGATAGGCATTCCTCTAGATCAAAAGGCAAGCAAGATTCCTGCATCTTTATGTGCTGTTGTCTCTGTGTGTATATGCATATGTATAACTATGTATTGATTTACACAGATATAGTATTTTTACAGTTTATAAAGTTCCTTATATATACATACTTATTTGGTTTTGACAGCACTTATAAAGATAGATAGAACTATTGTTCCTGTTTTATAGATGAGGAAAATATGATACAAAGAAGTTTAATAATCTGCCTAAGGTTCCATAGCTAATGGCAGAGCCGTACTTTTACTCCAAATCCAAAATTTCCCATTTTTTCAAATCTGTTAATGGGATTGGAAGAGATCTTAGAGATCATATAATCAAACGTTTTAGATGATGGGTCTTCACACATGATATAATGTATATTGTTGGTGTCCCGTTAACTGAAATGAAGAAAATGAGAAAAAACAAAATTGAGGAAAATAATTTTTTTACTCTCTGCCAAGAGGTTGAGGGTGTGCTTTTACAATGGTTCCTCAAGTTATGTTTAGCCATTTTTCGAGTAGATTCACAAAGTCCCTTAATATTTTGCCTTATAGAAAGAAAAACACACAAAAACAAGTCAGATGGGGGAAAATATACAGAAAAATTTTGTTGCTAGTCTGTTAAATTTAATATTGTACCTAATTGAAACCGACAATTTCATCTGCAATATTTTTTGTTTGTATATTAAAATGTCCATGCTTATTGATGATTAAATTCAAAATAAAAAAGAAAATGAATTTTTTGCCCCAATTCTTCCCCCATTACGAGAGCAATAGAATTTGTGAAGCCCAGAACTATGCCTTTCTTTTCCAGTGAAATTGTCTCCTGATATATCTGTCTTCTTAATGTCAGTACCACAGTGCTGTAACTTGGCCTTTGATTGTACTCAGGTGGATTATTGTTCAGTAGCAGGAGCACAGAGTTATTGTAACTGTATAAAATGAAGTTTCATATATTCCCCCAGGCTCAAATAAAATCTTAGACTTTTGAATACCAATGAATTTGGCAAAACCTTCTTAACCCCTAAAGTTTTCAAAGTATTTAAGGAAGTAATAGCTGACAAGCATCACATAGCTTTACTCTCTGGAAGTCATCATTCTTTTCTGAAGAACTTCACTGATTAATCTTTTAAATGAAAATCTGAATATATGTAAAGAATTGTTGGGTGTAGAAAGTGGAGAAAGATGTAAAGACATTAACTTTGTGGTTTAAGTTTCTGGAGTTCTAAGAATTCACTTAGTTCCATTTTAATTCTTGGGAGTTCTTAAAAGACCTCAAATATTTCTTCCTCCTTTCACCCACATCTTATCTTTTTTCCAAGCTAAGGGGATTTGCTAAGCAAGGAGAAGATGGAAAAAGTGCAACTAAGTGACTGCAGGCAAATTCAGTAGTAAAAATAGGAACTAAGGACTTAGAACTATTTCATAAGATGATATCAGTCACAAGAAGGTTGTTGGTCAGACCAAACAAACTTTTACCATGGGAAATGACTCTTAAAGAATCATCTCTTCACAGGGTCCATCTGAGGTACCACTTCCTCATTAAAAGCATTTCTGCTGTCTATTACCTCTTCCTGTTACCATCTATTTGGCACCCCAACTGGATATGGGCTTTCTTATCTCCTATCTCTGAAAGATGTTTGTTTGAATTTCTCCTTTGCCTTTAGATATTATAATTTGTATTATTATGATATATATGTTTAATTTGTCTATTCTGCTATAAATTCCTCTAGAACAAGGGTTTTCAATTATTATTTATTTTTGTTTCTTCTAGCAGAGGGCTCAAAATATTGGATATGTCTGATGAACACTGAATTGATTTGATGCCAAAGGGAAGTTAACAAAGTGACATATTTTCTGTACAAATCCTATACTTGAGGTATGAAATTGTAATCACTCTCAGTATCTCTAAGACCTAGTCATAAACCTTTTGTCTTCTAGAGGAGAGCAAAAAAAATTGTAATTTCTGATTGCAAAATGAAGCAGAACCATTCCAAAGGTATGAAGAATCCCACAGGGCAAGTGTTTTAGATCCTGAAGTTTTGCAGTTGGCAACTGAGTGGAGGGAGATGTTTAATGGGTAAGAAGAGATAGAAGTTCAAGGTTTTGTGTGTGTGTGTGTGTGTGTGTGTGTGTGTGTGTGTGTGACAGAGCAGAGAGCAAAGAGGGAGAAAGATAAGGAGAAAGAAAGACAGAGATAAACAGATATTGCCAGAAATATTTGAAGATCATTCATACATTGTTATTCCATAATCCCTTTCTGCTACTCTAGTCCTTCTGATCATCCAGGCAAATCAGATAGGGCTGTACCCCTCCATCTTCCATCTTTCTTCTCAGGGGTTTACCCTTTTGGATTTCTTTTGGCCTTTAAGGATGCCTCTGATGTTCACTTAAAATCTAACCTCTTTTGCTTAATAATGTAAGGTTGGCAGTGAGAAGGAGAGTTAAATGCAATTTAATTTATAAGCCCCCAAGTCCTATTTCTGAGAAGATAGGATTCACATATTAGTTCTAATACTCTTCAGAGTGTTCCCACAGATTCTATGACACAAAAAGCAGAGAGGCGATTTTAAAGGTTGACAGGAGGAAAGGAAGGATATCTGTCTGGTGGCAGTTTAAGACATCAGAAACAGGGCATAATATTCTAAAGATTCACACAACCTCATTCATGATTTCATGATATTGAAAGTCTTCAGTATATATAAAATAGTAGTTTAGACATAGAGAAGATTTTGGTTCTATTTTTTTATTCTGCCAGTGACTATGAACAACCTGAATAAGTCACAACATTTTAGAGATTTAGTTTTACCATAGGTACTATCATAGTTTTTGACAGAGATATTAGAGCCTTATTACATTGTTAGTAAAGTTTTTTGCATTCCTGACACAGTACCAAGTAAAGTCTAAGATCTCTTTAAAGAACTGGTGAAGACATCCAGGCTACATGACCAGCATGATGGAGGATTAGATATCTTAGCTTATTCTTTTCAAAATAGAAATTAGGCACAATTGATAAAATAATTTCAGATACTTCCATGGTCTACAATATCAAAACCCTAATGAGGTAGTAATGCAGTGATCTAAAAACAGAGATCAATCCCCATGGCTAACCTTAGTCCTCTCCCATCACCTACCACTCTGGCAGAGTTATACAGAACTTAGCTCTCCCTCTCCCCTTTCCCCCAGGAAAATAAAAAGAGAGAAAACTGTTCAGGGCAGGTGTGTGTGTGTCTGAGTGTCACTCCACTAAGCCTAAGAGAGAGAGTCCAACATACAATTTGAGCCAGTTTTTCCTCCCTGGAGATCACTTTAGGGCAATAAAATGTGAACTAATAGTTGTTGGAGGCTGAGATGTCTTTGAGGTCCAGTCCCTAGGAAAACTGGAATTAAAGGGGGAAAAGTCAGAAAGTGAATAGAGGGAAAAGGGGCAAAAGAATGAAATTGCTAGAGATCTCAAGAGAAAGAAAATTCACTTAAAGACCTTAAACATAATTATTAAACCCACAGAGAAGATATTAATTTTAATAATAGGGATTATGGTCTCTAGATCAGGTAAAAGAGTTCAAACACCTAAGAGTAATTATTACAAGATGGGGGGGAAAGAATAAGCAAATAAGATGAGGCAAAGAACCCTTTGGATACTAAGAAAACCATGAAACCACAGTAGCAGGTTCCTGAATAATTTAAAAGAGAAATAAAAATTGTGAAAAAGGAACTTAGGGTTTTACAGCAGAAATTCTGACAATAAAAAAACTTGAATCTGTAGTTTTAAATCTCATTAGAGAGAGACAAGGAAGAAAATAACTGATTAGGAAAGCAAAGGCAAAGAAATGAAGGACAATATGGAAGAGAAGCAAAAAGCAATAATGTTAAGACAAAATGATCTCCATTCAAGCAAAATGATATATAGAATGCATAGTGACAATTCAAGGAATATAGGTTTCCCAGAAAAGCATAAGAAATCAAACAAAAAATATACAAAAAAATTGCCCAGAACTTTTGAAGATAGAATACACAGTGCAACTTGAAAGAATGCAAATATTACCTACAGAAAAAGAACCATAAAAGTAGCACTTGACTTTAAAATATTTCCCACAAGGGTCTTTAATTCTAATTGTTACCAAGAAAAAATTTAAGCTAGACCTACTTAGTTGTATGATGTTTAAATGCTTAACTAGATAACTCCTCAAAACATTATTAGTATGCCATTTCCATTTAAGAAACTTTGAATGACTAAATACCAAATTTTGGTCTCTCCTATGTCTATAATTCCTTTTGGTAAGAAGTAGGCAAAAATTGATAGTGAATTCAAATTTGGTGATGTGATAACAGGTTATGTGTATGACAAATTAGAGGTTTAGTTTAAGTTAAAGCATTTGACTTAAGTTTAAGGACATATGCATAACATGGAAGTATGGTTTATGAATCCACTGGGATTGGGTTTTGAATAATTTCTTTAGCGGGTATTCACTTTGGAACTGTGAACAAAGCATTCAACCTTTCTGGGACTTAGGTTCCTCACTTATAAAATGAAAATGACAATACTTACACAACCATCTAGGGTTCTAGTGAAGAAAGTACTATATAAATGCAAATTTTATTATATAATTAACTACCATAAGCATTAGAATTGCAGATTTTTGCCTATCTTTGCTAATTAAGAAATTTAAAATAATTTTAAGAGTTCAAACATTTCTAAATAATCCCCACCTCTATTCTTTATTGATGGATGATATGCTTTCAGGGGAAAAAAAGAGAAATAATGACTAATTTTTAGTAATCATTTATGAAATTTAGTAAAGTATATTTCCTGCAAGAAATGGTGAAAGGCTAAGAATTATGAAGAAGTAATGGATAAAACTGTTTCAAATGAGTCGGATGAACCTGTTAATCTGTTTGGAACTGTTTCCTCATTTATGAAATGAAAAGATTATGGTCAATGGCCTCTGAGGTCTTTTCCAAGTCTAGCTCTATGATTCTATGATTTGAAGATCAAGAATGGAATGAAGGCCCTGGAGTCAGGAACCCCTGAGTTCAAATCCAGGCTCAGACACATAATACTTACTTAGTTGTGCAATCTTGGGCAAGTCACTTAACTCCATTGCCTTGCAAAAATTAAAAAACAAAGAATGGAATGGAGTCAAGAGGATAGGAGAAAGTGCATAAGAGGTTTGGGGATATTGATAATCAAAGGTCTTTCTACATTTTCTCTGATGAAGAAGGTTTGTCATCATGATGCAAATAAAGGTTATCAATATTTAGTAGATTGTAGAGGGTCCAAAAAGAGGAAAGGGGTGGCCAGTATATCCTAAAGGCAACCAGAGCTGCCAGTACTGTTTTCCAGAAGACATGATTTGAACCGAACCTTGCTATGAGGAAGAAACTTCCAATGGTATTTTGGTATTGAAGTAGGAGTGGAGTGCCCCCTGGAGGACTCACAAAATACTGTAATTCAACCTGAACTCTAAGACCTCTGACAATTGAGAAAACAGCTTCATTGAGTTCAGGTTGAGTCTATTACGTTTGTCTTCCTACTTCAGATACTTACTAAATATGAATGAATTTTTAGTAAGTTAGCTTCTACCAAGTCCTATTTCAGTACCTCATTGGCATTGGTTTGACATGAAGTTAGCCCTAGGCTTTTGAGTCTGTCCCAGCAGAACATAAATCTTGGAAGCTTCCACCATACCAGAGAAGATTTAAGATTCATTATGTCTGCCTATCATTCTGAGAACTAGCATAGAGAGGTTCATTGCAGGTAAGCTGATCAATGAACCATGAATCATTATAACTTCAGGTTTGATTTATAGAAAAAATGTTAATATTGATATGATTCAGTTTTAGCAGTAGGTCATCATTAATTACTGACAAGAATCTGACATAGAGTGAATCTTGGCATTGTTTGATTCCATTTGTGACTCCTCTGCCACCATTTTAGCAGAGAAGTGGAAGGGAGATGCATAAGACCAATGCCCATTTTGTACTTTGTTTTGTTTTATACACTTTCATGGTCAAAAAATTCACCACATAGTGACTAGCCTACTGGTGATGACCTACTGGTGGTTGAATAAAAAGTCAAATACACAATATTACTTTGCTTTTGCTTTGTTGACAATTAAGAAAACATTTGATTTTGTAGAAATAAAATGCCACTTTAAAAGTTTCTCCTATGCCATGTTGCACATATCAGTTACTATTAATCTTAGATACTGAAGTTGATAGTGAACTAGATCTAAAATTGAGTATAGGAAGAGAAATGGAGAGAATTGTTTTTAGATAATTATGTAGTGTTTTGATCCAATCTTCTCTCTAAAATAGCAACTCTTCATGTGGCATCATAGGATTGCAAAGCATGAACTACCAGAATTAAAATTTTGTGTTAACCAAAGGCAAAAGACAGATGTATGGTGGAAACAAATAGTACCCTTGAAAAACTGTGCAAAGAAATGGATGACAAGAAAAGGAGGGTGATCAGTCATAATATCAAAGTAAAAGCTAACTGCTATGCCAGGTCCAGTATATATCTCTTATTTATAATTATGAGAAATTAAGATTTATAAAGAATGGCCACCCTAAAAGAATTTATAAGACAAGGACAAGAGTTTCCCAAGATGAGCTATGAATAAATTTCAATCTCAACCACTGGAGGAAATATCTACTTAGAGGATACTATAGTGCTATTGATGTATTGAATTCTCCCCATTATAGTTGAAAGGCTGAAGGACAAAATATTTTTTATTTTAATTTTTCCCCAATTACATGCAAAGGTAGTTTTCAACATTCATCTATTTGCAAGTTTATGAATTCCATATTTTTCTATCACCTTCCCTTCCTTCCCCCCTCCCCATGGCAGTGACTAACCTGGTAAAAGTAATTACATGTACCATCATATTTAATATTTCTATATTAGTCATGTTGTCAAACAGTAATTAGAACCAGGAAGAAAAATATGAGAAAGAAAGAAAGAAAAAACTTTAAGGAAATTTTAAAAACTGAACATAATATGTCTTGCTCTGCATTCAGACTCTATAGTTTTTTCTTTCTGGATGTGGATGTCATTTTCCATAATGGGTCTCTCAGGGTTGTCTTTGATCATTGAAGTGTTGAGAAGAGCTGTATCCATCATGATTGATCCATCTCATAATGTTTGTTAATGTGTACAATGTTCTTTTGATTCTGCTCACTTCACTCAGCATCAGTTCATGCAAATCTTTTCAGGCTTTTCTAAAACTACACAATATTTCCATAGACAATAGAAGAGATAATTTATGAAGGAAACCAGGACAAGGAGGTATAGAGCAACAAAACCCAAATGTCAAAGGGGAACAAGTAAAAGAATAAGAAAAATAAGAAAGAGAAGAAACACTTGATTCAGAGCTATATAATAAGTATGAGATTTTTCTATAGAAAGGAGATCTGGACTCTCTGAAATGCTTAAATCCATGCATGCTTTATGGACAGTAATAAAGGAGATTTGCATATGCCCAACTCATAGGATACTTAAGAGACTGCTGTTGAATAGTTCCTTGATCTACTGTATTTGGTGAAATCACTAAATAGTATTCTGGTCCTTGAGTCACTTGCTTGAGTAGGATCTGGAAGTTTTAAAACTTGAATCCCATCTACACATTAGTGTTTTCTTAAATTCTTATCAAAAGTATACTTAATTCTATCAAAAGCAATAGTTTTTCTTGGCTCATTTTACCCCCATTCCAACTTGATCTGTTTTTCTTTTCTCAATTGTATATGACCTAAAATGACAAATCTCTCTTTTATATTAGAATACATTTACTGATTGAAAGTGAAAATGAAAGATATTGGCTCAAAATGCACCAGGATTTAAATAAACTACTAATAAACAATAAATAAATTTTAAAAATCTGAATTAACTTTTATCCTTCATCTTTTGAATTCTGCCTCAAACTGTCCACACTGAAAAAAAACCCATGGTTGACAGATCTCTAAACCAGGTAGTGCACCGTCTTACTGCTTCACTGATCTTACCTTTGAGATCATTTTCTCCTTTGTAGGGCCAGTATTTACTTTCTGCCTGATTTATCTTCCTAGCCTTAGCATCTCCAAAGTGTTTTGTACCTAGTAGGTACTTAATAGATATTTGCTGAGCCAATTTTTTTTTGATATGATTCTTCATATTTCATGAAAGCTGTATGAAATGTTTTGACAGGGCATATATATATATATATATATGTATTTTATACACACACACACACACACACATCATTTAAAAAAAGACTTTACAATGAAATTTAAAGGTAAAGAAAATTCCTAAGATAAAATATAAGACCAGATGCCACCGAAGATAGCAGGCATGATTTCAAATCAGGAGTATTCTGGAGCCAACTCTAATTGGCTTGTGAGAACCAATGTTAGAATTTCAGTATGAATATTTTTGCCTTGAGAATCACCAAAGGCAATTCAGGCCTTGATCAATTGTTTTGCTGATTGTCTAGACTTAAGAAAGTAATGGAGAAAATGTTAATAATATAGATTAAACTTAAAAGTATATTGTGCATATATTTTGGGGTGATGAAGCAGATATTAAACAATTATCAAGAGACTGTTGTTTATAATAAAGAATGATATGGAAGGAATGCTACAATCATTATTAGACTAGGAATAGGGAAGAGGGTAGGGGACAGTATTTATAAGACAGCAAAAGCACTGTTAATAGTCATTGAACAATCATGGAAAATGGTACAGTTGCTGGGATACTAGAGACAGATAAATTGATATGAAGATAACAGACATTAAAATTGGTATGAAGATGAAATTCAACCCTCAAATTAGTGAGCTTGAAGCTAACTCCTGGCAAACTTTTAATTTAATGAAAGTTTGAATAAAAAGTTTGTGAAAACTTAGGATCAGTGGTCACTGATGCTATTATATGTTCCCAAAGAATATCCTTCTAGGCTAACCAGTTAAAAGCAAAATAAAGCAAAATTTGAAATCATGAGACATGATAACCATATTCATAATTTTTACAGCACTACCATGAGTTTAATTTGTTTATTAGGAATCACAGTCCAGAATTAGATTCCAGAAGTAAGAGATATATTTGGGTTCAGTACAAAGAAGAATTCCTTTTGATTTATGTTTGAATGATCTCCTTAATGAGATCATGAATTCCCTTTCTTGGAGATATTCAAGAAGATGACTAATTGTTAATACTGTAGAGAAAGGGTTCTTAACCTGAACCCCTCAGTCTGTTTAAATTTTTTTTGATAGTTGCCTTTAATTATAAATGCTTTCAAAAAGGATTTTATAACTATGTATTTTGTTTTATGAATTTATAAAACAATATTCTGAGAAGGGGTCTATAGTTTCACCAGTTTAGCCAAAGGGGCCCATGAAAAAAAATTAAGAACCCTATTCTAGAGGGTTTTAAAATGAACTAGATAACTCAAATTTCTATTTTGATAGAGTGGAACTATGTGCCCATATAAACAAGAAGAAATGGAGCAGGAATAATTTATTTAATATTTATATTGATAAAAATTATATATATGTACATATACATGAACATAAATGTGTGTGTGTGCATGTGTTTGTACATGTATTACATATTTGGGCTGAAAAGTTTGTCTTAAAAATTAATTCTTGAGAGTTCTGATTGTCTGATAATTCCAAAACAGCCAATCTTACATAATTTTTGAGAAAGTATCTTAAGGGAAAATTAGCCCCATTTCATTTTGAATTTATGATATAACATATCTGAAATATTTAATTCAATTTTAATCATTGCATTTTAAGAGGGATGTTGACAAAATGGACTGCTTTAAAAGGAGAGTGACCAGAATGGTAAAGTAAACCATTTTTCTATGAGGCAATTGGGATACTAATCTGGAAAAGAGAGAGATCAGGAATATAGTTGTTTTTAAATATTTGAAAGGAAAAAAGAGTTTGGATTTATATTGCTCCAGAAGGAAGGTAGAAGACTGAAAGGGAGATTTCATTTTAATAGAAGAGAGAACTTTTTAACCCTATTGATAATATCCTAAAATGGGATGTGAAAATGGGATTGGAAAATGATGAACCCATCACTTGAATTACTTTAAGGATGAGGCTATCCTCTATTAGGGTTCCATATTGAAGTAGATGATGCACCAGATGGTCTCTAACTGAAATATTTACCCAAACTCTTGGATTCTATGATTCTATGATTTCTTAGAAAAATTCCCTAGAAAAGGTTTAACCTTTACAATATTCAAGTATGTATTTTTTTTAATCAAATGTTTTCAAAATAGTGAAGTGAGATATTTCCAGGATTCCTCCTACCCCTAGATCTGAGAGTTTGGACTTTGTAGTGGCTAGGTAAAAGATTTTCTTCCCATTCCCCTATTTATCCCCATCTCCATCTCTATCCCACATCCCCATCTCTATTCCCATTACTATTCCCATTCCTAGGCTACCCTAAAAACTTAATGTAGATTACGTTAATATTGCAAACAGAATGAGAAGGTAAATAGAATTTTGAAAAGAGCAGTGCAATGCCATTTAAGAATTAAAGATAATTATGAGAAAGACAATGCAGTAGTGCAAGGGAAAGAGCTGGATTTGCAGTTAGAGGATCTGAGTCCTTTATATATAAATATTTCATTTATACTAGCTGTTTATCTAGGGTAAAAAATTTGATCTTATGTTTAGTCTGAATCTTCCTCTAGAATTCAATGATTGGGGGCGGTTAGGTAGCACAGTGGATAGAGCACTGGCCCTGGAGTCAGGAGTGCTTGGGTTCAAATCCGGTCTCAAACACCTAGCTGTGTGGCCTTGGGCAAACCACTTAACCCCATTGCCTTGCAAAAAAAAAAAAAACTGAAAAAATAATTTAAGATTGAGCTTCATCTGTCTTCAAGGAACAAAGAACAGTTAAAAAATCTATGCTATATTTTTATTTCCTATTTTCTTCTGGAGACAATAATTTAATTGAGGGATTTCTATACTGACTTGATATATAGAAATATATTTGCATTCCACAGTGTATATCAGAATTACAGAACTGATTTTCTTATGCTTTTGCCCAAATCAAAGTGAAAGTAAGTGAAAGAAAAATATGTTAGGAATAGAGAACTAAACAGAAGCACAGATTCCTGTATTTGAATTCTTTATACCCTTCAGATATTAGCTGATGTGAAAATATAAACAACAAAAATACTGATGAATAAGTTTGTTCTATGCCATTTGGTTGCTGATAGTTTGTCACTTGATGGGAAGAGCCAATGTGGACTACGAATTTTCATTGACCTCTCTCTCTCTCTCAATACCTATGTGTATATGTATGTATATATATATATGTATGCAAATACACACAGATATATATAAAACAGAAAACTGTTTAACAAGAAAAATAGTCAAGGAAAATATAGTTAAAAAAACCTGAGTGTTCACTTTTTGAATCTTACATATAGTCTTTCTCTCCCTCCCTCTCTCTTTCTCTTTGTGTCTCCATGCACACAAATATTTTTGTATGTGTATGTGTATGTATATGTTTATATATGCATTTTTTCCCTTTACTTGTTATCTGTGAGACCTTACTCAAGTTACTTGAACTCTCAGAACTTCAGGTGTCTTGTCTGTAAAAACAGATAATAATGCTTGTATTGCCTATCTTACAAAGTTATTTGTAAAAACAATTTTTTTAGGTTTTTGCAAGGCAATGGAGTTAAGTGACTTGCCCAAGGCCACACAGCTAGGTAATTATTAAGTGTCTGAGGTTGGATTTGAACTCAGGTCCTCCTGACTCTAAGACTGGTGCTCTATTCACTGAGCCACCTAGTTGCCCTAAGAAAATACTTTTTGATGAACCTTAAAGGAACTAAAATTTAAATTTCCAACCTTAAAATTAAACTGAAACTTCTGGTGTGCTCTATATATGTTGCCCAAAGAATTATATGAATGAACGTCTAATATTCAATTTTATAACTAAAAGTTAAACAAGTCATTTATACAGCAAACATCATTCAATAAAATAACTAAGCATTTCATGCTATTTCTAAACAAAACTTAAAATAAACTTCATTTGAGCTCTTTTATACATTTCTCATAGCACTCAGGTACCTTGGTTATGATGCTTAGGCATTTCATGGAATGCCTAGACTTAATATTTTGCTTGTAATATCTTTTTTTTACAAGTGCTGCATGCAGAATTCTAATAGGATTCAAGCCCAGAATTTTGTCATCAGTCCAGTATTGCAGCTTAAACACTATAGTTTTCCAATGACCCATGAGAATATTGATGGCTGATTTTCTAGCATATTGTTTAATTAATTGTTCAGCTTTGATGTTTCTCTGAATAAGGACTTAGTTTGCTAAGGTAATAGGTTATTGGGTAGGCATTCATGGAGGTCTTTATTACCTTCCCCCAGGGGAATTTTAGAGGCCACCATAGCACCGTAGAAAACATATTTCTGTAACAGCAGAGGTTGTAAGATGAATCCTAGGATTTTTAAAAAGATGTGAGCAATACAACATGAAGGCTTTCTGCCAGGAGATAGTCTATAACTTTAAAAAAGCAATAGGTGAAGAAACAGTATTAAAAATTTATAAAATGTTAGAGCAAGAAAGGACCTTAGAGATCATCTATCCCAACCCCCTCCTTTTATAGATTCTTATTGCCAGACTTTTGGAGCTAATGTCTTTCCCCTTTTGAATCAGCTAGAATAATTGAAAGACATGTCTAGAAAATAGGAGTAGTTTCAAATTTACTGTATTTTTAGTTAAAACTTTGGGGATTTGTTATGTCTCTCCAGCATATACTAAATAGATGGATAGAACAAAGAATGTGTGGATGACCTTCTCTTTATTGCTTAAACTGTCTAGAGACTCTTTTGCTAGGACTCTCATTCTCTCCTCCTGTCCTTACCAAAAAAAGTCTCTACTAGAACTGATCTTATCTGAGCAGATTAGTGAGGGAGGTGGGGTAGAGAGGGTTGAAGGTTGGAGGGGAGAACTTTGAATTTCAATTATCCCCAATCTGTTCAGCATGAAATTTCTTTTTTTGTCCTTTAGTTGTTTTCCAGTGGTGTCTGACTATTATTAACCTTATTTGAGTTTTCTTGGCAGAGATACTGGAGTGGTTTGCTATTTTCTTCTTCAGCTCATTTTATGGATGAGAAAACAATCAAATAGGGTTAAGTGACTTGTCTACAGTCACCCAGCAAGTAAGTGTCTGAAACCGGACATGAATTTAGGAAATGTTTTAGGTCTTTAATCTTGGGTGAGTTCCTGATTGCTTGTAGGCCCCAGTTTTCTCATCTGTCAAATGAAGAGACTGAACTATATGAACTCTAAGATGTTTTCTGGTACCAAGATTCCATGGTAAGCATCAATTTAAAACTATAATCTGAGGTTAAAACATCAAATCTTTTCCTGAAATTAGAATTTGATGGGGGGGGGAAGGTAAATGAGAGATTTGAAGGGGCATGGAAGACATAATCTTTGTGAGTGGGTATTTTACATAGGTCCATCCAACCCAGTCTCTGACTTACAGGACAGAGACTTGATTCCAGAAACTCAATCTCTGTCTTTACTCATTTGACATTTTTGACATTTTACTCATTTCTGCCTACTCTATCACATTACCACTCTCACCTGTGGTTCCAAGAAGCTGCAGCATATGCAGAAGCCATACCTGGGTAAAACTATCTCAAAAGATATACTAAACTAACTTGACTGAAAGGCCTTAAACCCATCAATGAGTTAGTGGGATATCTGCTCAAAAAAGTGAAGACTTCTCTGGGTGGAATTGGAAGATGAAAACAATTTGTTCCAATTGCTATGAGCTTAGTGCTTGGTCAGACATGGACAATACAAAGGTTATCCACTGTATCCTGGACCATCACCAATTGTATTGACATTTGTCTCTGACACTGTACTTTAATGACTCTGGGAGAAAGAACGATGACTTTGTGCAACTCTGCTTCATTGAAATTCAATTCACACAAGTCAGGACATCACCCATGACAACATTGCTCCTCTTTGAAAAGGAAGGATGAACAACAACAACAACATTCCAATTATATGTGAGTGGTATCCCCCATGAGGAAATCATTCAGTCTTTTTATATCTCTGACTGATAGACCAGAGATACATTTTCATCTGAAAGGCAAACAATCTGTCTTTATAGCAGAGATTTTGAGTCTGAAAGGAGCCAGAGAAAATATGATTCACTACTGGAATGACACCCCTGCTTTTGTCCTTCTGCAGCACTTTTCACACTTCTATTCTATGTCAACAGCATCAATCAATTTTCCCATCATCAGGAAGAAGCTTGTGTTTGTCTGGTTATAATCTAGTCATTTTAATCATTAGTTCTTATTTCTTTTCCCCTCTTCTAGAAAAAAATAAAAGCACTCTCAGGTTAAGAGACTTTGAGAGTTGATGTTCCTTCTGTGAACTAGTTTATAGGCTATGGTTTTGAAGCTACAATTTCATATCTCTAGCCCTTGAATAGCCTTATGGTTATCACACACCAGTTGAACTTGGAATCTTTAGACTCAGATCCTCTGACTGCAAATAAAGTACTCATAGTCTTCCCGTGGCATCATTCTTTCTCAGTTAGATAATAATAAATTAGTGTAAACTTTTTTTTTCTGTCAAGGTGGAAGGAGTGAGGGGGGAGGGAAAGAGGCACCTTAGCAAGCATAAACAACTGAAAAGATCCTCCTGGATTAAGTAGGAGATAATCATTTTCATAGCAATAAGCTTATGTATTTTATTATATATAGATAAGTTATTGGGAATCAGGCTGGTTTGGTTTTTCTGTTCTGTGGTCAAGATCTAGACTCAAGCTAATATAAAACATTTAATTGTCCTGGTATATTACAGATTTACTCTGAATAAAATTAATGTATAGAATCATAGAACATCAGAGATAATCTAGACCAAATTATGGTTGAGGAAGAAAAAACATTCATTGTTTCGATGTCTAAATTGAAATGACTTTCCTATGAAGTGCTGGAACCAGCTCCAATACACTAATAGGCTTTGGAGAGTCAATGATTAAATTTTTGGTGTGAGCATTTACACTTTGGAAACTGGCAAAATGTCTAGACTTAAGTAATGGAGAAAATGTTAATAATACAGATTAAACTTAAAAGTGTATCATGGAGGGATGGAGCCAAGATGTTAGAATAAAGACAAGGACTCACTGGAGCTCTCCCCCAAACTACTCCAAATAATGACTTTAAATAATGACTAACCAAATTCTAGAGTGGCAGAACCTCAAAAAAGACTGAGGAATCAATGCTTTGCCCATATTTTGATCTGGGTCACAATCTAGGACCCTAGTCCCAGGAAGAGGAGCAGAAGCACATCAGAACTTAAAGCCACAGCAGGGACTCTTCTCACAGCTTCAGAGAAGAAAGGAGAGCTTGTGGTCACCCACAGACCAGAACAGAGGCCAGGAGAGCAGTTCAAACCTATCCTTAGACCATAAGACCTCAGAAGAATTGAAAAGTTGCAAGTGGTCATGACAAAAATCAAAATACATACTCAGAAGAAGATAACAAAGTCAAAGCTTCTATATCCAAAGCCTCTAAAAATATGAATTGGTCTTATACCATGGAAGGGCTCAGAAAGGATTTTGAAAATCAAGTAAGGGAGGTAGAAGAAAAATTGGGAAGAGAAATGAGTGTGATGTGGGAAAATCATGGAAACAGAGTCAACAGCTTGGTTGATACAAGGAGATACAAAAATATACTGAAGAAAATAACATCTTAAAAACCAGCCTGGGTCAAATGGGAAAGAGGTCCAATAACCCAATGAGGAGAAGAATGCTTTAAAGAGCAGAATTGGTCAAATGGAAAAGGAGATACAAAATCTCAGAGGAAAATAATTCCTTTAAATATAGAATAAAACAAAAGGAATCTGATGATTTTGTGAGAAATCAAGAAACAGGTAAAACAAAACCAAAAGAATGAAAAACTAGAAGATAATGTGAAATATCTCACTGGAAAAGTAGCTGACCTGGAAAACAAATCCAGAAGAGATAATTTAAAAATTATTGACTACCTGAAAGATGGAATCAAAAAAGAGCCTAGCCATAGATCTTTCAAGAAACTATCAAGGAAGACTGCTCTAATATTCTAGAAGCAGAGGGTAAAATAGATATTAAAAGAATCCTCTAATCACCTCTTAAAAGATATTCCAAAATAAAAACTGTCAGGAATTACAGTCAAATTTCAGAGTTCCCAGGTCAAGAAGAAAATATTGCAAACAGCCAAAAAGAAATATGGGGATCCAGTCAGGATAATAATAAGATTTAGCAACTTCTACATTAAGGCATAGTAGGACTTGGAATATGATATTCTGGAAGGCAAAAGAATTTGGACTATAACCAAAAATCAACTACCCAGCAAAACTGAAAAAAAAACTCTTTCAGGGAAAAGATGGATATTCAATGAAATAGGGAGCATTCAAACTTTCCTGATGAAACGGTCAAAGTTGAATAGAAAGTCTGATCTTCAAATACAAGACTCAAGTGAAGCCTTAAAAGGAAAGGCAAATCATAAGGAACTTAATGATGATGAGCTGCTTATATTCCTGCATGGGAAGATGATGCTGATAACTCAGATAAACTTTTTCATTTATTAGAGTAATTACAAGGAGAATATAGAGGTCAGGCACTGATAGGAGTTGAATTTGAAAGAATAATATATTTTAACAAATGGAGTTAAAGAGTGAGAGAGGAATATTCTGGTAGAAAGGGAAAGGGGGAATAGAATGAGCTAAGTTATTTCGCATAAAAGAGACAGGAAGAAGTTTTTGCTGAGCGCTGGAAGAGAAGGGAACAGCATACACACTCTATTGGCTATAGAAATCTATCTTACCATAGAGAGAAATAGGATGGGAAAGGAATGGGGTAAAGGGGAGGGAGGTGTTTAGAAGGGAGGGAAGATTGAGGGAGGGAGGAGTCAGATGAAAAATGCTTTTGAAGAGGAACAGGATGGGAAGAGATAGAGAATAAATGGACAAATAAATAACTTTCTTTGATAAATACCTCATTTCTCAAATATAGAGAACTGAGTCAAATATATAAAATATGTGTCATTAACATTCAAAAGGTATGAACATTTTTCAGATAAGATTATCAATGCTATCTATTTAAATCATTTTAAAAAGTCCTAACTCTATTGATAGGAGAAATGTTGTGTTGGAACAATTCTGGGACACTACCTTATACCTATTAGATTCACTGATAGGATAGAAAGAGAATGTGACAAATATTGAAGGGCATGAGGGAAAATGAGATTAATGCATTGTTGGAAGAGATGTGAAGTGATACAATTCTGTTGAGCAGTTTGGAACTATTCCCAAAAGGTTATAAACCATGCCTACCCCTTAACCTAGCAGTGTCATTTCTAAATACCAGAAGAGATGAAAAACAGGAAGGAAAAGGGCCTATATGTATAAAGAGACTTATAGCAATTTTTTTTTTTTTTGGTGACAAGAAACTGGAGGCTGAGGGGATGCCCATTGGTTGAATAAGTTGTAGTATGTGATTATGATGAGATTCTATTCTAAGAAATGAAGGATAGGATGTCCTTAATAAAGAATTTACGTGAGCAGATTCAATGAGAAATGTCCTATATACAAAATAACAGCAATGTTATTTTGTTAATCCTACAGGATTATCAGCTGTTGATTACTTACCTTTTTTTTCAGCGATGTTGTGACCCAAGACAACTTGAAAGTCTTATGGTGAAGAATACTATCCATCCCAAAGACAGAACTGTTGAATACCAATTGAAATTAAAAAAATACTTACAATAAAGAATTAAATATCCTGGAAAAAAGTGTGTCTTGCATACTTTTTTTTTCCTTTGAGAGAGAGCTGGTTCTAAACTATTTACCAGCACATTTCAGATCAATCTGCTACAGCTGCTCAGTGGAAGAATCAAGATTAGAAACTAGGCTTCCTGAGTCCCTGTTTCATGCTCTTTCTAGGACACCATCAGATCTACTTCTTATAGGGGAAGTTGTAATTCAAATCTTATTTCTAGTTTTATGATAAAAGGTTTTTGTCCTGAAAGGAATTTCTTGGAGAAAAGATGGAGAAGATTGGGAAAAGGAAAAAGAGAAAGGTCTTCAAGTGTTTTTTTTTCCCCGCAAATCACATAAATAATCTGCCAACTGGAAATATTAGTTATTATGTCAATTATGAGAAAGATTAAGCTTAAAGTGCTTTGGGTAGAGATAGAGTAGTTCAGCACATTATTTTAGGCCATGACGTAGCTCTATTTATTCACTTAGTGTGTTCCATTGGTTGGAGTGGTTAAAGTGGTCAGTATTTAATGTGGACCCAACATCCTCCTTTCCCTATAAACTCCTTCCTTTACTATAGACTGATTGGTTCATTAGCTACCTCATTAATACTTTGAGACAGTGTTTCTCTTTCAAAATTTGTTCTGCTATTATAGACAGACATGTAGGAATGAAAATAATAGCAGCTAGAAATCAATTCCTAATGAACTAGGAAAGTAAGTGTATATAGTGGAATTGGAAGGCATATGATTTTTCATGAACCTTGTGTTTTAAAAGGATCTGAAGTTGATGGAACAAGGTATAAATTTGGAGGTAATAAAGCATATCTTAAAAGTTTTGAGCTAGAATGGCCTTGTTTTTTTCACTCAAATTACTGCTCTGTATGGAAATACTGAGAGGCCAATGGTGTGTAGAAACTAGAGTTTGTAGTCAGGAAGACTGTCAACATGTTTGTCTGTGTTTTCCTTTTCTTTCCTAAAGCTGATAATGTCAACATTTACTCTCTCCTCCTTTTGTTACTTTGCAAGCATTACCAGGTCTTATTTGCAGTCTCCTGCAGGGATGTTCACAGAGGTTATGATTTGTCTGTGCATCAGAGCCAGAATGGCAACTCTATTACCAGGACCAAAGTTAATCTAGTATTTAAGTTGTGCTACGGATAAAATGTGGCCAGCATCAGGGAGTAGGGGTATTCAGTATCTTGCAGTTAATGGTCAGTACAATGTTGTCATTCAGTCATTTTAAATTTTTGTGTCTTCTGATTCCTCATAATCCCATTTTTGGTTTTCTTGGCAGACATACAGGAATGGTTTGCTATTTGCTTCTTCAGCTCATTTCAAAAATGAGGAAATGGAGGCAGAGTTAAGTGAGTTACCCAGGGTCATACAGATAGTGTCTAAGGCCAAATTTGAGCTCAAGCCATCTTGACTCCAGATCTGGAACTCCATCCACTATTGCTATTCTTGGGATTCCTGAGGGTCTTGGAATGACATTCTATGTTGACTGTATCTTGTTGAGAGCTAGTCCCACCATGTCTCCTCATTAAGATTTTCTTATACCAATTGAAACACTAGTTTGAGCTTTAGTTTTCCCCAGTTCTTCTTCTTATGGGAAGCCTTTTGCTTATTGGAACTTTAATAAGAAGTGGTACATTAGCTTATGTATTGTATTAGTTGTATAATGTCACCTTGAAGGATGGAGAGAGATGGTCTGAGGGAATAATAACATTTCAGTGGGGATGGGAGACTTGGATGCTCTGCTTTTATTTTGCCAATAACAATTTGATAGTAGGAAGAAAAGAGTGGATCAAAGAAGAAGAAAAGGAGGATCAAGAATACCAAATTTAAATAAAGTATAACAAATCTTCCTCTTCAAAGAAGAATAAAATATGTGAATGTCTATATATTATTATCTTCCTCCTCCTCATTATTATCATCAACAGCAACATCTATTGAAGACATATTGCCTACATTACAGGGGCGGGAAACCTCTGGTCCATGACCTGTATGGGTCTGGCTTGCCAAGGTAACTACTGGGGGTGGAGAAGGGGGACTGGAAATTCAATAAATCTAGAAGCTTTTTAGGGGTGAATTAATTGAATGCCTGTTCACATACAACCCTTGAATGTTGCTATAAATATCCAAATAGTCCTATGCCGAATAAAAGTTCCCGACTCCAGGTCTACAAAACTGAGAAAAGATATAAAACTCTGTGTTTTGGCAGCTATGTTCATAGTCAAAAAAAAAAAAAGACTGTGGGGATAGAGGATATGCATACAAATTGACAAATATCAAAACAAAGACAGTAAGTGATGAGTGGTGTGGAGAATAAATGCAACAAGAAGTTCATAGGAATGACCTCTGGTTGAGAGAATGTTTCAGGGAGGATCCTAGGGTGATAGAAAAGGAATAAGTTTATAACTCTAGAACTAGAAAAGATTTCAGAGGCAATATAGTTTTAACTCCTTCATTTTAGAAATGGGGAAACTGAGGCCCAGAGAGACTAAGGTCATGTAGGGATTGCCTCAAATCTTCTAATTCTAGCTAGTGCTAAAATTAGGCCTTTAAAGGAAAAGTAAGACTGAGCTAACAATATACATTTTGTAATAATTAGAGGCCTATATAGAAGTGACTTAAGGTTCTACATACTGCAGGGGAAAAATGACTATTGAGGTGATATTTGTTACTGTGGTATATTTATCAAAATAGATGTTTTAGAATACAGTGCATGCTCATAGGTCAGATCTTGCTCAGAAATTATGGGATAAGCCTGTTAGAATGTAAACATTGATGATCATAGTTTTTTCAGGCTAACTTATCTTGTTCATATAGTTGGAAATTCAGGTTGCTAATGTGACAATATTGTAAGTTCAATGAGTCTGTTTAAATCTATTATATTATTCATAAGAATTTATTGTCAGAGTGGTGATCTATATTGTTAAAGTGGCAATTTGTATTATATTTGGGTTTGCTTACCATTCTCTCTCTTTTGAATCCTTATAGTTGTGTGTTATAGTGATTGCTAGGGCATCTTGGGTATCTTGGGCAAGGGAAGTGGGGAGTGCAGAAAGAAAATTGGGAAAATTCACCTGAGTTTCAGCCTTGAGATTGGGAAAACCTTGGAGGTTTCCAATATGCTCCTGGAGAATGGAGTTGTGATTGAGTCTGAAGACATGTAGAAGTAATATGCTCTTAACAGTATCTAAAATTGCAAGTGTGAAAGTCAAGGATATGATAAATATTTGGTCCAATTATATGTATGATTATGTGGGCTCCTGGTGGCCATTTAAAATTCTGTTCCCTTCTCTTATATTGAAGTTCTCTCTTGAAGTGTGTCCTCTAACAGACTTCCTTCAAAGGTGATGATGTTTGTCCTTTGTTCTCGAAGAAGACCAAGACATAGGGAGGTTGATGCCATGACATGTATTTGAATTAGATTTGAGTGAGGGGATACTGTGCTATGTCACCAGCCTCACCTTTTTCTCTGGATCCATCTGGGTCCAGTGACCATATATGAATCAGGACAAGTGGAGATGACCCTGGATGTGAGTTGATCAGGGTTAAGATATTTGCTCAAGGTCACCTAGCTAGTAAATATCTGAGACTGAATTTGAACTCAGGTCCTCCTGATGTCAGGGCTGTACTCCATCCACTGTGCCATCTAGCTGCCCCTTACAAAGGTATGAAGTCTCTAGATCAGCATTTTAGCCAGTCAGAAGTCACTCACCCTTCATTGTTATCACTGACAACCAACATTAGACTGTTTTAGTGTATGCAGCCTTTCAAGTTTACATGACTTATTTTTTTAAATCCAATGACATAATATTTTTATTAAATTTTTTATTTTTTTTAAGGCAAAGGGGTTAAGTGACTTGCCAAAGATCATACAGCTAGGCAATTATTAAGTGTTTGAGGCCAGATTTGAACTCAGGTCCTCCTGATTCCAGGGCTAGTGCTCTATCCACTGTACTACCTAGCTGCACCCCATATGACTTATTTTGCTGTTTGGAACACTTCAGAAGACTTTTGTACCATAAATCACATTTTGCAATTTGGATCACTGGGGAGTTGGTATCTAAGTGAACCTGTGTTTAAATGCTGCTGATGCGAGGATCAATAGTTCTAATATCTCTAGCCTTGACTTCTCTTTACTTCAATAAAATGACCTTTTAAATTCCCATAGTCTTAAAACACCTGCCTTTCTCTTTTAACACAGGAAGGTAGCTGTCCTTTGCTTTCATACTTATTTTTCCTCTTATGCCCATATGTCCTCTCAAGGAATTTACAGCCCTTTCCTGACTTTTCTCAGGTGCCACCTTCTCCAAATATCATTTCTGGCTCTCAGGGATGAAAGTGAACTTTATTTCAGATTCTTCATTGCCTAGACCCTTTATTATAGTTATTACTCTCCTATTTGTAATTATAATTATTTGACTGAATCTTCTTCTGTTCTTTCCCCCATTAAATTGCATCCTGCTTGGGAAAAGGAATGTGTCCTATCTATCCATGTACTCATAGGACCAGATTATTTGGACTACAGTGAGCATCGAATTGAATGAAAACAGCAGAGACAGGGAGATAGAAGGTATAGACCGTTGGATGTGCAATGAAGAAGATTTGGTTTTGCATTCTGCCTCAGACCTCTTGGTAATTCACTTAGGTTCTCTGGATTTCATTTTTTTCCTCATCTTTAAAATGAGGTGATTGGACTAAAAGGATTTAATGGACCCTTGCAATTGTAAACTATGATTCTATTAATTTGTTGAACTGAAAAAAGTAGGAGTTAAATGACTTTGGAAGTCTCTTCTAATTTTAGGATGGTAGCAATATACTAATTCTAGGATTAGCCTAGTCAAATCAGGGCACAAATCCTGTCTCTAATATGCTCTAAGTGACCATGAGCAAATAACAATGTTCTTGGTCTCAGTTTCCTCATCTGTAAAATGGGGGAATGGGGAGTGATTTGAACTAGATGTCATCCTAAGTTTCTTGCTAATTTATATGTATGATTGTAAGTGTGCAGCCTTTCTGTCCTTGGGCCCTTAAATTGCATTTATCTTAGTGCTTGCCTCATTGAAAGTTAGGTCATGTATACCACCCCTCCCTCAGCTCAAGATGCCAATTAATCTAACTAAGCTAATGCATATGTATTTGGATCTCCAACATTCTAGCACAGTCCCTGGCAAATAGTAGACTTTTAATAAATTCTTGTGGATTAGTTGATTAATAATCTAATCTTTGATGGAAGAGATGGAAAGAGGATTAATCTTAAGTACCTTGAAAATATTAGGTGACTCTCATTGATTGGGTCCCTGTATTTGTTCTATGACCCATTCCCAGCATTATTGTTGGAATTTTCAAGTTAGTAGGATTGTAGGGAGGCACTGGGGAGATATTCTTGGATAAGTGGGACATTGGGGCATATTTGAAATCACAATGGGGATACAGATATTCTCTGTACACACATTACATGGCTACCCTCTTTTTTTATATGATTTCTTTCGATAGCAACAACAAAGAACAATCTTCATGCAGGCTGCATATAAATGGTGGATTTCAAAGTCTTTAAGAAGCTTCCTTTACTGCCCTCCCCTATCCTGACCCATTCTCATCAGCCCTGCTTGGCAGACAGTGCCAAGGCTAAAAGGAGGTTAGTTTTGAGACAGATCAGTTTTGGCAGACTGTACTAAATGTTGGCAGCGCTCCAAGGAGCCTTGAGTTAAGAGAGCTAAGTGGAAACATCTAACTGGGCAAAACTCTAAAAGCATGCCACCTTTCACATATCTCCCATCAGGAAAAGCCAGGGAGGATTTGAGAAAGGCTATTCTTAACTACTGAACATACAGAATATTTTGGCTTCTAATTTCTGTTATAGCATCCTCCCTCTCATTTGCTTCTTATACTTGAGAAAAAGACCTTCAAGTTTGAATATTTGCTTCTTTTGGAAAGTAAACTTCCTTCAGGCTTAAGGAAACCTGTCCATAAAAAAGATTAGAGGTTTTCAAGAAACACAAATAAAAAATAAACCAAAAAAAACCCCCACAGTAGTGGGGGGAAAAGTTCAGTTTGAAAAATGTTCTGTCTACAAGATTTTGAAAGAATCCCCATGACTTCAGTTAAGGTCAAATTTGGTTTGTGTTTTTCTTTTAACAGCTTGAGCCATCCTATGTCATAATCACAGGGTAGAACAGAACAGTTAACTGAAAGGATCTGGGAGGCAAGGGCAGAGGTTAATAGGAAGGCTACTTTCTTGGGGATCCTAGATCTTATTGAGACATTGATAGAAGGAGCCAAAGCCATGTTCTCTCTGCAATGATTTTCCAATGATGTCACCTTTGCTGACCTCATCTTCCCTATTGACTAGAGACTTGAATGTCTTCCATAATGCTTGATATAGAATGTTTGGTAAGCAGGTAGAAATTCAAGTCAGAGCTCTGGGAACCCCATGGTTCAGACTGGTGCTTGGTAGGGGCTTTATGCTTTGCATTCCCAGGGACATATATATGGACAATCATTGTGAATTTAACCACAATTTTCTATTTTTGAAAACAAGCCACTACCATTTCTAGAGTTGAAACAAAGCATGGAAGTATAGGAGAATATGACTCAAATGGGATCACTGGACCTCAGGGAATATTTTCATGGATGACTGAACTATGGAAAAAAAAGCTCCTATAGTTCAATTTTCTATTCCATACCATATTGATTATCTTTTCCATTACAAAATTTAGCTTCTTACAAAATGGAGACTCTAGAGAGTATAAGAATCTCAGCACAATTTTAAGCTATTAAACTCAAAGCTATTAAAACTTAAAACTGCACTAAGATTTTTAGAAGTCTTCCTTCCCTCCTGCCTTTCTCTCTGTCACTTTCATTTGAAGCTCAGAATACGTAACCAAAAATTGGCATAGGGAAGGTGAGGTATAAACTCAGGAAATCATTTTATGCCACCATCTTTACCCTGATTTGGGCTATACTCTCTGAACTCCAACTATATATTCTGATCATCATCATTGGTCTTACAGAATATTGTGAGGAAGGCAAAACTAGTGTTTGAAACCAGAACTTCAGGCAGCTAGGTGGCGTAGTGGATAAAGCACTGGCCCTGGAGTCAGGAGTACTTGGGTTCAAATCTGGTCTCAGACACTTAGGAATTACCTAGCTGTGTGGCCTTGGGCAAGCCACTTAACCCCGTTTGCCTTACAAAAACCTAAAAAAAAAAATCAGAACTTCATTCCAAATATTTTCTATTCCTATATGGCCTCCTTAGTAATCTCAAACATCTATTCTTATAGTTGTGGTTCAGTCATTTCAGTCTTCATGACCTCTATTGAGGTTTTTTTGATGAAGATCCTGAGTGGTCTGTCATATTCTCCAGCTTGTTTAAGAGATGAGGAAACTAAGTACCCATACTCTATCCACTTGACCATCTAGCTGCCCCACCTACTTTTATTATCCTTCCTTAAACTTTCCTTAGTTAAAACCTGTTTCTAGGAAAATACAGGGTAAATTCATTCATATTGTTACAAATTACTTTTAATATCAGGAGAATTTATATTTCAATGCAGGATAGAGTCTTAAGGTAAAAAATACTATCTAATTGTAGAATCTCAGATATTTAGAAGATGGAAAATTTGGGAGGGTTCATTTTGGAGGTTTGATTGACTTCCCTTTACAATTAGTAACTCTTGGGAGCTTTCAGAAAATGATGAGTAAAGCAGAGAGGAAGGCCCCACTACTTCCAGTTCCTTCTGGTCCCATTTCATTGCCATCATTTTTTGATAGCCTGTTCCTCAACTCCCTTTGAGTTGAGTTCTAAATTATTGGAAGATGTTGCTGTTGCTTAAGGAATAGGTGAGTTTTAGTCAAGAGGATACTGCCCAATTAGCATTAGAAAACTGCATCCTCAAACCAGTCATATAATTCATCTGTGTCCCATTTTTCAAGAGCTAATGTTTCTAGGGGAGGGGAGGTGTGTGTTTCAGGTGAAGGGAGATGGAGGAAGGGAGAGGAAATTTACTGTTTCACCTTCTAAAATGACTCTGGGTAACTCACTTAACCCTGATTGCCTCTAGAAAAAGAAATAATAGAAGCTAAACTTGGGAGTACAAAGGATTAAAGATGAAACAAAACACCTATGCAGGAAACATCCAATTTTGAACATAACCAATATGGAAATTTGTTTTGTTTGTCTACACAAATTTGTTATGAGGGTTTAGTTTTTAAATATTTTATTGTTCAATGAAGGGGCAGTATGAGAGCTAACTAATACTTATATAATAAAAAAAGAAATATTGGGAAGCATGAGTGCCTTTTTCTATTTCTGAAATCATAAAAATGCTCTAGGCGTAAGATTAGCCATAGGTAGGGTCAGTAGACATGAATTTGACTTCTGCCTCTATTACTTGCTAGATTGTGACTTTGTTTAAATCTCTGTGAAACTGATATAATACTCGTACTACTTGCTTTATAGCATTGATGTGATGAGTGTTAATAAATTGTAAAGTCCTATAAAAGTAAGTTATCACAAACTAGACTCATTGCTTGTGTGAACAGAGGGAGATCCCTCCCACCCTATATACATAGGCATTTTTTATGCTAGTACATACTTAGGTCATTTTACCCATTCCAAGCCCTCAGGTTGGAGAATTGGGCCAATTATGCAAAGGGTGAGTTTATGATATGGCAGATCTCTAATTAAATCTCTTTCCCTCTAGATGGAAGTTCTAAAGTAAAACTTGGTGTTTGAAGAATCTTCTAAAGGATTTTCTTTTTATATGCATCATCTACCATGACACATTTTCTCTGGGAGCAATGTCAAGGAAGGGTGTTTTAAAAGAAAACTCAGGGACAGTGATTAAAGGAAACATTCACAACACATAAAAGGAGATGTCAGAAGATTTTTAAAGCATCATGCTGAGAGGAAAGACAAGCAAAGACTGGCATCCCTTTCCCCCAATCACTCCACTCTATTCTGTTAGAAAGACTCTTTCAAATTCTACTGACCATTAACTAAAACTGTAATTATAGCTACCTGACAGACTGTTTCTTAGCCACTATTTTGTGATTCCATAAAATTTAGTTTATTAGCTTTACTAAGAATTCTGATGGAATTGGGAGGGTATAGTGTGGGGGAGTTTTCTGAGATAATGTATTAAAACAAAGATATTTTAGAGCAAGGGTATTTTTTTGAGTCAAACTTATTAGGTTAGTTGAAGGCTTAGTTGAAAAAATAGAGAGAAACTGATTAAAATTCTTGTCTCTCTTTAGTTTTCACTCTAATCATCTCTTAGTGCATAGCAGATGAGAATACAGTTCAGATAACATTCCAAGGTGCCATTTTGCCTTTGGACAATTCTCATCCTTTGTCAGTGAATGCAAACTCATGTGCTAATGCCCACAGAGAAGAACTGACAGATTCTATGGGTCTCCTTCCTTTCCAGAAAATGAATTTCATCAGCTCCTAAGACACGCAAGCAATACATTTGTAACTACTTCATTTGTTAAAATTTCAGACAATAAAAATCTCCTCAAATGAGATTTTCCTTGAGTTAAATATCATCCCAGAATTCATAAAGATAAAGTAAGTGGAATCAGTCAGGCAGGTTAGGAGAAAACTGACTGCCAAATGACAGTGCATTTAATAACAAAAAATGTAATGCCCACTCATTCTGAGTAATGATATGCAAATTTCCATTAAGAAGGCAGGGAGAAATAGGTAATTCTCATCAAAATAATATATCTTCAAGCACTCAGGTTCTGTGTGATCGACTGGAATATGGTCAGTTGCACAAGCAGTTTCCCTACCTCCAATTGCTTTATAGTACATTGGAATTCAGGAAAAGTCATTTGATACTAAGCCATGAGGAGAATATAAATAGTTCTTGCCTTTGGTTCTATGAAAGGCACAAGTTTAAACAAGTGCTACCATTCAATGATATAAGGCAAAAAATATTGATTCCATATTAAAGCCTGGTCCAGGATGTATGTCTCATCTCTTCCCTCTACTCTAAAAAGAGTTAAAGGATTGAATGGGTCTTAGAGATCATCTAGTCTAATCCTTCCATTTTGCAGATGAGGAAACTGAGGTCTAGATTAAGTATTTGTTCAAGATCCCATTGCCTGTTATAAAATAGAGTTGGGTTCAGAATTCAAATCTCTTGATTCCTAGTCCAACATTTATATATAATCTGAAAAAAATGTATATCCACACTGTATGACTTTGAAACTGTTGATAGTTTTGCCAGTGTTGGGCAAAAGGGAAAATGAAATATCATAGTATTATAAAATTCAGAAGAGGAAAGATCCTTAGTTGTCCTGTTATTTAAGTCTTAACTTAAAACAGTACTCTAATGATAATGTTTGCCTTGTGTCTTATGGTTACAAAAACAACCATATGAGGAGGAAAATGTTTTAATAATCTCCATTTTATAGATGAGAAAAATGACACTCATAGAGGTGAGTCAGAAGACTGCGATTTGAATTCTAGTTCTGCTACTAACTACCCGTGTGACTTTGGGTAAGTCATTTAACTTGTCTGGGTCTGGTTTCCTTACCTAAAATAAAATCAGAAAGTTGCATTGGATGACCTCAAAAGTACCTTCCATCTCTAAATTCTATGATGCTAGAACTGGGGTTTCCACTATAAGAAAAATTAAAGATGATCTTTTGGGCTTCAAGATAAGGATCTCACAAATCTTTCTTCTGGATGGAAAGAAACTATTATTAGTTTCTATTATTAGAACCAGGAACCAGCAAATGTTTATATACCTTAGCCAGTTTTACATGCCAGTTAGCCTCGAAAAGCCTGTGGTTACCTTTAAATGCAACTTTTCCATTCTTTTTCCTTACTTGGTGTAAGTCAACAAGCATTCATTTTAAGCAATTACAGTACTGGGGGCTGTAATAAGCACTGAAGATTAAAAAAGGAGAGAAGGTAGAAACAGTTCCTTCTTTTAAGGAGCTTACCTATTAATGGGAGTGCCGCCATGCAATTGATTAGGTAGGTGTGAGTATATACAAAGCCACCTGAGAGGAAGGCATTAATGGTGGTGGTGGGGGTGACCAGCAATAAAACTGGATTGCTTCAAACCTTAGGGGTTGTTGAAATTCATTTTCTGGAAGGGAAGAAAGTCCATATAATCTGTCCATTCACTAGCATATGAGCTTGCATTTACTGGCAAAGAATGAGAATTATCAAAGGGCAAAATGATACCTTGTAATATTACCTGGACTGCTTTCCCATCTGCTATGAAATGCTCCTTCTCACATTTTCAGTCTTCTATTTAACTTTGGGTTGAGAAATGCCTTTCAGACTTTGTCATACTCATAGTCAGTTGGTGTCTCTTCAAAACATGAAGAGTCAAAGTTCTTTTCAAGTACCATCATGCAAATCAACTTGTAGCAAGAATGAAATGGCTAAGTGGAGATCACAGAGCTTGTAGCCTCTGTAATAAGGTCTTTGTTCTATATTCCTACCTTTTTTCTAACTATTACTGCCAGCAACAAAATCTCACTAAATTAATAATCCCTTTGACTTATCCAAGGTTAGTGAAACATTACTTGTTAGGACAGGAACTTAATTATTTTCAACTCCAAGTATAGTTATTGTTCCACTCTCCCTCATGGTATGAATTATAAGATCTTTTGCATTAAAATGAAAAATTAGAATTAATGATATTTACCAAAGAGTGACATAAAAGAAAATTGTTTCTAATTGGCAACCTTTGACTGAGAAGACCAGAGACATGAGTTCTTAATGGTTGGTTATTCCTTTCTTCCTAATACCCTATCTTTGTTTTGTGTTGGCTTTGTATTGTGTAGATTTTGTACTTCATCTTTGTGACTGGCACCCATAACCTTCATACATATCATTTAGGTTATCTGAATGTATCAAATAAACTCATTCTAAATATCCAGTGTCCTGGGTCTCCCTGGGTAGAAGAGATGGAAGTTGGTTGATGATGGCTTCCATTAATCTTGAGACTCATAGAGTAGACATGTAACAGAACAGTTGAAAGGACATTAATTGAGTGAGAGTAAGATCTTTCTGGAGATTGCATCACACCTGGAAGTTTGTCCTGAGAAAAAAATATAATGTTAAATCAGAATGTCCAATAATAGAGACACAGGGGTCAGGAACCAAGGAATTAATCTAAAGAAGGATCATTCACTTTCCAAACTTAAAATCAATAATTCATTCTTTTTGACAAAGCAACACTTTTGTTTTCCTCTGGTAAGTTCTCAGCACAAATGGTGATAATGGTTGTAGGAGAATTGAAGATATAGCAATGAGTATCAATATTAATAATCAACACTAATATTTATATAGTATATTAAGATTTGCAAAGAAATTTCAAACAAATTATTTTATCTTCCCAACATTCCTTTGATTAAGGTGCTTTTATTATTTGCATTTTATAGATTAAGATGAGTCTGATTTGTCCAAGGTCACATAGCCAGTAAGTGCCAGTCATAATATTCTAGGGTAGCCTATTTTTTTTTTTTTTTGCAAGGCAATGGGATTAAGTGGCTTGTCCAAGGCCACACAGCTAGGTAATTATTAAGTGTCTGAGGCCGGATTTGAACTCAGGTACTCCTGACTCCAGGGCCGGTGCTCTATCCACTGTGCCACCTAGCTGCCCCTGGCAGCCTATTCTTAATAGTTCTGTCAGATAACTTTCTTGTTGTAGTGAGTCTGTGACTGGGAGGGAACATACTTGCTTTTTCCCTACCCCTGCCCACATCTAGAAGATTTTGGAGACTGAGACAGAAAGTCATTTCTCTTGAAAAGTTAAGGGTGAATATCATTGGGCACAGTACTTTTGAAGCTAAAGGTCAGAGACAGAAAAATTGAAGTTAAAGTGGTTGCATGGTCTCAGCTAGAAGGAGACTCATTTATCTGACTGCCTAACTTCAAAGCCCACGATTCATCTATTGCTCATAATTGTTGATTTCTGCTCTTAGTACAGAGGAAGACTGAAACATGTGGTAGAGCTCTTTTCTTACATTATGACTAAGTTTCATTTGAAGGTGAAAAATTAGTTTTCAAACACTATTCAGCAAATCCCACTTACTTTTGTATACTTTGTTCTCTGATCCCTCTTGGAAATGTATTGGTATTGAGGAGCCGGCAAATTCACAGTCATGCATCTTCTGCAGTTACATTGAACCTAAATATTACTCTCAAAAGTTTCTACCCATTCTATTCTGGCCATCTTCTTGTCAATCCCCTATCAACCTCTATACCCTTTGAACCACTAGATTTTTCTAACTTCCTTCAGTGCAGCATCTTCCAGACAAAGACCATATCTCTGATCCAGGCTGCAAAATCTTTTGATTGGTGAGTATATCACATAGCACATCTAGTCATCTTAAACCAGGCTTTGTAATCTGACATGGCCAGTTTTTTTTTTTTTTTTTTGCCATCTGCTCCCATTATTGCCACAATACCCTCCTAAAGAAAGTCAGTTTGACTGGAAAAGTAGATTAGAGTAAGATTATCAAATGGAAAACTTTGTATTTGAATAACAAGTAGGAGCTACCAGAATTTTTTGAGTCAG
Source organism: Macrotis lagotis (assembly GCF_037893015.1). Lineage (NCBI taxonomy): Eukaryota > Metazoa > Chordata > Mammalia > Peramelemorphia > Peramelidae > Macrotis > Macrotis lagotis. Next base: position 356,415,123 of record NC_133666.1, read on the forward strand.
GAACTGTGATCACTTTAGAATGTGTTGCAGAGGGGAAAGACTTGAGACAGGGAAACCAAAGAAGAATATTTTAATAATCTAGGCTGCAGATGATGAAAATATGAACTAAGGTGGTGGTTGTGTGAGTAGAGAAGGAGATGGATGAGGTTATGGAGTTAGAATGTCAAAGAATTGGCACCTGATTTTTTTATTATCTTTGAATTCTCAGCAAATAGTATAATACATAGCATATGTTTAATAAATGTTTATTGATTTCATCTGAAAAGATAAATTACCTATAAAGAAACTGAATTATATTTTTTTCCATTTGCCATCAAAAGTTTAATTTTGACTTTTTCCTTTCTCTTTGCAGTAAAGAAAATACTGAATTTTGCAAAGAAGGGAACATAAATGATCCTACCAAAATAGATTTTTTTTCCTTTTTAGTTTTTTTAATTTTTAGAAAAATGTCTACCTACATGTGATGAGCATAATTTTTTTTACAAGTAGGGGTTATCTGTTTTCTTTATTGCTCTCTAATTTTTAGCTTTTTAAAATGTCCATTATTTAAAAGATATTTCTTTTTTACTCAACAAATTTTCAGGCTAGTCTTACCAAAGTAATTGATATAAATCAATGGCAGAGTAGCTAGGGCATATATATATATATATATATATATATACATACATATATATACACATATATATATATATATATATATATATATATATAGAGAGAGAGAGAGAGAGAGAGAGACTAGAGTAGAGGCAGGAGATATTTGGTATTTTGGCACTACCAAAGGATACCACTGAAATCATGAACACTTCAAGAATGAAAAATTATTTTTCAATAAAGGTCTCACAAAAAAGAACCTAGAACATAGTGCTTAATAAATATTTGTCACATTCAATTTATGGAATGAGGATAAATAAAGAAAGTTGAATTTGGAAAATTTTTTTTACTATATTTCTCCATATATAAGATGTATCTTTTTTTGAAAAATTTGTGGTCTAAAACCTGGGAGCATCTTATACAGTGATTGTAGATTTTCTTACTTGCATTTCCAGCTTTTTTATGCTTATCTTTGTGCTCATTGTTTTGCATTTGTTACTGGTATATTAGGTTACATTTTGCCATGTTCTGTCCAGAAACGACTCAGAAAAGATTTTTGTCCAATGATGAATTCAAGTTCAAAGTGATCCAGTTTGCAAAATTGAATGGAAATCCTGCTGCTGAAAATCAGTTTGATCCTCCTCCATCTGAGAAAACAATCTGAGACTGGCTACAGGAAGAAGAAACCTGTCTGAAAACACCTTGGCAGAAGAAGACCAACGAGAGGCAAGTCAGTCAAATGATCTGATGTAGAGAGGGAATTGAAGAGATGGATTGAAGTGCAAAGGGTAATTGGGATTCCTGTATCTACAAAGATGGTTCAGCAGGAGGCAAGAAGAATTGCTGATGAAAAACAAATGACTGATTTCCAAGGAGGACACACCTGGTGCCTCAGGTTCATGAAATGTAATGGACTAAGCATGCATCCATACACCAGACTTGCCCAGGGAGTGCTCAACCACAGACCAGAGCCCAGGTAGAAGAGCAGAGATCACTGTCATCATCAATCACAGATGAGGACAAGGTAACGGATGGGAGTTTTGACAGTGATGAGGAGTTATATGAATTTTATGATGAATAAAACTTGAGTTCAATAACTTTATGGAATACATTTTTTTTTCAAATTTTGGGCCCCCAAATTAAGGTGAGTCTTATACATGGGGAAATATGGCATTTTATAGTGATGGATTCCATTATATCAGGTTATCTGTGGGCTTATATTTCTTAATTGCAAATATTTTAAATTACTGAAAGGATTTAAGATTTCTCCATATAATTGATTCCTATTAAGTACATGTCCACATGACGTGGTAAAACCATCCATATGGCCTTTGATTGAACATACATTTATAAGCAGCTTAATGTATATGAGAGATTACACTAGGACCTGGTGATACAAACAACCTTCCTTTTCCCCCCCCCCCCCCCCCCAAAGCCTGTCTTTCCAGATTTTGCATTATACTGAAAGGACTAATAAATGACATTAACAGAAAACTTCTTAAGATTTGAAATGTACTTTATATACATTATCTCCTCTGATTATAGTACCATTGGGAGGTAGACCTTACTCATGCTATAAATGAGGAAAAGGAACTTCAGAAAAATTAAGTGATTTATCCAAGGTCACACAATTTATTAATGTTAGAAATAGAATTTGAACTCAATTCTTCCTACATATAGCACCCATATATATATATTATATATATATGTAATACCTATATATCACATGATTATAATACATATATGACACATTATTAAATATATTATGATTATATAATAGCTGCATTATCATATCAATTTAATACCAAGTCCAACAGACTTCCCTGTATTTCACTCTGAATTTAAGAATGCCAACTCCTATTATTGTACTTTATTATTATTATTATTATTATTATTATTATTATTATTATTATTGACTAGATCTCAGGCATCTGCTATTCCATTTAACCTGCTTTGCAGTACCAGGAACCAGGGAAATTTTGATGCTCCTATGGTACTTGGTTCCCATTCTTCATTTTTATTTTTTCAATTCATTTTGGAATAATCTATCTATCTATCTATCTATCTATCTATCTATCTATCTATCTATCTATCTATTCCTGGTGCTCTGATGTTTGAGAAAGGGACAATAATTTTCCCTTATGAATTCTCTTTCCTATCTTTTAATTGAAATTTGATATTCTGCATCAAGTGATTCATCTGTAACATTTATATCTAATCATTTGGGCAAGAAGCCCTGCATAAAAAGCAATTATGCTGGGTGATTCCCAATTATATGTGTACAGCTGAAGTTGATCCATGTCCTTATGAGTTTCTGATGCCATTTCAGAAACAAGAATCATCAAAGAATAGTAGAAACACATTACTATTTGGGGGGGGGGAAGTGTTTGACAACATCCAGGCAACGGTTTTAGTACACATAAGTTCACTGAATTTGCTTGTCCTCTTTAGCATTTAGGAGCCTCTTTGTTTAAAGATGGATTGTAAGAATATAGCAGAGAGGTAAAATATGTCTTGGCTAGCTTGAATTCATAGAAATCTACCTTACAAAGCTATCTCATCTATACATTTCCTCTCTCTAGGTCCATGTTTAAATGCTGCTACTCTTTCTCCATCATTTCTTGGCAATGGATTTCATCATATCAGGTAATCTGTGGGTTTCCATTTCCTAATACCAAATATTTTAAGTCACTGAAAAGGATTTCAAATCTCTTCTTATAAATTGCTTCCTATCAGGTATATGTCCACATGAATTGGGAAGACAGATTCTTCTACACTTCTAAGGGTTGTAAATTAGAAATAATAATAGTAATTGTTCAAATCATTTTCACATCTTATCTATTTCTATTATCCCTCAGAACAGCATTATAATAAATTTAAGGTGGTATTATCCTTATGTTTTAGATGAAGATAATATCAAAAATAAACAAACAAAAAAGAATAACAAAGTGATCTGTCCATATCAAAGTTGGGGTTAGAGCCAAGATTTTTGATTTTTACCCCAGTACTACTTTTTCTGCTACATTTTGTCAGTTCTTTACTAAAGTGGCCACTTTTCTACTCCAGGGCCTAACCCCTTATTGTGTGGACAACTGCATCAGCTTTCTAATTAGAACTGTTGCCATTGTTGCTGTTGTTCATTTGTGTCCAACTCTCCCTGACTCCATCCGTGTTTTGTTTTGTTTTTTGACAAAGACACTGGATCGGTTTGCCATTTCCTTCTCTGGCTAATTTTACAGACGAAGAAACTAGGGCAAAGAGGAGTGATTTGCTCAAGGACCCATAGCTAGAAATTGTCTAAGACCAGATTTGAACTTAAAGATGAATTTTCCTGATTCTGGACCTGATACTCATCTATCTGCTGGGTATATCAACCCTAATTTCTTCTGTCTTCAATCCACCTCCACAGAGCTACCAAAATAATTTTCCTAATGTTCCACTTATAATTCCTGAAATTCAACATTCCATGCTTCCTTACTTTGATTTTGCACAAGCCTTCTTCCTTGTCTTAAAATCCATAACTTCCTTTCAGGTTCAACTCAATTGTCCTTTCCTCTACAAATCCTTTCTTGAGATACCTAGGTACCTTTCTTGTATTTACAATTGGATTGTCAATTGGATTAAAAGTTCCTTGGAGTCAGGGACTGACTGAAAAACAGTTTTTAAAAAATTACATTTAATGAATTGAACTTTTGAATTTATTTTCCTCCTAGTTTCTCAGCTAGCTTGTGCTTAAGAGTATATAAGCAAAGATAAATCAGCCTTGCACAGTAGTTTAGAAGGAAGATGGAAGAAATGATAAATATCCTGCCACTTTTTACAAACATTTTATAATTATATATATTATATTATATTTGAAATTTCTTTTTTGGAGACATTTTATTACATTTATGAATTTTCTATTATATCTTGAAAGTTGAAGAAAATCTATAATGATAATAATGGCTATAACCAATAAAAGTTAGCATTAAAAGAAAACAGGTCATATGATACAATAGACCTCCTTTAAATCATTATCCTACTTGTTTTTCCAGAAATTCAAGGTTTGAACTCACTGGTATCATTTAGGCTTCAAGTTTTTTGGATTCTTAAATTCTAGGGATATCTTATTTCCTAGACCATAGCAGGGGGAGACTATAGGAATTTCCTTTACTCTCATCCCTTCCCTGCTTCCTAAAAGCACCTTTATCTTTTAGATGATTATTTAAAAGGAATTTTCTCTGAAGCACTGCAGAGACTGGGCAGTTAGATGACTTAATTGAAAGAGCATGAGGTCTGGAATCAGGAAAACCCGAATTTGAATGTAACCTCAGACATTTGCCAGTTGTGTGAGTCACAACCTCTATTTCCCTTAATTCACTTTAGAAGGAAATGGCAAACCCCTCCAGCAGCTTTGGCAAAAAAACCCAAATAGGGTCATGGAGAAAAATTATAACTGCTAAGCATTGAGGTAGGGAAGTAGATATCCACAGATGAAAGGGTTAACAATAGAGGTCATAAAATTCTTTAAAAGGTAAGTAATATTGAAATTAGATTTAGTAATACCAGAGTTTGAATTCTATCTGATTCTTAGCAGTTCTGTGACCTTGGTCAGGTTATTTAATTTTTCTCAGCTTTAATTTCCTGATTTTTTTTTCTTTTGTTTTGGTTTTTTGCAAGCCAATGGGTTAGGTGACTTGCCCAAGGTCACAGAACTAGGTAATTAAGTGTCTAAGGGCAGATTTAAACTCAAATCCTCCTGACTCCAGGGCCGGTGCTCTATCCACCGCGCCATCTAGCTGCCCTAATTTCCTGATTTTTACAGTGAGACAATATCACTTACTTTTCAAAGACAATTAAATGAAATAATGCATGTAAAAAACCACCTTGGAAACCTTAAAGCACTATACATAAATGTTAACTCTTAATATGAAGTGTACTCCTGATCCTTAACACTACTTAGAGTATTTGGCATCTTCTTCTTAACTCCTGTCTAAAACTCTTCCTCTTGTTTCATTCTTTGCTACTATCACTGTGGCTATAAAATTACTTGGCTCAAGTTACCCTTCCCTGTGTTCTAGAATCCGTGTCTCCAGGTCTTAAGACAACATAAAGTGTACTATGACCTAAGAATCATGATCAACTCCTATATTTTGAGATTTTGAGATTTTTATTGTTATGTAGATGATATTCAGAAAAGGGGGATCTGGGGCAAATATCTGCTCTGCCAATCTGATTTTTTAAAAAAGATATTTTAAGGGGCAGCTAGGTGGCGCAGTGGATAGAGCACCGGCCCTGGAGTCAGGAGTACCTGGGTTCAAATCCAGCCTCAGACTTAATAATTGCCTAGCTGTGTGGCCTTGGGCAAGCCACTTAACCCCATTTGCCTTGCAAAAACCTAAAAAAAAAGTTATTTTAAACTTATTTTTATTGGGTATGGATTAGTAGAGTGGCTTGAGAGATATCCTAGACTCAATCTATATTGATAAAGGGAAATAGGGTTATTCAATTACAGAGTCAATCTGGAGTCATTTTAACCCCATCTCTAGATAATTAATGCAAATATTACTTGGAATTATTTGGATTAAATGATCCATATTGGCTATTAGGTGAGTCTTAGATATACAGGATAACTCGTTTTTGCTTTGCTTGCCTAGTCACAGATTAAAGTAAAGTGACATGATGAAACCATTTGGAAATGACTCATCTAAAAAAAAACTATAGAGTAATAAGATTATGAGAGATTAAATCTGAAATCTGAATTTTGATGGCAATGTAAGAATGATGGTCCTAGATCATTCTCCAAAGAAACAATAAACTATCCAAAGTCAAGAGGGTCAAAATCTTCATTTACATACAGGACACTCACTGACATAAAAAGAAATTATCTGAATATTATGTTGCATAGATTAAATTTGTTCATGAGTTGACATGAACTGACATTGAAAAAATGAAGTCTGTAAAGGTAAAATGTTCCAGGACAAATAACTATAAATGAAATCCATATTGATGGCAATACCCCTCATGATTTCTTATAGAACAATAGTGATCCATCACATTCATATATCACAATTTGCTTAGCCATTCCCTAATTTATGGGCATCCTCTCAGCTTCCAATCCTTTGCCATGATGATAAGAGCTGCTATAAATATTTTTGTATGTGTGCTTTTTTTTTTTACCGTTTTTTGTGATCTCTTTGGGATAAAGATCTAGTAGTGGTAATGTTGGATCAAAGGTTATTCACCAACTAGAAGCTTTTTAACTGCAGCAAGTTCAATATATGCTATTGGAGCTGGAATTACCTTGGCTGTTGGCTCTAGTGTGACTTGCCCTCCAGTAGGTCTTTATTAAAGGATTTAAAGTGTACTCATTCCAATTACAGGGCCTTGAAAGAGTCCTGTATTGCTACTTTTTGCCACTACCTCCCTGGGGCAGAAATGAGTAATCTGAGTGCCTACTGCCTTCCTTGGACATAGTAGCCGTTACTCCAGCTAGGAATAATGGAATAGGACCCCAGTTCTATTTTGTTGGATTTGGAACTATGGCCATGATTAAGCCGGCTGCCTGGGGGCATTTGTCTTGGGCCTCTAGAGACAAAATTCTAGGATTGGCAAGGTGGACCAGAGTGAAAACATTTGCCAAGAGTGTTTTTATTAATAGAAATGTAAGACTGAGGTTCCAAAACAATCAGAACCTATCATAGTCTGACTATAATGGATACTGACTAGCAATCTGGTGGCTTTATTACTATGACCTGCTGGACAGTATATGGAAAAACAAAGTCTTCGGGTGTGGGGGTCATGTTGAAGGTCTCAAAGGAAAGGCCATGCTGACTATTGTTCCATTGAGAGGTAGGTTTGGATTAACCCAGTTGTTGACACTTTGTCATCAGACATCATTTACTGTTACTTCATTTGGCATTGCTGAAATAGGAGGAAAAAAATCATACTCTAGGGCCAAGGACTCCTGCAGTATCCAGACCACCAATAAATTCCTACTAAACCAGACTGTGGGATCAGTTGGGTTCTAGAAAAGGCAAATAAGGAGGAGGCCTTTGCACAATTACCTCTCATAATAAAAAAACATTTCATGCAAGTGATGACACCATTTACAATGTTGATGTGGCCTTCTTTGAATCAAAGGCCAACAACTATTATCATAATATAATAGTCATATTATATAATTGTCATGTAGTTATGATACTTATTTATAATATAGTTATATAATATTAGTTATATAACATAAATATAATGGTTAAAGATAACATAATTATATAAACTATGTACATGTATAACTGTGTATAAATTTCTTCTATAAGTATTTGACTTGAAACAGCTTGCTTTTCTTGACTTCACATCTTTTGTAGTGACATATCATAATAATCTGTGAAGCAGTTTGGTTTACACAACATGGATAGTCAGATAATTTATTTTTAAGTTAGTTAGTACATTCTATGGAACACCAATGTGCCTGTTTATTATGCATACACATAAACACACACACACACACACACACACACACACACACACACACACATATATATAAAACAGAAATCAAAATACATATGTACATAGATGCATATAAACACCAATACACATGTTTCTAGACTTCAGAAGGGTTCTTAACCTTCTGTAGACTTTGATGTATTATAGGCATAAATCCCATTTACTAATAATGACTTTTGGGAAAGAAATGATGTAAAAGGCAGTCACAAAGACACATATAATTGGAAAAGGATGGAATCCTGTTAAGTAGTTAGAAATAAATGACAGACCTAGTGCTGTATTGGTGCATACAAAATATTTAAAGCCGTTGAAGTCTACCCAGCACATTGGGTTGTTTCACTAAGGAGGTTTTATGGGAAAAAAGTATACAAGGATGGCCCAGCATGAGAAGGCATAGGTAGGGCATAATCAGCACCAAGGAAGGAATATCATCAGTGAGATCATAGATCCATTGAAGGATTGAAGCAAGTAACCAAAACTTCCATTTGATTGACTGAATTTTTCACATATTGTCAAGAAGTTTGATGTCATATAGACTTGACCTTGCTTGATATATGAATTAAACTGTCAACTGATGTATCCCATCAGTGATTCTCATCATCTAAGGATAGGTTAATTCCAGAGCCAGAAAAAAAATATTTTCCAGAATTTAAAATCCTTCCTAAGATGTGATTAGGCAGTGAACTGGTGCTGCCATAATGATGGATTATATTTTATATATATTATATTTTGGGGGCATAGCTGTGCTCTGAATCTTATCTTGTTTGCAATAAATGTTATTTCCCTCCAACACTTGTGTACATGGAACTGGGCCAGTTTCCTAATTTGAGAGTAGTACTCAATCTACTTCTTATAATCAAATAGAAAGAGGTGGGCACCCCAGACTCATTTTCATTTATTTTTGGATAATTTTAACTCCATATTAATTTTGAGGGTCAAATGGGGCAAATTTATGAAGTGGATTTAAGTTCTTTGAGGATGAGCATGACATCCTTTTCAAAGTCACAGAATCTCTGAGTTGGAAAGCATCTCAGAGGTTATCTAATTTTCCACACATCTGAACAAGAACCCTTTTTTAGGGATAGTGAAAAAAGGATTGGACTTGTAGAGACCTATGTTTGAATCTTGCCTCTGATCTTAACTAGCTAACTATGTAATCCTAGGAGTCTGATTTACTCTCTCTCAGCCTCATTTCCCTTATTTATAAAGACAATAATAGTACCTTTACTCAAGGAATTCTTATGGGATCCTATTACATATGTATATACATATCTTTGCAAACTTTGAAGCTCTATGTAATTGTTAGTAGCAAATTTTAAATACTTTGAGACTGAGTTTATTGATCTGATAATCTCTAAACATCTGCCCCTATTCTGATATGTGAAAGTTTACCATATCTCACCTGTCCCAGTCACTTCTTAACCAACTTTCTCCCATCTAGCAAACTATACCTGGAACATAGTAAGCACTTTTGTGGTTGTTGACTGAAAATTCTTCACTCACCTTTCTTACTTTCATTTTCTAGCTGAAAACAGTAATAAAATCAAAACTATCATTGCTTTTGGAAAATGAATGTTAATTAATTGTGCTCAGTGGCTTAACTCACTATCCTTATCACTTCCCAAACAAGGCCACTTTCTCCACATGTATGTTGTGTCATATTAAATTTAAGTCCCATAAGACTGAGATTGATTTTTCATTTCTATCCCATTTACTTAGCAAAATTCCTAGCATTTTGGAAATGCTTATTGCTCTCTCCCTTCTTTCCTTCCTTCCTTTCTTCCTTTCCTTCCTTCCTTCCTTCCTTCCTTCCTTCCTTCCTTCCTTCCTTCCTTCCTTCCTTCCTTCCCAACTCCAAATCCTATAACTTACCAAATAGACAACCTCATCGAGGTTACCTACTCATCGAATAGGTTTGATTATCTGCAATTGCAGAAACTCCTCTCCTTCATAAGATGGTCTATCCTATTTCATCTTCAGTTTCATTTTCTGACCTTCTTCCTATCCAGCTACACATAGCACTGGACTTGGTCTTTGCACAAATGTTCCCTTAACCACTGGAAATCAGTCCTAGCTTTTGCCAGCTGTACAGCTATTTTTTTCCATCGGGCCCATGCCATATGAGATGATTTTACTAATGTAGCAAGTTATTTAAGACTTTCAAAAAAGGAAAACAATTGGCAAAATGTCAAATTTTCACATATGGGTTACCTAGATGGATTTGAAGGAAGATCACTTATCACTTTGCCCTGGCTCACCAAAGCTATGGGTAATCTAAGCAAAAGCTTTTCCTTATAGTTTTATGTAATTTAAATCATTAAGCTACTTCTCCATTCTTGTTAATGATGGTGAGATAGAAAGAATGCCACTGATTATGGTATTTTGAAATGACATAAAATTGGAACATGTTACCAAATCAAATTAGTAATAGAAATCATAGAAGATGGCTTGAATACATTTACAAACCAATTAAATCCACGAGAAAAATGTCATTGGATTAATAAGGCTATGCACAAAAGGATAAACACTTAAAATGGCAAATAAATTTTAGGAATAAACACAAGATTGTTTATAGAAAATGACATTTCCCTGGCACATAAGTTGGAAAGGATGATTGCATATTTGGCCCCTTTCCTATGTACAATTTTAGAAAGCTATGCTCTTTTGAACTGTAGGAGTTTTCACCTGAATGTTTTTGATTAATATTCAGTAGTTTCTAATCAGTGAGCCAATGGCTACCCAGGAGCCACAGAATGATTGCAAAAGATCCACTTATCAATACACACACACACACACACACACACACACACACACACACACACGAATCAGGCATTTCTGTTTATATCTTTATTTAGTTCTAACAAAATCTCAGCATGATTCAACATAATAAATAACCTAAAAATCTCTGAAGACTGAATAAATAATATCATATATATATATATATATGTCAATGTCATTCTATTGAAGTCATAACTTTCTGGATTGCTGTATTTTCTCTGTCAATGTATACCAATGTATATACCTTGTATGTATGTTTTAATGTATACATTTAATTTGAAAATTTAATTTTAAAAGGGTATCATTATACTAAAAAATCAATGAAATTTCTTATCTGAAATAATTTTGATTCAGTGATATGAGAACAGCAGTTTGAAATTAGAAATCTTCCAAAGAAAAGATTGTTTTCACGTGTTTAGCTTAACATGAAAACAATTTCATTTGTTGGTTAGTATGTTTAACCATTAAGTTATCATTGGATCTCATTATTGTATGGAGTTGACACAGATTCCTGAAGGATTTGCCAATGGTTCACACAGACTCGTAGTTACCAAGTGAACAATTTTTAATTGCTGAACATTGACCTAAATAATTTTATTACTTGAAGATTGGTCACTGGGAATGAGATATTTTGGGTCATTGAAACTCATGAAACTTTCAACAAAGACATGGAAGAGCCATAATATGCATTAGAGAATGGAATGCCTACACTGAGGAAGTCATGGGTCTTAAAAAAAATGAATTATTTGGTGATCAGCCTAACTACCATTAGATAATTAAAGGTTGATTAGATTTCTGATCTAAAGTTTTCTAAATATTAATAGTGCATTAAACTGACCTTAAATTTCTTCTATTCTATGTAAGAAAGGTGTCAGAAAAATGAATACTCAATAGTACACATGGCTCTAATCCTATATGCAAAATGTAAATATTTACTGTGCTGTAAATTTTTAACCAAAATTATGAATATTTATTATTCTTCATTGTGGCTCTGTGGAAATTAGTAAAGATTAAAGACAGATTTTTGTAAAACTGAGCTAGCAAATTGAATTGGATGGTAAATTTAACCTATCTTCTGCCTAGACTTGGTTTTAAGAATATAGGGTATAAAAATGAACTCACAAATCTTATTTAACATTTAATGTCTTAAAAATAGTATTCTGAGGACTATGTATAATAAATTTTCCTTAAAATATGCCTTATTTTTATTTTTAAAACTGAAAAGAAAAAATCAGGTAGAATATATGGCTATGTATTTATCCTGCTCCAAGCATTTTACTTTTTTTTCTTAAATTTTTGAAGAAGAATTGAGTCCTAGAGATATGATAGGGCATATTTCTTTATGAATATTTGCTCCTTTTCAAAATTTACTTTGATCTTAAAAATTTTATTTTAATTTTTATATCTAGTAGAGTTCCAAAGTCACATATTCAAACTTCCCTTGATCCCTCTTCCTAAAAAACCAAACAAAACTGGTTCTTTTTCCTGATTTTACAGTTTTTTTTAACAGGGTGATACCACTTTTTTGGGGGGGGCGATAAACCTAGGTTTTATTTTTTTTAATTTATTTACATAATAAAAATGATTTTTGGATATGAAACTGTAAATCTATTATGTACAGCTTGTTACTCATTTTAAATAAATAATAAAATTATCATGTATATTTCTTTTCTTTTTTTTGAGATGGCTACTATTAGACAAATAGAGATATGCATATATTTGTGTGTAAAATTGTTGTATACCTACTTCTATTTATCAGTTTTTTCTGCATGCAGATAGCATCTTTTTTTCATATGTTCTTTATAGTTAATTTAGGCCAATATAGGTCAAACTGAGTTATTTGCTCAAAATCATTCTTAAAACAATATTATATTAAGTTAAACAATTTTTGTACAAATAAAACAAATTAGCCCAAATCATAAGAAAAGAAGAAAATTGGGAACCAAATTTTATGGGTGGTTTGTTAGAAAAAGATCTCATATCTCAGATATATGAAAAATTGTTAATTCTTTACAAATATGAATCATCCAATTGATATATAGTCAAAAGATATGAACAGATAATTTTCCAATGTGAAATTAGTTTTAGAACAGATCATGGGATCTTCTTCCTCTACTCTTTTGTCTATTATATATGTACGTAGGAAGGATAAATTTTTATTCACATCCAACTATGCTTGATAAATTGGAAGAAAGAAGAAAAGAAAGAGAGAGTGAATGGTATCACCCAGAGAGAAGAGAACTCTGGAAGTTTAGGGCTTAGCTTTGCATGGACAAGATTGTACTGAAGGATGGATGAATCTTAGAAGCAAATACTTTCCTATTTTGAGTCCATACTAGGTAAAGGAAGAACCATGAAGAATGACATGGAGTTGGAGGGGGGCGAAAAACAACTCTTCTTTAATCATCAAAGTGGAATAGAAAAAGTCATGACTTATGCAGGGGCTTCTGTCAGAGGAACTTTCATATTTGGGACTGTGAATGACTTTTGAAATAATTTCCAACCATCCCTTGAGTTAATGTTTTCTCACCTAAGGGTTTCAGTTTGTTTTTCTCCTTATACTCTCATTTCCTTGTAATATTGTGAAGTGTCTGCTTGAAAATAAAGATTTGATCCTATAATTAGGGAATTAATGAAAACATACAAAGATAAGAAACATTCTCCAATGGATAAATGGTCAATAGATTTGAACAAACAAGTCCCAAAAGAAGAATTGCAAACTATTAACAAATCACTCAGAAGAAAAGAGTTGTTGAAGAGTGCCTTTTATACAGAAAATAGTATCAGTTCATCAGTGTATATATATCATAAACAGACAGTGCAGATGGACAATGAGCTGAATTCAGAATTGAACAGGTGGAAGTGAGTGGGTTGTGACATTTTGCAATTACTCTTTCTCCCTGAAACAGAGGTCTATATCCATTAGCATGAAAATTCATCTAGAGTGTTGAAAAGACAAAAGTCACAGAATAACACAATTTCTGAAGATTTCAAATTATGCTCACCTAAAAAAGGAAGTTAATGTGATTAAACCCTAACATGAATTGCACTGGTGAAACAGGTTAAATGAGCCATCAGAGAGGTATGCCAAGAAAAAGGGCTGATCATGTGGGGAGAGCGGTGGGTAGCTGATGGAGAACTTACATCTTCCTTCCGTATCTCTTCAGTGCCAAGAGTTCAAGAGGAGGATCCCAAACACATTAGAGGACTTATAGGAGGGCATGTGCAAGAGCTGCAAAGAATGAAAAGGTACAGAAAGACAGCAATCTGTATCCTTTGATCCAAAGCACCCTATTGTTCAGTCTCTAGAATATTTTTTCCACCACAGATATTATTTGACCTGAAAGTCCAGCTAGCTAATATGGTCACCTCCTCATACAGTGAGGTTACATAATCAAATTATATTTCAAGTAGGTGCTTCCTTCAGTCCTTAGGAAAGAGATGGATGTGAGAGTTGTCAAGTTGAAAGGTTTTCTTCCCTTTCCAGAGGCAAAGAAACCAAAGGATAATAACATTGTAAGCTACATGATTACAAGGGTATTTGGACAATATTATTCTGCACAATTGGCAAGAACTCAGGAACTGAGTTTGTTTGCTAGTATGGAAATATTTGCAAATAGCTCTGTTCCAGTCATAAAGCACAAAGCACCATTCAAACCATTGAATTCAATTTTAGTACTTACTACTCACCACCATTTGTAAGTCATTCAATTTTACCAGTTCATTCTCCCAACCACCTTTCCCAGTTTATAGTTTGTAGGATTTTCACAAAGGTACCTTTGAACTGCTAGAATTGGTGTAGAATTATGTGATTTAAGCTAAATGTTTAATACTTCACAAACATCTTCCAATAATATGGACCAAGATTCAGGCTATTGTGGCCAGTTTATAACTTGTCACCCTATAATAAGGTGCTTTTATAATTTTGAAAGCTAACACCCCTTGGAATGGATCCAGGCAAAAGTTCTGTCTTTGATTTATTTTGTGCAAAAGAGAAAAGTATTACAATGTGATCCCAAGGTAGTGATTTATGGAGGTTATTCTTTTAAATTGATAGTAAAACTTGGGACATCTAAAAAAATTTTTTTTTGAAATTTTTTTTATTCTTCTCAGAACTGCTCACTAACCTCATTGAGATTAACAATTGTGAATATTATTTTAGAATATTATTCTAGAATCTGGTTTTAAGACTATGAATTCTTTCTAAAGCTGTCAAATCTGTTTTCTTTATTTTGCTCCCCCTCCCATTAAATTGTCCTCCTAGAGGACAATTTTATTTTATTTTTCTAAATCTACAGTGATTAGTATAATTCCTGGTATGTCTCAGGCACTTAGTAAATGTTTATTTATTGACTGGCTAAAAAGTCCACTGATCCAATATGTGTGATAATTGAATAGTTCTATAGTAGAATATGTTCCCAGCAAGATTTTTAGTGGAATAGAGAATAGACATATTAGAGTTTTAGCTTTCGTTCAAGGAATTTTTAAAGATTGAAAAAGCATTTATTAAGTACTTACTATATATCAGAGACTGTACTAAGTTCTGAATGTAAAAATACAAGTATATAAGATAGTTTCTATCCTCAAGTAGATTATTTTAATAGGTAAGATAACATATAAAGGAGACCTGGAAAGGCAGGGGAAGGAAAGTGGAGGAGACCTTCTTGATCACTTCCTTTCCAATCCCACTGCTATAACCATAGTTTAATTCCTCTTTTTTCCTGATCTGGATAATTACAGTCTTTTAATTAGTCTTTCTTCATCTAATCAATTTCTCCTTCATGTTGCTATAAATTTATTGTCCTTATCATATACTCTATTTGAAGCTTTCAATGACCCACATTTATCTACCAAATAAAATATATGCCTTTCTTGCCCTTTGAGGTCTTCTGAAATCTGATTCTACTTGACCTTATTTTCTCACCATACCCTCAATTTCAGTCAAACTGAGCTACTCTACTTAATATACTGGAATTAATTGCCCATCGATGTCTCTCTCCTTTCCTTTAAGGTTCAACTTTAGAACTACCTCCTGAATGATGTCTTCTTTTCACCCTACCTTTCTCCTCACATTTTTAATAGTACTTGACCTGGAGCTCATCTTGGCACCCCATTTATGTTTGCATTATGTCTTTTCTCTCATATTTGATTGTAAGCTTCTTGAATAAAAACAACAATATGATGATAATAGTCAACATTTTCATAGCACTTTAAAGTTTGCAAAATGCTTTACAATATTATCTCTATTTATCCTCATGACAACTCTAAGAAGTCAATGCAATTATTCTCACATTTTCCAAATGAGAAAACTGAAGTACACAAAGGTCAAATATCCTTCATAGGGACACACTTCTAGTTTGAGACTGGATTCCAATTCAGTCTTCCTGACTCTGAGTCTAGAGTTCTAGTTATTATATTTTCTAGCTATCTAGGTAACCTGTACCTATATATTTTTGCATCCCTGGCAACACCCACAGAACACCTTGTACCCCCAATGCTTCTTTGTATTGAATTGAATTGTATTTGATTATGTATGATGTATATTATCATGTAATATGTATATTATTATTAATTCAATTATATTGAATTAAATCCTAAGTGAAGAATCAGCACATTGCACAAGAATTTAAAATTGGTCATGAAGAAATGACTATGTACAAAAAATAGTTTCTAGGGTTGGGATAGAAAAAAGTTCTTCAAACATTCTGACAATTCCAGCTTCTTTTCTCCAAAATACTAAAAATGTAATTTACCATCTTCTCAGTACATCTTGACCTCTTCAACAGACCTTAGATACTAAAATATGGTTTAGTAGCCAATTCCTAGTGGTCCAAAGAACAATTGATTAAAAAATCTACATGCAAAAACTTATAGAAAACAATTCTATTATGAACAATTAAAGCTGTCATATACATTTTCCTTAATAGAAATTAAAATGATTGAAGAAGTGACTAAATTGTACTTGTGAACACTTTCATTGATTCCCAGGGGTCTTAGTGTGGCCTTTTATTTCATCTTTCCCTTTGCACATGGGTATAGTTTCTTTTTCTGACTTCAAAGATCCTAAATTCTTATGAAATCTAAGTATGCAATAATATCAAGAACAACACCATTATTATTATCATTCATGTCATCCATGTCAACATGGTTTAAATTCTATGACCCCAAGCAAAGTGTTGCAAAGGGATCAACTTTCAGATGAGTGTAATTGTTTACAATCTGCTACTTAAACTTGGGATGCTGAATTAACAAGATATTATGACATGTACTCTGTTTAACAACATGTCAATTTTCAAATATGGTGATTTTCAAGTACTTAAGTATTATATATTCCAGAAACTCAATTTTGTGCACATTGCTTATAGTAATGCATGATAAGTAATATAGAAATTTATAATTCTGGATATTGAAGATTTAATTAGGAAGAGTTTTTTTTAAGGTTTTTGCAAGACAATGGGGTTAAGTGGCTTGCCCAAGGCCACACAGCTAGGTAATTATTAAGTGTCTGAGGTCAGATTTGAACTCAGGTACTCCTGACTCCAGGGCTGGTGCTCTATTCACTGTGCCACCTAGCTGCCCCTTGAAGAGTTTTTAAAAACTGAAGGAGCTCAGTTTTTTTTCAATAGGTGTTTTTGGGATTCCCTGATGTCTTATGTTTGTAATGCTAAATTGCAAGATTTAAACTTGCCTTCCAGGAAATCCCACAATTGGACTCCTGAGTCCTAGTAGCAATGCTATAACTACCCTGGGAGTCCACTGCTGTGGCATATGTCTATATGTGAGGGATCCATTACTATTCTTTCTGCCTCTTTCTCATTGTTTGGTCCTAAATTTCCTTTTAATTTCACCAGCCCTTTTGATTGTGTGGCTATGCCTTAATTTCCTGGGCTTGTTTGCCACTGGGTTCTGAGGTGAGTTCCATTCCAGACTCTGACTCTCATGAGCAGTGTAGGATAAACTCAAGGGATTAACAGAGAAAGCCCAAATTCTTTGCCAAATCTAACATCTGAGTATTCTTTTCCACCCGATATTGTGACCTTAGATGTCATCCACCACTCTGGAAGGACATATGTTGGTAATTAAAACAATGACTGGAACTGAGTGGGGACTACTCCTGGGGAAAGAAAAGTAGGATCCAAATTGGAATTCAAGTGGACATAAACTAAAGGTCTGGCAGGGTCAAGAACCTAGTGTCTTTGGAGTGTTGAAACCCAAGGGACTGAGATAAATGGAAATTCAAGTGCAAGAGTAGGTAGGTCTTAATCAGCTCAGTAGACAAGAAAGGGCCAGAGCTAAGTGTTTGTCTTAGTCAACTTTTTTCTTCCACTCTATCACATTCTTTCTTACACAAATATATCAGACCAATATTTGAAATTTATATTGAAATCATATGTATAACCTCTACTCACCATAGCTAATATGTTGAAACCAGTTGTACTAGATAATCATAGATTTGGAAACTAGATGAGCCTTTTCACTTCTCTGTGGTACAACTTTTCGATCTATAAAATGGGAATAATATCTGTCCTTCATATTTCACAAGAATACTGTGAAAATTGTTCAATATGATCAATTGAGAAAAATACACGTGAAAGAGTCCTATTCAATTTAAAAAATACTATACAAATATAATTCCTAATCTGGAAATTTTTTTCTTAAGCAAAATTTGAAGGACATAGAGATATCATAGTTTGATCTTGGAAAGACTTTAAGAATACACATGCATTTAGGTCTGTTGGTCACTTGCACTTTATTATATATGCACTTGAAAAAAAAAACTATGGAAGAGGGGATCTATAGCTATCATACTTGTTAGTATTAGTAAATCTGCTAAAATGTACAATCCTGAACTGGGCAGAGAAAAACTGGCACTGTGCAATGGGAGCTATGCTCCATATGTCAACATCTGAAAGGACATGATTCAAACTTTGGCAAATCTCTTAACTTTTTTGCTTCAAATTCTTCAATTGTAAAATGAAGCTACCAATAGCATCTACCTCATAGGGTTGCTGTGAGAATCCAGGGAGAATATATTTGAAACAAGTACTTCGCATAGTAGACAATATAAAAGTTCTTATTTCTTTCTTTTCCTTTCCTTTCAACCTGTTTGAGGAAAGAGGACTCTGATTCCTTCCCAAACTCTGTTGCCAGTTCTCTGTTGATTCCTCTCCTAAAGGGTATCCTTCCTCCTTTAATCAACCTTCTCTTTCTCTTGGCACCCAGAGTTGCTACTTTCCCAGGGTCCAATATTACTATGTCCCTCTTCCTGGCATCTTTTCAACTGTTTGAAGGAGATACCTTCCATACTGACCTCCAACCTTCCTCAAGTCTTTGGTCTTGGGACAAAACTACACTGGATGTCAGATTCAGTGGCGATAGCTGCTACCTGTTTCCCCATATTAAGGAGGTTAAGGAACTGAGAAGTCAGAGAATTCAAAGGGATCAGGGATTGTTTCAAATTAGCCCTTCTGTCTTTATTTTCTTTTAGACTTCCTTTCAACTGTGATCTCTGAAATCTTTGTCATGGCATGGGAGGATCACTAGATTTAACAATAGAGATCTTAAGTTCAAATCCTTGTTCTGCCACTTTCCCTGGTTTGAGCTTGGCAAAATTACTTTATCTTTTGGGTTTCTTTATCTACAAAATGTGAAAATAGATGATCTTCAAGATTTCAGAACTCTTAATCATACTTCCCTTTTTGGCTGCATATTAAAATCATGTTTTCTCCTGAAGGAACAGTATCCTTCTTCAAAGCCACTTGTTCCTACTTTTCTATTCCGTGATACGTTGGTTTTGGTTAAGAAACTGATCTCTGTTTCCTAAAGTCCCTTTCAGGTACCCTTTCTACTACTACCACTCAACAGTCACACCTTCCTCTTTAAAGTTCAACCATCCTGTCCAGAGCCTTGTTTCGATCTTCAATGGACTTCTAGGTCAGTGGTTTCAGACTCAAATAAAAACTGATCCCTGTGAACCACATATTGATTTAGAAAACTACAAATTAACAGCCTCTATATTGTATCATATTTTAATGTATTTTGTTAAACATTTCCCTATAACATTTTGATCTGGCTCCCTGGGAGAATCATACTGGTGAATCAAATGTTTTATTTCTCTGTTCTAGATCACTTTTTCCTTTTTTTCCATGGTCTGTATGATAACCAGCAATTACAGGTAGTAGATTAATTTAAGTAGCCAAAATTAAGTGCTATTCAAGAAATCTCTCAGGCCTCTTAAAATATAAAAGAATACAATGGGAATGAGAGAATTGTTGATTTAAAGAAATAAATGGAATAGTTTTTTCCTAGAAACAAACTGATTTTGAAACCAAATGAATAAGAAGGCAAGTGAAATAACCCATAATAGATGAACAGATGATATGCAACATCTTTTCACTTTTTTATTACCTTCTTTTCTAAAAAAAAGCAGAAACTGTTTGAACTCTGACCTGTCTTATTGGTCATTATTGGTAAATAGTTTATTTGACTTTGACTTTTGTGAGAGCATTACAGATCTGTCACTTACCTTGTAGATAGGGAACAGTCATATATTTTCATGACAGCACTTAAAGTAACTTTACTTTTGTCTTTTTGGAAAAAGCACACATCACATAAGGTGATTTTGGATTAAGTCAGAAGTTTTCACCAAGACCTGACCAACTCCAAAGGCGAAATCATTCTCTTAGTTACTACACCCACCTTGTTGCTGGGATAGAATCTCCTGCTATAAGCAATGACTTTAAAATGATTTTTGTATCAATCAAAACAAAATTCATTCCAATTCAGCCTAAATTATGCCTATCCAAACACTAGGTATTTCAGTACCAGTCTCTGAAAACCTGTTTGATAAGAGGGAAGAGGTTACCAGGAGACTCTGGGGGCACTTGCAGAATTCTTATTTATTTTAAGCCAACTCAGAAGTTGCTGTCAATGTGTCCTGTCTAAGCTAAATAGATGCACATGATCCAGAAGAAATGACAGATAGGAAGACAGAGAGAAAGAGAAGGGACTAAAAGAGGTCAGAAACAATGGGAAATTATTTCCCTTGATAACATCTGTTTTGGATTCTAAGATACTCAGAGAGAAGGATCAAAATAGGGAGTAAAAATTTTTAGGTGCTTTTGCTGTTTAATTTTATTTAATTTTTGTTCAGATTGAATGTTTCCTTTTTCTTCCTTCTAGCTCCTTCCTAAATCCTAATTCCAAATAATTTTTCATTTTAATTCTCTAAGACATAGCCTTGATTTTCAGATTTATTACTCGGTGTAGAATTTATTTTCACAGAACTGCCGCCTGTATCTTTAGACAAATTACTCACTTTATCTTCATCTCAGTGACTCAGTCTTTCAAATATGCATGTTGATTAGATTTGAGTTCAAATCCTATCTCAGACGCTTACTAACTCAGACACTCAGAAAGTCACTTAAGCTCTCTCAACCTCAGTTTCCTCATCTGAAAATGAGGATTTATATCAGTTTAGTCAAAGATTCCATCCAACTCTAGATATGTGATCCTGTAACTAGATGTACATTATGGTCTCATAGTTTTAATATTCTTTGATCTTATGATCATTTCAACTTTAGAAGTTTTAGTTTCCCAATGTCCTTTTGTTTCTTCCTTTGTGGGCATCTCTTAAAGCTAGGATTTCAATACAGAAAGGTACACAGTCAATCATGCTGCTATTATGTTTCTTAGAAAACAGCAATTTTTTCAATTTACATCCTGGATGGCTTCAGAAATATTAGAAATGATAAATATAATTCTTGTTAAGTTTGCTCAAGTTAGATGCCAGAAATAGATCACATTATGTCAAAAAATCAGTAAAATAACTGATATTTCAGACTACATGATGACCAATAGCAAAAGATTGCTTTTTTCCTATACCCTGATCATTTTGGCATTTTTGCGTGTACAGTCTACATGTGAGTACAATATAGTACTATTCAGTAAGAATAGTAACTCCAACTTCACACTTTCCTCAAATTTCTTGCATTCAAATCTTTCTGGGAAGACCCATGATAATTGGGAAAGAGGAGAATGAGGAAAGTGTGGTTATGCCCAGTGTTTAAACATAAGAATTTTTTCATTAAAGACAGAGTTGGGATTATCATTTTTTATTTGTCTTCTAGTTGAAGGAGTCTAGACTTGTACAAGTAAGCATGTTCTTATATAATTTTCCAAGTTTGAAAATTAAATCTGTCCATCATGAGGCAATGAGCACCAAAATAGTTTATGGTTTTAATGCAAAATCATTGTTTTGTTCCAGATTCTAAAATCTTGTCCTATGAAAATAATTGCCAAGTTGCCTACTAGTTTCTTATAACGTAAATGTTTATTTATACCCAACAAATTTTCGGAGGCTGATTTTTAACATTGATGAGACTGATAGAAATTTTATCTGAAATAAACAACCATGAAATGAAAATGGTTTGAGATGTCAAAGGACCTGATCTTTCTGCCTCAAATCTTTTTCCATTCTAGTCTATCCTCTCTACTCAACTGTCAAATTAATGTTTCTAAAAATTCAGATAAATTCTTATTTAATAAACTCCAGTTGCTCTAACTTTCTGGTTTTCTTAGATCTTATATCTCTCCATATATACTCTGCAATAAAATGATATTAGACTACTTGATGTTACTCTTATAAGGCTGTTGAATGAAACTTGGGTTAGAGCTTCTCCCCAATCAATTAATGCAAAATCAGAAAGTAAGACAAAAAGGATCCATTAACATATAAAGGCAACGCAAGTTGGTGAATCCATCAGGATTTAATCTGTAATCTGCTTTTTAAAAATAGTAGTAAGTAACTATTTACTAGTACTTACTGGTAGTAAGTAGAAAGTAACACTTTCCTTTTAACAGAGATAATTTTGGTTGGTCTGTATTTCAAATGAAGAGATGGGACTGGTCAACTCTTGATTGTTCCAGTAATTTATGAGGAGATGAGAAAGGGGGGGAGTGATAGGTAGATGACCCAGTGGATAGGGCCTGGAATCAGGAAGACTCATCTTTCTGAGTTCAAATCTGTTCTCAGACATTTACTTGTTTCAAAAAAAAAATCTGTATTTATTTTTTCATCCATATGCACATTTATTTTCAAGTTACAAAATTTCCTTCCACCCTCCCTTCCTACCCTCCCCCCCCCAGTGGTGAACAGTCAGGTTAGCATTGTACATACATATTTTGATAAATATCTTTACAGATTAGTCATTTTCAGTATGAAAAATTAGGATTAAGGGAAAAAGATACATAGGAGATAATTTTGATAAAGTGTTCCTTAGATTCTGAAGGGTTGTTTTTTTTCTTCCTCTGGAAGGGGCTAACATTGTTCAATACCAATCTAATATGGTTTTTCTAGCTCTCTGGACTGCTGAGAGGATCTGCTTCCATCAAGGTTCATTATCTCCCAATGTTGTTGATATGTACACTGTTGGTTCTACTCTCTTTCTCAGCATCAAATCCTGTAAGTCATTCCATGCTTCTCTGGAAGCATGATTCTCAAACTGATAGGTGTGAGATGATACCTCATTGTTGTTTTAATTTGCATTTCTCTAATTGATAATGATTTGGAGCATTTTTCATATGATTATATATGCATATATATATGTATAGCTTCAGTTTCTTCATTTGAAAACTATTGGTTTATACCCTTTGACCATTTATCAATTGAGGAATCAGACAAACACTATGTGTGACCTTGGCAAATTACTTATTTTAATTTTCTCATCTGTAAACTGAACTGGAGAACAAAATGGCAAAGAATTCCAGTATCTTTACCAAGAAACCTCCAAAAGATCATGAAGACATGAAGAACAAGACTGAAAAATAACTAAACAATATCAATAGTTCCCCCCTCATTACAGTATGGAGAAGGAATTGGTCAGCATATCTACCACCATCTGATACAGCTTCTAGGAATTCAGAACTTTAAATGATGTTTTGAAAGTCATTTAGACTGACTCAGTACAAATAGCTGACTTCCTATATGGTACTCTTGTATCCATGCAGTTTTCCTTCCTTCCTTCCTTCCTTCCTTCCTTCCTTCCTTCCTTCCTTCCTTCCTTCCTTCCTTCCTTCCTTCCTTCCTTCCTTCCTTCCTTTGTTTCTTCTCTGTTCTTTAATTCCTTCAGTCTTTCTCTGTATATCTGGTGTTGTATCTATTTTACCTATCATTCACAAAGGCAAGTGTCCATCTTTTTTCTTTACCTGATCATTGGTGAATCCAGATGACTATTCTATAGATAATAAGTGGTTATGGTGAATAGTTTTGATGGGGTCTTTTTTGAAATTATTTTCTAAACTGACAAATTGCCCAGTCTTTCCATATTATGGATTGGTTAATAATGATAAACTAATATGTGAGTCCTTTGAATTCCAGGCTTTTCAACAGAGAACTCTGTGTTACTGTTGATGGACCACTCAATAATACGTTTTAGTATTAGAACATCTTTTGTTCTAATAACTCTGAATCTGACCCTTGGTAGAACTTTCAACTTCTCTGTCAACTAAGAGATATACTGAATATAAGTACATTTAGAATGTGCTGACATCCTAAAAACATATTAATAGGCAAGCAGGATTCTTCCCTAAGCATGAGGAATTATATAGTGTATATAACTTTCTAGAATAATTTCTAGGGGCTATTGTAAGTATATATCAGAAATGATATATATTAATACTGTTAGGTAGTTGAAAGATAATGATAGATATCTTACCAAATTTTCCATTAGTCTTGGCTTATCTTTTACACATACCACAGCAATGATAAATCTTATCAATCAAAGTTATAGCTTCAAAAATACTATTTATTTATTTGTAGTTGCATGAGTATATATATATATATGTATATATATATATATATATATGTACTTCCCTCAAAAATGCAGCATTTTGTTTGTAAAACATTCCATTTTATTTTCAATATATGTGCAGTAGAAAGAGTGCTGAATCTGAAATCATAAGACATGAGTTCAGACCCTGAATCTCTCTTGGTCTCAGTTTCCTCATCTGTAAAATGCTCAGTTTGTCTCAAAGTTCCCTTCCATTTTTAGATCCATAACTATATAAACTTTAAGTGAAATATTACATAGGATAGATTCTACAACATGTCATTCAGATCTAAGATCAGTAAAATGGAATTTATTTTGGATGTTAATTAACATCTTTCACATACTCATTCAATAGCTGTAATGTTCTCAATTGAAAACAGGATTAAAAAATGTTAGATACTTAGGAAAATTTTTTTAAAAATATAGGACAGAAGTATAAAAAGTCAGATGAATCCTAAAAAAATGATATGTCAGTGTACCATACTTTAAGAACCACAGTTCATTGACAGGGTGATCCAATTACTCTATGCTTAGGATTATAAAGGTCCTATTCATGTCCTATTCATGTCCTATAGTTTGTTTTTTCAGACTGGACTTCTCCAACTTGTCCAGAAAATCTTAATACTAAGAAACTCGTCATCTTGCAAGATTGCATCAGCTTTGATACTCATGCTTATCAGTATGCACACCCTTATTAATCTGAGTACTCAATTCTCACCATCTAGTTTTTGGCCAATACTTGCATGGACTCCAACATCCAAGCTTCTGCTGTTCTCATCTTCTGATCTTTCTAAAGTCACATGGTCATAGACACATCCATTTTTCTTTTACCTAAAAGCAAGAAAAAAATATACTCAACAGAGACAGAAGCAATATTGTGGCCATCTATTCCTGGGCATAGGGAGATAAAGACCCAAATCTCTCTTTTAGGAAAGGCTTGTCTTTCCATTCCTTGTCCTTTCACTTGAATATAGCAAGGTGGGAAAAGAGGATTAGCCAGAATTTTGATATGATGCAACTGGTACCTTTTGCATGCAACCTAGTATCAACTCAGCTGCCTCTCCACAGTTTCTTCAACTTGTGGTCAAAATGAGTTAATGGATGTTTTCATGTGCTCTAGATCATGGAATACAGCCCTTTTATTTCATATCATCATTCTTTATCAAAAGCGTTTCCCTCAGTTTCTTTCACATGGGAATTCATCAAGTCAAGTACACTAAGCCATGCTTACTACTCCCCTCAAGGAGGTCTGTGATCTTCAAAATGACTCCACTAAATAGGCCCAGTTCTCAATGAAAATTAAATTCCTGCATAGTCCAATCTTTAAGGAAAGGGACAGATCTTTTATATTCTTGAATCTATTTACTTGGAAAAAGGGCAATTTGCTATATTGTCAAGCTTTCTTGGGAGTAATGGCATTATTATTTACAATAATAGTCTTTGTTCCTTCCTTTCCTATTTTAAAAATTAGTTACATATAGAACAGTGGAAACTTTTCAATTCCATGCTATTATCACTGGATCAAGCATGAATCTTAAAGTTATAATTATAAAACAATTTGTTTTTTTTCTTTTTCAGTTTTTGCAAGGTAATGGGGTTAAGTGGCTTGCCCAAGGCCACACAGCTAGGTAATTATTAAGTGTCTGAGGTCGGATTTGAACTCAGGTACTCCAGACTCCAGGGCCAGTTCTCTATCCACTGAGCAACCTAGCTGCCCTAAAACAATTTCTGATAATAGAAATTGAATGTTTATGCTTCTACTAGAGTGATCATCCATTAAAACCTCTTGTTTCTAAAAATTCTTAATTTGCAGAAGTTTTACAACTTATCCATGGCAAAGAATTGTTAAGGTTTCCAGATGGTTGCAAAGAGAAATAGGAAAAGGGTTATACACAAATTTTTTAAAAAGTCCCATTTTTTTATTGCTTTTCTCAGGAGGAAAATTAAAGAGTTCATTAAAAATCCTATTTTAAATTACTATCACAGTTTCTAAAATCCTCTTTGGAACCTTAAAACTTTACATTTGGTCTGAATATATGCATGGAATTTCTCCTTCCTTGGAAATTTTTAGTGTATTTCCTTTAGCTATTATTGAGTAGAAGGAACATGAATCAAGTCTCCTACATCTGTTCCAAACTGTTGTCATTATTTAACGCCTGAATAACCTCAAACAGAAAAGATGACTACATAGTCAGTACAAAGTTCACTTGGTCTTGGGCATCTGGTTTCCTTTCTTGCTGAATCTGGAAATATAAGTTTATGAAAGAACTTAATCAGTAGTATACAGTGGAATGACTAAACTCAATAATGAGTTTCTTTGCAATTGATTTTTACCAAGTACCAGCTTTATCATGTTTATTTCCTAAAGATTCATCAAACACTAATTTTGGAAACATATTTGGTTAGATGGTCATCCTATCACTTTTATTCCATTGATCTAGTCTCCTGCTGCTCAGTATAAAATTATATTTTTATGATATCCATTTTGCAATATAGCTATATATGCTATAAATGTAAAATTTTGTTTATCTATATAGATACATATACATGTGTGTCTGTACCTAATTCTATATTTATATTTATAAATACAACTGTCTTTTTTGTGTTTTATCCTTTCAGGAGAATACAAGGTTTTTTAAGTCATAGACTGTTTTGTTATTTGTTTTGACTGTTTTTTTAAATGTGTTTTGTTTTCTTTCAATTTCTATAAGCACTTAGCACATAAGAGGTGCTTAATAAATGTCTGCTGGAGACTGAATGTCCTGGAATTTCAGTTATGGAAATGAGCAAACTTTGCACCATGAAATACTTTTTACTTTAGAATGGTAAATTATCATTCTAAATGACATGTACACCTAAGGTCACCTACATAAGAAAAGAGATATGCACAAGAGATAGTGTAGTTAAGAAACTAGAAATGACTTTTTGAGAATCAAGTTTTGTAAGTATTCATGACTGTAAACTAACAACTCAGGACTCTAATGGTATGTGCAGTTTCTTCAGTCCTAATCAGAATTTTCCTAAGCATTACTAAAATGTGTGTACATATGTGCATGTGTACTTGTGTGTGCCTGTTTGTGTGTGTGTATTTAGGTAACACTTTCCTGTGGGAGTGTTAAAAATCAATCTACTATGTATTAACCAAAACTCAATATATAATTATCACATAAAGATCATCTCATGAATTGCTTGAATTTTTCCTTTTACCAAAACTCATTTTTTTTCCATTCAATATATTAGAAAGACACAGTTTTTGTGGGGCAGCTGTTAGGATGGTTACCAAATGCTCTTGGATGTTCTCAACACTAATGTCACTCTTCTATTTTTTCTTAATTCCAAGATTTTCTAATCTGATGAATCTTTGATGAGCAAGTGAAAAGAAAATACAATTATCCAGTAGCAGGAGCTACATAGTGGTCAGTCAGAGAAAATTTACTAGGTGTTTTTTTCCAACCATTATAGGAAAGGAGTAAAATGAGGCTTATAGAATATTGAAATTTGGTAACTAAAAATAATCAGCTCACTCCACAGTTTGGGAGTAAATTATGTTTAATGGAAAGAAACTTCCAAAAAACTTAGAGATCACTTACTCTAAGGAATCCCCTCTATAGTACTCCCCAAAAGTGGCTTTGTGTAGTCAAGGACTGTCTTCAGTAATGGGAAAATGACTCACACCTGAGACAACTGATTCCACTTTTGAATAGATCAAACTATGAAGGAGCAATTCTTTACATCAATCCTTTCTGCAACATTTCCTGTAAGGCTCCTAGATCTGCCTCATGAGTCCAGTAGAAAAAGTCTAACTTATCTTCATTCATCTTCCAGTAATCTGCCTTTCAAATACTTGAACACCACTCTCTTACAACCTCCCAACTCTTTTTCTCCCTTAACTCTTTAAACATTCCTAATTGTACTTCTTTAGATCCTTTATTTGGTCTTTCTCTGGTAGAAATTTGTGGGCCCATCTAGATACACTGTGATTTGTCAATGATCTTCCTAAAATGTAGTAATCAGAAATGCATGCAATGCTTCAAAGGTCTGAACATAGAAAGGACTCTGATAAATTTCATTAAGGTGGCCTGGGTATGGGGGCATTTCAGCTGCCATGTCACACAGATGTTACATATTTATTTCTTGTCTACCATAGTAATCAAATCTTTGAAATTGTGGCTTATAATTAAGAAGAATTTTATGTACTGTAATATTGTGACTGATTATTGAAAACAAGTATGAGGCTTTTAATTAATACCCATTAAATTTTGTTTTATTAAGTTTTCATCAATAGCTTGACTTGCTGTGATATTTTTGAATCCTAACTCTTATTCAATTTGCCTATTTGCTTGTGTCATCTGTAAATTTGATAAATACAACAAATATGTCTTCATAAAAGGCAATGCTAAAAACTGTTGAATAACACATGACCAAGAACAGTTTTGGGACTTTCTATTAGAGTCCTCCAACCACATTTTGATTACTATTTTTGTGACCACCCTTTATAATACTGATGAACTTCTCTGGGCAACCAAATTTTGACATAATTTTACATAAACCCTCATGACTGATGATATCAAAGGCCTTGGTCAGACAAATGTATACAGACCTCTATTCTGTTCCTGGCATTTTTCTGGAGTTGTCAGGCAGTAAACATCTTATCAACTGTTCCTTGCCCATTCTGAAGTCCCACTGGCTCTCAGGGAGGTGACCATCTTCCAGGTGAAGGATCAGCCTATACAGGAGAACTCTGGCAGTGATCTTAATAGCAATGACTAAAAGAGAAATACCCTGTGATAGTCACAGGATAATCTATTCCTTTTATCTTTAGAGAGATGAATGATGGAGATAACCTTGAATTCTTGGAGAATAATCTCTTCATGTCATATAAATTGGAAAATTTCAGTCAACTTTTGAATGAACAATGGACCCCCCACCTTGTAGATCTCAGCTGGAATAGAATCAGCACCAGGAGCTCTGCCACTTGAATGCCTAATGGCATTCAAAACCTATTTCTCAGTTGGAACTACACCTAGGGACTGATTGACTTCCACTTGAGGTAAAAAGTCATTGGTTTCTCCATTGACTGATGATGGCCTGTTAAGAACATTATGGAAAGGTTTAGCTCATATCGCTGGGATCATGTCCCTATTGTGGATCCATTAGCAGTGAGTAGTTGAGATGACCATAGGTCTTTGGCCCATAAATAACTTTCAGGGCATCATAAAAGCTCTTTGGTTTGTTATAGGTTCATCTGCCTTCTTACTGAGGCAAGAATCCTACATCTCTAATTTTGGCTTGTACTTTATTTTTGATGGAATTAAATGCTACCTTCTTATAACAGGACAACTTCTCCTGCAGGTAAACTCCATGAAGTTCTTATTTTTCATTTAGTAGCTTCTGTATTTTCCCATTATTTTCATCACACCAGTCTTGGTGTTTGTGAGTGTTCTGACCCAAATGAGAAAATACAGAGTTGTATACCAGATCTCTGAAAGCTTCCCACTCTTTTTCTGCTCCACAGTTGCCAATTGTGTGTTGATTTGGTTTTCCCTCCAAGTTAGCCACATACTGTTCCTGCTTAGGGAGACACTCTAATCTCTTGACATTAATTCTGGTAGTATTCATTTTGCCTTGGGGCCACCACTTTGGTTGAATGTGCATATTTAGATTAGACAGGATGAGTCTGTGATCAATCCAGCACTCTGCACTGCACATTACCTTTTTCATTCTCACATCCTGTCTGTCTCTCTTTACAATCACATAGTCTATTAAATGGCAGTTTTGCTACAAGGGTGCATCCAAGAAATTTTATTGAATTTAGGTAAACAGAAGATAGTGTTTGTGATAAGAATGTAATGAGATGCTCAAGTCTTCAGTGGTAGGTGACCATTGCTGTTTCTATTTCCAACTCCATTCCTCCCAAGGACTCCTTGCCATGTCTGGTAATCTGAGCCTACTCTAGCATTAAAATCATTACAAGTTTATTCCTTTTTGGTACATTGATGATAATGATCTCCTGGTTTTCATCAAATTTTTCTTTGACATTATCAGTGTTTGTCATGGTGGGAGCATTGGCATTGATGATGGTAGCATGATATATTCCTGGTAGTGAAAATATTATTGTTATGAGCTTGTCATTTGCTCCTTTTGATAGACATCAAAGAATGTTGGCTAGATTAGTTTTGATTACAAAAAGTCAGGAATCTACACTATGTCTGGCACCAAGTATGCCGTCATGAAGGTGGCCAACAGTGGTTAAATGAGGGGGGAAGTGGGTCAGAAGTAGAGCAGATCAAAAAACCTGTACTGATGGATAGTGGGATCAGATATAATCCAACTAACATTTGTTAATCTGTGCCTGCCACTGTGCTAAGTATGTTATGATGATATAATTAAAAAAAGAAATGCATAACACCTGTCCTCAAGGAACTCACAATCTAATGAGGGGATACAACACACAAAAGGAGTCAGAAAAGGAGGGGAGGGAGGACCTGGTATGGGGAAATTGTTTTTCATAAAATTGAAACCAGGCAAAGCAGCAGATGCAAAGATGTTTCTCATTGTTATAAAGAAAGGCTTTGGGAGGAGTTTAGTATTCTACCTTAACTCTTCAAAGGGGAGAGGAAGTTAAAGGAAGTGATATCAGTCCTGGCTTGAGTTAGCAGTATAGTGGTGGGTTTAGAAGTGATGCTCTTATCCTGGGAAGAATATCTTGTTCCATGAAGTTGAAACCAGGCAGAGAGGCAGATTTAGTCTGGTGAACTGAGGTCCAGTTTCTATTCTCTATAAAGGAAGGTGTTAGGAAGAATTTGTATTCCACCCTCTGGTCCTCCAATTAGAAGGGATAGGAGTCTTGAGGGAGGTAATGTCAATCAAAGTTTGAGTTATTAGCATGGTAGGGCAGGTAGGTGGCACAGTGAATGGAACTCTGGCCTTGGAGTGAGGAGGATAGGAATTTGAATCTGGTCTTAGATACTTGGTACTTATTAACTGTGTGACCTTGGGCAAGTCACTTAACTCTTGCAATCCTGGGTTATCTCCTGTCGTCCTGATTTATATTCAACCATTGTATCCAGATGGCTCTGGAGGAGAAAGTGAGACTGGTACTTAACAAATCACTCCCTTACTCAAACCCAATTCACATGCTTGTAATGATATCACCGCCCTGATTTTATATTAGCATGGTGATGAGATTGGAGTTTTACTTGGCAAGGGCAACTTGTTTGGTGGAATTCAAGCAGAACACATGCAGAGTGACTTAGAATGGGAGCTAATGGTCTACTTTCAAATTCAATTTCAAAAAAATAAAATAAAATAAAAATTTATAGTATTTTTTGCCATGAAATTGGTGCTCATTGAATGCAACAGCTACTAGCTATCATCTTGAAGTATTTATTCATGATATACTGTAATAGAGCATGTGAATAGACCATATGCCTTGTTCCTTTTCATTTCAAAAGATCACAGATCTAGAAGATCTAGAATTGAGTATATAGGTGTCCATCTAGTCCATCTGCCTCATTTTATAGATGAAGAAAATGAGGCTCAAGGTGATCAAGTGGCTTCCCAATGTTACTAACCTCCACATTGCTCATCTGCTCATCTTCACAGTGAAGTCACCCTGTGTCTCAATATACGTGGACTTAATTTGGAGGTTCTTTGCCTTCATAGAATTTCTCTACTTTATCCTCCATAATAGCTACAAATACTTCAGCCATAGTTCATTCCTTTCCTTGTGATCTATTCATTTACACTTACTGTGAGCACCATAATGTGAAATGTTCCAGTTTCCCATGAAATGACTTAAAAAATTTGTTGTTGCATTTGGGTAAAAGCAACATCACCAATTCTATTAGCCACTACGCTTATTGGTAATATTTGGTGCATTTAAAAGACACAAGCATGCTCCTAAAAGAGTTCATCTGGACAAATGCAATTTTCCCTGAATAGTTTCTCTTTTTACTTGATAAGGGTTTTTAAAAATTGCAGACATGGTTTTTCTTTTCACTGTTGACTTCAAATTGTCTGTTCTCTAAAAGGGAGGCTTAATTTGTTTAGATAAAAGCAAAAAGCCATTTTTATTGTATAAGCTCACCTCCAATGGCCTTAAGAGACAGAGAGACATTTTAGCTCTCATAGAAAAGCAATTGTGACCATAGTAGAATGGATTATGTCCTTGAGAGATGATACTTCAATTCAAATTGGAATTCACATAGTAATTGAAGTATGTGGCTGTGCATCTTTGACATCTTAAAATAGCTATTACATGGGGCTGGTTTTCCACAAGAGAGAGAGAGCATGGGTAAGTATCATTTTTTATCCCTCCAAACTACTAGAGCAGCCTTTGAACAATGCACAAAGGAAAACAATATATGCTATTTGTTGAAGAGGTTTACAAATCAAACTGGGAAGAAAATGTTAGCTTTTGTTTCAACTTATTCTTCAAATAAAGGAAAGTTGACTCAGATTGAAAAAAGAAAACAAACAAATGGAAGGAAAATAACATCTAGAGAAGTTTCATGCATATGTTCAAGATTATTTTGCTTTTAGTATAATTGTAAACAGAACTTTTAAAGTCCTTTCCTAATCAGTGTGATAGTGCTATAAAAATTGAATTATCAGGGCTTTCTAGTACCTTGGTTCAGTCATAGCATAGGATCTTAAATTTCGAACTGAGTGTTATCAGACCATCTTCCTCTCTTTTTGCTTCTATTAAGCATCCAGTCTCTGAATATCCTTGACCCTGTCTGCATATGGTGTGTCTTCTACTTTCACAGACTTAGAGGCAGAAGAGACCATAGTGGTCATGCAGTCTAAATCCTTAAATTTTACAAATGGTAAAAATGAAGCTAAGAGGGGTTGTGACATGGCAGTAGTTATTCAAGGAATATGTATAAGAGTGAGGATTTGAACACAGATCTTTCTACTTCCAAAGCTACCAGGGGTCATCACTCAGAGGACTAGGATCAGGATCAAGAATGAGCTAAATCAATAGTGCTGGAATCATAGTCATGGTGTTAACAAGAAAAATGAAAGAACATAGAATCACAATCAGAAGGAATCTAAATGGGCATTTCATCTAACCCATATCTCAAAGGGAATAGTTTTCTCAATAAGGAATCCTTCAGGTGCTTTGAAAGCCTCCAATAGTAAAAATTTTGAAGGTCACACATCAGAAAGGATCTGTAGATGGTATGTAAATAATTCCTTCTATGGCACCATGCCAATGGAGAGCTAGCTGTGTAACAAATGTCTAGTGAATGAACAACCCTCAAGAGAACTGTACTTTCTAGTGTAGCCTGTGCTGCAACTGTGATCTTAGACAAATTTTTAAATCTAAATTTAATTTCCTTGTCTCTAAAATGGAAATAATATCACATACTGCTTAACAGGGATATTATAAAGATATTTTTATAGATTTGTGAATTATATGGGTTTTCCCTCTGAAAGTACTAATCACGGCCTATCCAAATTCCAAATCTTCTGCTGCTTTTGTCCATGTTGTATCAATCATCTTTTTTATTTTAAAGAATAAAAAATCTCTATAATATGGAACAATAAAAAAGATAATAACACATAAAACTTCAAATCTACTATACACAACTTGTTCCTTCTTTCAAAATATACAACAAAATGATCAAGTAAATTTCTTTTGTTTCTTCCTCCTCCATCTCCCACCCCAGAGATGGCAGCCATTAGACAGAAATAGGCATGCTATTCCATTCATACTTCTATTTATAGTTGGCATCATTCTTCATATGTCCTTTATAGTTAATTTGGATATTTGTAATAGTCAAATTATTTTGATTCAAAGTAGATCGTAAAATAATATTATTACTATTTGCATTTTTTGTTTCTACTCTTTTTACACTTTATTATTACATGTAAATTTTCCCATGCTTTTCTAAAATCATCAAACATCATTTCTTATAGCGATGTAATATCCCATCCAATCATATACCACAACTTGTTCAACCATTTCCCAATGAATGGGTATTCTTCCAATCTCCTGTTCTTTGCTACCACAAAGACAGCTTCTATAAATATTTTAGAACATATAAGTTCTTTTCCTTTTCCTCTGATTATTTTTAGAAATAAATAAATGACATCAAAGGGATATCTAGTTTAATAACTGTGTATAATTCCAGTTTTCTTTTCAAAATGGTTGGTTCACTTCACAATTCTACCATAAATAAATCAGTGTCTCAATTTTTGCATATTCCCTTCCCCCACATTTGTTACTTTCCTCTTCTATAATTTTAGACACTGTCAGTAGAATAATTAAAAAGAAAAATGCAGATAAAACTGCAAATCTGCTATACACAACTTGTTATTCACTTCAAATATACAACAAAATCATCATGCAAATTTCTTTAAATGATAAAATGATATGTCAATATTTTTACTTTGCATTTTTCTAATCAATAATGATTTAGAATATTTGTTCATATAATGTAAATTGTTTTGATTTTTTCATTGGAAAACTGTCTTCATATCCTTTGACCACTTATCACTTGGGAAATGACTCATATTTTTATAGATTTGACAAGGATCTTTATTTGTATTAGCTATGAGACCTTTATTTGATAAATTATCTTTAGGAGTTCCCCCCCCTCCATTTTCTGTTTCCCTTTTGATCTTGGCTACATTTGTCAATTTGAACAAACTCTTTTTAACTTACTGTAATTTAAATTATTCATTTTACAATTCACTCTGCTCTTATTTATAAATTGTTCACCTATCCATAAATATTATAAGTAGTATGTTCTGTGTTCTAATTTTCTTGTAAAAATCTCTTTTTATATTTGGATTATATATTCATTTTGATCTTACATTGGTAAATTGTGTGAGATATTGGTCTATGACCAGCCTCTGCCATTTTGCTTTCCAGCTTTTCCATTAATTTTTACCAAATAATGAATTCTTTGCACTTGTCAAATACAAAATTAGTATATTTATTTGGTACTATAAGTTGGATGTTTACTCTATTGAATTGGTCTATCTTTCTATTTCTTAGCCAGGACCTTATAGTTTTGATAATTACTGCCTTATTATAGATATAAAACCTATAATACATTGCTTTTGGTAGGGGTGGGGGAAGGGAGAAACATTTAAAAAAGATTGTTGAAGACTACTGTTACATGTAGTTAGAAAAAAAAGAAATGGATAATTGCTACTTTATAATACAGTTGAAGATCTGATGCTGCTAAATTTCCTTTTTTTATACTTTATTTCCTTTGACATTCTTGACTTTTTGCTTTTTCAAATGATCTTTTTTATTTTTCTAATTCATATTCAGAGATATAATTAAATACTATTTGTGAATTCCTTGCATTCTATTTTTCCCTCACTATTTTCCTTCTCAGTCTCTTTCTACCTTAATTCCTGTTACAATATCTTTTCTTCTTACCCTCATAAACATCTCTCTAAAAGTCCCTCTCTTATTGATTCATGCCACCCTCTTAATCATTTTCTGTATACACTATTCTAAAAGTCTCTGCCCTCCTCTATCTCTGTTTTCTCCTTTCTCTAGAAGTTCATAATACTTCTAAACTTCAGATTTATATATTGTTTTCTTTTATGAGCTAGGTTCCTGTATTACCAACCCTCTCTTCTGACTTGCTTCCTCTCCCTT
The DNA here is from genome assembly GCF_037893015.1 of Macrotis lagotis. Taxonomy (NCBI): domain Eukaryota; kingdom Metazoa; phylum Chordata; class Mammalia; order Peramelemorphia; family Peramelidae; genus Macrotis; species Macrotis lagotis. Next base: position 356,451,435 of record NC_133666.1, read on the forward strand.
TTCATGAGATAATATCTCCTCCTATCCAATTTTGATTTTTAGAATCACCTCATCAAACACAACTTTGCCCAAATCTTTCTTTCAACCAACTTAGTAATGATAACAGTTTTAAGAATACTATTACTACTAATAGGAACTAGACTTTAATGACATAAATAACATTTTTATATATCATAAGTAAACAGTTTGACCTCAATAATTGCCTTGTACTTAGTCTTTAATGTTTTCCTTATATTCTTCTGAATTTATTAAATGAAATTTTCCACTTTTTTTGGTGCAAATACCTGAAAATCTTTCAGCTTACCAAATGTCCTTTTATTTTTTTCCATTCATGATTATATTGAATTTTGCTAAATAAGTTATTCTTGGATTCAACCCCAGGTCTTTTGCTCTTTAAAATATATAATATGCTCTAGATTTCTTGTTTTCTACCAAGAGAATTAACAGATTATCCATTGCTTGTTTCTTGGTACATACCCACAGATTTTATATATATATATATATATATATGTATAATATACATATAGATATATATATATATATATATATATATATATGTATGCGTGTATATATGTTTGTTTCAAATGGTAGCCATCTCTTGAACTGGGGAAGGAAGAAAAAATTGCATGGTAATTTTGTTGTATATTTGAAAGGAACAGCAAGTTGTGCATAGTAGATTTGTAGTTTCTTATACAATTATCTTTTTTTATTATACTACATTATGAAATGGTAATGGTTGTTTTATTCTGTAAATTATAAAGAAAATTTAAAAAATATATGGGAAAATGTAAGTTCTCATTCATTTTGGAATTTTTAATAAGTTTACCTTGTGAATTTGACATATATTTCTATTCAAATTTCATCAGTTCAAAGAATGTCATTTCAACTGTTGTGACTTATGAAGAAGTACTATTTTTGATTTACTTAAGGGTTTTTGTGGCAAAGCAGTGATAAAATCTGATGTCATTATCAATAAATCAGTTTTAGAGATTGGGTTAAATCTCATTTCCTCCACTCCCATACTCTATTTCTAATCTTATTTTTCTCCCTTTCCCCCTTCACTTTTTAAAAATTCCACCAAGAATTTGTATCTTTTTTTGGGGGGGGAAGTCAAACATTTATGATTAACTTTTCAAATCCTTCCTTTCTTAATGGGTACAATGTGACAACCTGAGAAAATATCAGGTTTTTATGTATGGCCTGGGAATCTGACTATTCAATAGAGTGATTTTTTTTTTTTGCAAGGCAATGGGGTTAAGTGACTTGCCCAAGGTCACACAGCTAGGTAATTATTAGGTGTCTGACGCTGGATTTCAACTCAGATCCTTGTGACTCCAGGGCCAGTGCTCTATCCATTGCACCACCTAGCTGCCCCCAATAGAGTGACTAGTGATAGTATCTCTGAGAACTGAGCTGTTTCTTAACCCACTCATACAATGGACTATGATATGGTTCTTTATTGTCCAAAGTCTGCTTTTCCACTTAAAAAAGTAGGTGATCACTTGCATGTTATAGCTATAGGGGCCCAGGAAAGGCCCCCTGCCTTCAAATACTTACTCTGCTCTGAAATTTCATAATAAAGTATTATAATTTGGTGACTTTAATATGAACAGAGAGGGATCAGTACTGTGATCTATGTAGGCTATCATATATATTAACTCTTTAGCAAAACTAGTGTGATGAAACATAGTCTAGGCACTTTGGCTGGATAAGAGGATGGAAATTTTAGAAATGAACTTGAACTACTCAGCATGGTCACTATCTTCATGATGAAAAACAATGCAGAATTTTTATTGTTATACTTATTATTACCATTTTTTGCAATCATGCCATCATTTATATTTGATCATGAATGCTGCAGTTAATCTATAGTTATATAAACACAATCTAAGATTTATTCCTCTATAAAGTCACCAGAACTCTGCTGAAGACATATAATTCCAAAAAAAAGTGCTATCTATGATTACCTTATGTCCCAGTTGGTTTCATCTACCCAGCAACAGACCAAGTGACAAGAAAGGTACTTTAAGTCAGATACTCACTGTAATAGCTAAGATTCATGCTGTGATTTCACTTAGTATAGCAATTTGTTATTGAAATTGGAATGTTAAAAAGAATTCAGGTAATCTCCTGAGATTCTTGTTGAATTAATTATTTTTTTTTCTAGTAAAGAGTTCAAAATGCTTCCCTCTTTTTTAAAGGAGTGGGTTTAAGAAAAGAAAAAAAAATATAATTAGATTATATTGAAGAAGCTACCCTAAGAGGATTCTGGTGATTTTTGAGAAATCAAAGCCCAGACTTTAAATAATGATGATAAATTATATTTTATTTTAGTTATTTATTTAAAAAAGTATTCTTAAACTCACCAAATATGATTTTCTAGAAAGATTTGGATTTCCTTTGGGAAAAAAGAGAAAAGAATGAGAAAAATTAAATAGAGAGGTAGATGAAGTATAGAGGAGACAAGTAACCACAACATGAGCTATTTGAAGCAATGTTTGTTGGGCACCGTCCAACTGAAGCTTTTTGCTTTTCTTCAATACAGGGTGGTTGGTGGTATGTTGATTGGAATATGAAAAGGAGACCCTCAGAGATCTAAGTTAAGTGTGGAGATGAAATTCAGTCTAAGATCACTTTCTGACCTTCTGACCTTTCATATTTCATTAACCCAGGAAAGACAACAAGATTATGAAATAATTAATATGAATTCTAAGATATACAAGTTCTGCTCAGGGATATGGGGAAAAAGAAATTGTTTTCTTCACAGTTTCTTAGGATAGGTTACCATTTACATTGACAGAAAATCTTAAAGTACTATGTAAATACTATCTGTTAATATAGAGGCAAAATGTTGGAAGACAGGTAGTGTGATATATTAATAATAATTTATACAAAAACAACAATCTTGTAAAGACAAATGACTAAAGTACTTAAGCAGTCTCATCAATGAAATGACTAGTCATGATTCTAGAGTACTGAAGATTAAGAATGCTTCATGATAGAAAGATAATAGACAGTGCAGAATTATATGTTTATGCTTATACATGACACTATATATATGACACACACATACACATATATATCTATATCTACAGATATATATACACACATGACATGAATGCAAGGATTTGTTTTGTTTGATTTTACTTATTTTTATAAGATTTTTTTCTTTTTTACCTTTTCAATATAGAGGTGTGAAAGGGGAGGAAGAAAAAAAATTGATTATTAATTAGACATTTTAAGCCTAATTAAAGAAAGAGCTGGATTTTAAGGGACCTTATTTTTGTTGAGTGACTGAACAAGACACATTACTTTTTGAAAACCCAGTTTTCTCATTTTTAAAATTAAGCAGTTGACTCAGAGGATCTCTTAGAAACTTTCAAACTGAAATTGAGAGTCTCTATTGACTAAGAGAAAAGAAATGCAGTTTGAGGTCATTGTAATTTAGTTAAAATGAAGAGGAAGATTGTAATCTGGGAAGACCAAGAAGTAAATAGAGAAACTCTTTGGGATAAATTGCAGATCCATCCCACTGTTGTGTTATGGTTTTTAGAGATCATGTCTGCAACTTTAGGAGCTGTCAAGTCAACAAAGAGTTGTTCTGAGCTTATTCCCTGCCAGGCTTAGTGGATAGAGCACTGGCCCTGTGGTCAGGAGGACCTGATTTCAAATCTGGTCTCAGACATTTGACACTACCTGTGTGGCCTTGGACAAGTCACTTATACCTGATTAACTCAATTGGGCCATTTCCAGTTGTCCTGACTCATATCTGGCTACTGAATCCAGATGTCTCTGGAGGAGAGAGTGAGGCTGATTTAGTTCACTTGCTTGTCAGGGGGTCACCTGCCTGATGTCATGGTCTTCTTTGAGAATGAAGGACAAAATATAATCATCATTGGGCTAAATACTAGGAAAAGAAAGAAAGGCAGAAACAGGCCCTGCCCTCAAGGAGGTCACAATTTATGGGAAGAGATTTAAACAACTAGGAATAAATGAGTTAAGATAAATTTCAAATCATCTTAGAGGAATAGTACTAGCATATGAGGGATTGAGACAGGCTTCTTTTGAGGGGATTTTTCTTTTGCAAGGCAATGGGGTTAAGCGACTTGCTCAAGGCCACACAGTTAAGTAATTATTAAGTGTCCGATGCTGGATTTGAATTCAGGTCCTCATGATTCCAGGGCTGCTGCTCTATCCAATGGGTCATTTAGCTACCCCCTAGGACAGGCTTGTTGAAGAAGTTGGTAGGTGAAACTTGAAGGAGGCCAGGAAAGTCAAAAAGTTGGCATGTGCAGTCCTATGCTTTAGGAATATTCTTTTGGTAGCTGAGTGGGGAGAGATACGAGACAGGGAGACCAACTAGAAGCCTGATAAAGATATGTAAAAATCCAGGCTTGAAGCAGTTAAGATATGAGGTGATGATTGTCACCCAACTGATGGCATTATCAGAGGAAAGAAGAGGGTATAAGAGGGAGATTTGCAAATTTACCATCTTGGGGGTTTGGCAAATTATTGGATATTTGGAATCAGACAATGGAGAATGAAGATGGCACTTAGGTTATAAGCCTGGGTGACTGAGAGGGCTAGTGATGTGTACCACAAAAACAGAGAAAGGGGAGGGTGTGCAAGGGAAATATGAGTTCAGCTTTTAGAAATGTTTAGTTTAATATGTATAGGGGGCATTCATTTCAAGATATTTAATAGGTAGTTGGAAATGTTACACTGGAGCACAGGAAAGAGGTTAGGACTAAATAAATAGATATAAGAATCATTAGCATAGAGATAATAATTGAATCCAAGGGAACTGATGAGATCACTATATGAAATAATACAACAGACGAAGAAAAATAATAGACAGGGCCTGGGGGTCTCCATATTTAGTATGCATTCTTTAAAAAGAAATTCAATAAGGGCAACTTAAAAGTAACAGTCATTTTGTAGGAGAACCAGGGAAAAACTGTCACTCTCTAAAATCCTAGAGAAAGAATATCAGAGAAGTCAAAAAAAAAGATGAGGATTGAAAGGGACCTTTTAAGTAGGGTAGCATATAGGCATAATGATATATTTTGGACAACTGGGAAAAGCAGGGATATAGGACTAGATATACCTTTTTACATAATGGGAGTTTTTGGTTTACAAATAGTCTATAAATTGACATCTATTTTCTACTGCTCTGCAATATGCCCTTCACTTAGAAAAATGGTTAAAAGAAATAGAATTTCAGTTGGGAATTTATCCCTAGTTTAACTGTTAAAGTGTTTTTCTTACATAAATACTTCCTCAGATCATATTTCTGGGCTTTAAATATCAGTCTATTGCTTAAGTAATGTGCATACTCAACATTAAATCATAGCCTTCCTTATTGAAGAAATATAATTTTTATGTAAATTTTTGTGCAGAAGCCTATCTGTCCCTGGTATCATTTTAGTTCTCCTTCTCCATACTTTTTTTTGGGGGAGAAGTGTGTTCAATGGATAGAGAGCTCTGGATTTGGAATGAAGAAGACATAGATTCTATTTTTATCTTAGACACTTACTGCACCCTAAATTCTCAGTGTCTCATTGCTGTCATCTGTTTTAAAAAGGAGCAGGATCCTCAGTGGTCATAGTCAGCACCCTGTGCAGTGATCCAAACTCTGATCTACAGTGTCATTCAGGGCTGTCTATTATTATCTTCTTAGGATATACACCTTGACCTATATAAGGGAAATGGGATGATTCTTTTCAAGTTGATTATTATGGTCATCATCATCTTAATTCTTTTGGCCTACAATAATCCTTCATCAGTCCATAGCCTCGGAGCTAGGATATTAAACTAGTCCGACTCCCTCAATTTATGGATGAGGAAACAGAAACACAAAAATATGAAATCACTTTTCCAAGATCATACAATAATCTGTGCTGGTTTCTGGGTCCTAACTGTGCATTATAAGAGAGAATTTGGTAGTTGTAATGGAATTTGGGGTCTTGCCCCTCCACTGACTTATAATGAAGCAAATCTGCTACTTTCCTATCTACTAGCCACAACATTTTCTGTTTTTTGCTATTATGACCCAGAAAAACAAAGTAATGTTTATATCACCTGGACAATACATGTATACTTACATACTACACATAAACTTTGTATGTATATATATATGTATGTATGTGTATTTAAAATTTTTTTCCAAGGTAATATTTGTTGGGATTTTGTTGTTTTTTACAAGGTGAGGGGTAAAGTGTCTTGCCAAAGGTCACACAGCTAAGAAATTATTAAATGTCTGAGGCTGAATTTGAACTCAGGTCCCCCTGACGCCAGGGCAGATGCTCTATCCACTCTGCCACCTAGCTGCAACCCAAGATAATTTTTAACACTAAAAAAATGCCCATATTAATCCTTAGGGAATCAAAGGTGATAAGCTCTCTGTATTCTACCCTACTCAAATGAAATCTGGAGTAATGTACTCAGTTCTGGGGATTAGAGTTTAAAAAAGACATCTATAAGCTGTGTACCATCCAGAGGAAGGTAACCAGAGGTGAAGGATTTGAGTTCCTGACATTTGAAAGAATTTTAGATGTTTACCTTAGAGAAGATAAGACAACATTCAAGTATCTGAGACATTGTAATGGGAGATTAGACTTTAATTGACTCTAGAGGGAGAAGTAGAGACAGAATGTGAAATTTGCAAATTTGATCCTTTGATATCATAACCATTTTTCTAAGAATTAGAATTATCCAAAACTTCAAGGTTTTACCTTGTGAGGTAATGGGGTTCTCCTCATTGGAGGACTTCAGGTAGAGATTGGATGACCACTTGTTCCACATTTGGTGGACCAATCGTCCTTTGGTCCCAATGATGGGAAGGAGTAATTATATTTGCTAAATTCAAACACCCTCATCTTTATTATAAATTATACAAACTTGAATTGTATGGTAGTTTGAATCTCTTTTCAGTGATAGGAGTCAAACTGGCAATCCACTAATATATAGGGACACTGGTCATTTATGAGAATAGAGAATTCCCTCTTTGATTTTGCCATAGCTCTTGGATGGGCAAAATCAGATTCAATAGAGGCAGCTCTCTTAGTTCAGTGCTCTGGAAATAGCTAGAGTTTGTCAGTCCATAGCCTGAGAACCAGACAGGACCTTAGACTAGTCCAACTCCCTCACTTTATTGATGAGGAAGCAGAAACACAAAAATATGAAGTCACTTTCCCAAGATCATACAAGTATTAAGATCATAGAATTGAATTCAAGTCCTCTTATTCCAACAGCATTATATCTACTGGGTCAAGATGTTATGTGTACTTGGAGAAATATTTTTATTATCCATTCAAGAGGCAGTTCAGTGGGGACAGAGGCCTAATCTTGAAGTCAGCAAGTCAACTCCTATTGTGAACTATACAGGTTGTGTGGATCTGAGAAAGTCACAGAACTTTTCAGTGTCCTGAGAAACTCCTTTCAATTCCAAGGAGAAAAAGCTATCAATTTACATAGCTAAAATGAATTTCCTAATTATGGATGGGAAAAAAAATAGTATGAATGTAAATGTGGGAAGAAGCTCAATTCATATTCAGAGCTCCCATGTAACCATTTCTAGCAGAGTTTCTTACCCATGGTAAGTTGAAAAATTAAGTTGTCTAGAACCAAATTTTCTTTCTTTTTTTTTATTTTCTAATTTTTTTATTCTCATTTCGTACAAATGTTTTTTTTACATTAATAAAATATACTTGTTTACAAGTAAACAAAATACCCCTCCCCCCATGAATATAGATAGACTTGCTTGGGTGAAAAAGTAAAGGGGAGAGAAAAAAAATTAAAATAAAAAAAATAATAGTATAATTGTAGGTATGGCCAGGTGGTGCAATGGACAAAGCACCAGCCCTGGAGCCACGAGCACCCGAGTCCACATCCAGCCTCGTAAACCCAATAATCACCCAGCCATGTGACATGCAAGCCACCCGATCCCCACTGCCCTGCAAAAACCAAAAAGAAGAAAGAAAAAAAAAGACCCAAAATAAAATAAAATAGCAATAATAGTAGGGGTGGCTGGGTGGCAGACAGAGCATTGGCCCTTGAGCCAGGAGCACCTGGGTCCAAATCCGGCCTCAGACACCCAAAGATCATTTTGCTATGTGGCTCCAGGCAGGCCACCCAGCCCCACTTGCCCTGCACCCTCCCCCAAATAATAATAACAAAAAATGTGCTTCAGTCTTTGTTCTAACACCATCAACTCTGTCGTGAGTGGATCACATTCTTTATGATAAGTCCATCACAAAAGTTACTTCCATATTTTTCCAACGTTGCCATTGCTGATCGCAACTCCCTCCTTTCTTATTTCTCCACTACCATGCACTATATTTTCCCTCTCCTTTCACTCTGACTCTGCTGTAGGGTCGCTGAGTGGCGCAGCAGACAGATCCCTGGTCCTGGGGCCAAGAAGCCCTGAGCCCCCATACCACCCCTTAGGCCCAGAATCCACCTGGCCCTATGGTCCTGGGCAGGCCTTCCAATCCCAGCCCCTTGCAGGAAGTAAAAAAGAAAATGTGTTGTATCTGAACACTGTCCCCCGCCATGGTCCATCCTCTCCTCCTTTATTAACATCCCCACCCCTTCTCCCTGCTCTCCCCTCCTTCTTACTCCAGATGTCTATACCCCACTGAGTATATTTGCTGTTTCCTCTCCTAGCCATCTCTGATGAGAGCAAAGGTTCCCTCATTCCCCCTTGCCTCCCCCCTTCCATATCATTGCAATAGGTCATTGTAATAAAAAAAATCTTATTATGTGAAATATCTTGGACTATTCCCCCTCTCCTTTTTCTTTCTCCCTTTCCATTTCCCTTTTTTTCCTATTGACTACGTTTTTACACCATATTTTATCTTCAAATTCAGCTTCCTCCTGTGCTTCAACTATAAAAGCTCCCTCTACCTGCTCTATTAACTGAGATGGTTCATATGAATATTATCAGTATCATTTTTCTATACATGCAGTTCATCCTCATTAAGTCCCTCATATTTCCCCCTTCTCCTCCAATCTCCATGCTTCACCTGAGTCCTGTATCTAAAGATCAAACCTTCTGTTCAGCTCTGGCCATTCCAAAAGGAACCTTTGAAATTCCCCTGGTTCACTGAAAGTCCATCTTTTTCCCTGGAAGAGGACATTCAGCCTTGCTGGGTAGTTCATTCTTGGCTGCATTCTAAGCTCTTTTGCCTTCCATGGTATATTGTATTCCGAGCCCTACGAGCTTCCGATGTAGATGCTGCTAAGTCCTGAGTGATCCTGACTGCAGTTCCACGGTATTTGAATTGTGTCCTTCTGGCTGCTTGTAATATATTCTCTTTGACTTGGGAGTTCTGGAACTTGGCTATAATATTCCTAGGGGTTGGTTTTTTGGGATCTCTTTCTCGGGGGGGATCGGTGAATTCTCTCCATTTCTATTTTGCCCTCTGCTTCTAGAATATCAGGGCAATTTTCCTGTAGTAATTCTTTGAAAATGATGTCAAGGCTCTTTTCCTGATCATGACTTTCAGGTATTCCAATAATTTTCAAATTATCTTTCCTAAGTCTGTTTTCCATATCAGTTGTTTTTTCAATGATATATTTCACATTTTCTTCTAATTTTTCATTTTTTTGGTTTTGAAGTATTGATTCCAGATTTCTGGTAAATTCATCAATCTCCCTGAATTCTATTCTTTGTCTGAAGGATTTATTCTCCTCAGAGAGTTTTCTTATCTCTTTTTCCATCTGGCTAATTTTGCTTTTTAAAGCTTTCTTCTCCTCAATAACTTTTTGAACTGTTTTATCCATTTGACCTAAGCTGGTTTTTAGCATGCTATTTTCTTCAGCATTTTTTTGGATTTCCTTGACTAAGCTGCTGACTTCATTTTCATGTTTTTCCTGCATCTCTCTCCTTTCTTTTCCTAGTTTTTCTTCCAACTCCCTCATTTGATTTTCAAAGTCTTTTTTGAGCTCTATCATAGCCTGAGCCCAATTTCTGTTTTTCTTGGAGTCTTTAGATGTAGGAGCTTGTGCTTCCTCAACTTCAGACTGAGTATTTTGATCCTTCTTGGGCTCATTTGCAAAATATTTCTCAATGGTCTTCCTCTTGTATATTTCACATAATAAGATTTTTTTCCTCTTGCTTGCTCATTTTCCCAGCCTAAGCCTGTTTTTGGGGTACTTCCCTGAGCTTTTGGGACACTCCCACAAGGGTCTCAGTGTGTGAGGTTCTGTCCTCCCTCCCTCCTGGTCTGTGAATGAAAATAAGCGCCCCGCTCTGCCACGGAGCTGAGGTGGGGGGGCCTAGACTGGGATCAGGATCTGAATGTGGTCAGAGCCCCAGAGTCCTGTTCCAGAGGCAGAGGACAGAGCTCTGCAGTCTCTCTCTCTTCACTCCCCTCCCTAGGTTCAATAGGCTCATGCCCTGGAGGCTCCTGCTTATGGGCTCAGCCTGCTTCTGTTTCAGGATCAGGGCTGGGGAAAGACCATGCTGCTGGCTGTGTGCCCTGAGGGCTGGGCTCCACGTGCTGGCTCTGGCAGAGGTCCCCCGCTGTTCCCCCACTTTGTGCCCGGTGCTCCCCGGGGTGCAGCTCAGGAGACTCCCCCGCTGCTGTGAGCTGAGACCCCCAGCACCCGGGGCTGCCTCCGGGAGGCTGAGGTTCTTTGGCTCTGGCAGGCCACCCCTCTGGCGGGCAGCCTCTCTGATCCTGGGGAGCAGAGCCTTTCTGCTCTTTTCCAGGTTACCTTGAGTAGGAGAACTGCCTCACTGGGTGCCTTTGTGGGTTCTGTCTCTCGAAAGTTTAGTTAGAGTCCTTAGTTTATGAGTTTTTATCAGAGGGCTCCTAAGACTCGATCCCTTCATGTCACCATCTTGGCTCTTAGAACCAAATTTTCTTCAAGTCTGTGCCCCTTCCTTCTACCTTACTGCTCAACTTCCCCCCGCCCCAAGCTGCAAGAGTTGCTTAGCTACCTCTAATCATATCTATAAGCAACAGTGCATGAATAGAAAATGAAAAAAGACAAACATGAGTTATTCAAAGTCACGAAGGAAATCAATAGTTGAGACATTGTTACAATGAGTCTTCATTCTTGACCAGCACATTCTGTGTTCTCATCATTAATTGGTTAATCTAGAGAGCATCTTGGGGACAGACCAATTTATCATCCTGGTTTGGTTTTGTTTTTTTCACAAGAGGGAAGTAAAAGACCCAGTAATTACATAGTCTTCTCACAGATCAAGAGTATAGTGGGATTCAAAAATAAAACTCCTAGAGATCACCTCAGAGCTCCAGAATATTGATTTATTCTTTTAGCTAACATTTATTAAGGATTGGTTCCATGCAAAGAAAGGGATAGTCTTAGAATGAGAAACATCTGAGTTCAAATGTTTTCTCTGACACATACTTCCTAGAGGAATCTGGTTAGAAGAACCTTTACCTCTCAGTACCTCTAGGGAATTCTGTAATACTATAATTTCCTGGACATTTGTGGATTTGTATTGGTAGATGGAGTATCTTCACTAGGAATTCTGAGCTATTAAAAAAAAATCACAGAATCAGACACCATACTTTTTTTTTTAATTAAAAAGAAGCAGTGGAATAAGCAGATGTATGTGATGTATAATTCTTTCTCTTGTGTAACTTGTATTCAAGGAGAGGTGTTGACACTTTTTACTGTATTTCTTTAGCAAATATGATAGATTTCAGAAGAGGTGACCTAGTAAAGTATTCTGAGATGCTAGATATGGCTATATCTTAAAAATGATGAAATATAATAATTATCACTAGTAGCAGTGATATGGCTTTCAAAAGTTTTTATTTGGGGAAGCATGTCAAATAAGGTACAATGAATTTTTACTTTACTACAAACCAAAAAATAATGAGAAGGTGACAATGATATCATTTTAGTGCTCTTAAGAACTGGCTTTGAATTATCTATTTATAAGAAAGATTAAATCCTTGTATATTCAATTTTAAAATATATTTAAAAATTGCAACATGAAAAAAGAGAAGTTTTCTTACAGCATACATATTAATAATTTTGTTTTACAATAATCTTCATGAATTATTCTATTAATTCTCGAGCCACATTTATTGAGCCTCTACTGTGGACAGAATACTACATACAACAGAAGTAGAAAGTTACTTGGCATCAAGTAACTTAGTTCTTCAATGGTGGAAGCAAGATATATAAATGAAGAAGATATAAAAAAGTTTATAAAATAGAGTCAGATGAGCAGATTATAAATATTTTCTTTAAATGCTAAAGAGATGAGGTATGAATCAACCTAGGAGATACTACCTGGAGAAGATTTTCTAGTGAATATATTTCTTTAATAGGTCCTAGATCATCATATTTGAAATTTGAAGGAAACTCTGATGCTAATTGCACTATTCTATTTTTGTCTTTTATATCACCAGTACTTAGTGAAGTTTAGAGAACCCACCTCAGGTGTTCTCATGAACTAGTTGTACCTGACCTGTAGTAGAGCATTCCTATGTTGTACTGGTCTGATCAGTCACAGTTGGACATGCTGTAACTCGTCTCTGACATAGTGATGTTATTTTGGGCTTCTTTGATAATGAAGAACAATAACCACTTAGTGTCTGTCAGGACTTAGTACTTTATATTACCATTGCTTAGTATAGGAAAATGGAAGTTTGATAAAAAAAGAATGGGAGATGACATTTCAAATGAGAGTAATGATAAATGTCAAATATGGACAAAAGAGTTAAATTTATTAGCTTGAGACATAATCTCTAAAGTCCCTTCCAAGTCTAAGTCAATGATTCTATGAGGTCTGTATGAAGAAGAAATAAGAGAAAATGTTAATATGGAGTGGGGGTGATGTGTGATAGAGGATTCTGTTTTAATGTCATCCACCTAGAATATAGCTAATGAAATGTGTGAGGTACTTTATTAAATACATTTCTTTAGATGGTATCTATATGTTGAATTATGCCTTATATTAAATTGCTATCTAGAGACTATAATGATTTTAATTTTTTATGATAAAACATATCATGGCAGCTTATCACATTATAATCTCATGTGCAGTTTGAAAATACATTTTTAAAGCAGATACTTAAAATTGGCTCATAAACACATTTCTTAGACTTTATGCTTTTCTATTTCTAAATTGAGAAATGATGAGAAAGATTTCCTTCAAGAGTATAGGAATGTATTTTTTTAAGAAAGGAAAATTATTATTTGAGATTATGAGATTTCCTTTCAAGTCTGTCCTACACATAAATGAAGTGGACAACAGCCCACATGGTACAGGTTGAATAGTATCAGGAATTTTGCCTGCCCCCCCCGCCAAATATCTTACTCATACATTTACACTGATTATGGTCTGGAATTTGAATGTGTTAGAATTATTCTTCCTTGGAAAGACTTCAATGATGAAGTCTCTAGAATATTGCACTATAAAACGCATTTTACTTGATGGTGAAGAGGAGAGAGAGAATTTTGAAATATTTTCTGGGACTTTACTCTTAACTAAACAGATTAGTTAGTTAAGGTAAGAGCACAAGATGAACAATTTGATTCTGGGCAAGAGGAAAGTCAAGAGAAGCCTTGTATGTAGCTAGGGGGCATGACTAATATGGAAGGAGTGCTAAAGGAAGTTGGAGTTAGGAATGGGAGCTAGAGCATGTCCACTTTATGGATTTATAAATATAGACTTATAAATCAATGATTTCTTGTTCTTTTGGGCAAAACAGAAGTATTAGCTCACTATTATTATGATTCCTAATCCAGGAATATAATTGATCAAGAGGAAAATTATAGAATGAATTGTGAAATAATCTATTTTAATAAATAATTCATGTATATTTATTTTAATAATATTCATATATATTATTCTCAAATATTGTTTAGTATGGGTAAAACATGTTATATATCAGCAAGAAACTTCATTTGCATAGATCTTCAGTCTTCTAAAATCCCTTTGGTTGGAAATATAACTAGTGACTTAAAATTCAGAGTTTGTGTCAACTAGACATTATAGCAAGAAGCATATTGTTTTGAGACAAGATGGAGGTGGAGTCATGGCCTAATGTTTTCTACCATGTATAATATTATGAAATGAATATATCATTTATTTTGATATAACCTCTATTTTTCCAATGTATTCCCCCACCTTCATCATCTTCCCATAGAACCATTTTGTGTAACAAAAATAGTAAAAATATTTATTGAGCATATTGCCTCTTCTTGCAAACCTATCATGCTTCTCTACATTCAACATATGTGTAATTTCTTAAAGCATAGTAATATTCCATCATATTGTTTTAAATGCACACTTTCTTTGAAAGTTGGCAGATCTGAAAATTTTTTGGTTTCCTGGCAGCTAGATAGCACAGTGACTCAAGAAAAGAAGGTCTGAGTTCAAATTTGACCTCAGACACTTATCAGTCTTGTGACTGGGGCACAAAATCCTTTCTTAAATCCTTTCTTAATCTCTGTTTATCTCAATTTCCTTAATTGTAAAGTGAGAACAATAAAAACACCTACCTCCCAGGGTTGTTGTGTGGATCAAATGAGGTAATATTTGTAAAACCCTTATCTCAAAGTCTAGCACATGGTAGGTTCTTGATAAATGGTTTTTATTTTGCTTCAATCTGTTATTAATGTTTTAAAGTGTTTTGAAGGAGCATTTTGAAGCTCATTTGAATACCATCTCATGTGTATTGTATATCAGATTATTTCAAGGTCCTCTAGAAATCTGAAGCTAAACACTTTACAGAAGATGTGATTTCTATCACAGCACCCTCTGATGACATCCAGGAATTGTATAAATATTTGCTATGATTTTAAGATATGATAAAGGTTCATTGCATAGTAGGACCAAGCCAGAAAGGCATTGAGATATGACAGTATTTGACTAATTGACCTCACCTGGCAACTAACAAAGTATTTTTGAAAAGGAAGTGGTCAGAAATGAAAGAAAAAATGAAAGAATGAAAAAGGACTGACTGAATGAAACAAGCATATATGGTGGTTAGAAAGAAATTCTCCTTTGTAAGCACTCTATTGGAAATCTAAAAATCAGACTCAGTTAAGAATTTCTTAGTCTTAAGTTCTTACAGTTCTCATATTTTATCAGATCCCATAGGTAGTAATTGTCAGAGACTGTGTTCTCTTAATCCAACTACAAAAGGTGAGATCTGAAAAAGAAGAGAGGAGAGGAAATTCCAGGTGATAGGAATGATATAGCAGGTTCTCCTTTTCTCCTCCTTAATGGTATGTATATGAGCTCTGCTTTTATAGATTTAGATGAAATTAATGACATAAAGGTAAAGGAATAGAGATTCAATAACTTATAACTATTAGATCAGGAGACAGCATACAGGCAATGTTAGTCAATTTGACTCTTTGTGCACCGTCATAGACTGGATTTTTTAGCTGATGTTTTAATCTAATGTCTCTGCATAGTTTCTTGCTACCTAGGCTAGGAATTCTTTTTCTTCTGCTACTTAAAACCTTTCTGTCACTTTAAGAATCAGCTCAAAGGCCACCTCCTTCAAGAAGACTTTCCTCCACCCAGTCCAAAATTTTGTTTATTCATATTACTTATAGTATTTATTGTATTTGCCCATTAGAATGATGATGATGATGATGATGATGATGATGTTTGTCCTTCATTTTAAAGAATACGATGACATCAGGGAAGTGAAACCATGACAAGCACATGATTTGGATTTGAGTTGGGGCTGCTGTGCTAAGTCACCAGGCTCACTTTCTTCTCCAGAACCATATGGATCTGGTTGCCAGATATAAATCAGATAGCCCTGGATGAAGGATAATCAGGGTCAAGTCATTTGTCACACAACTAGTAAACATAAAGTATCTAAGATGGGATTCAAATTCTCATCCTCCTGATTCCAAGGCTCTATCATCCACTGCATCACCTAACTGCCCCATTAGAATGTAATGCCTTGAGATCAGGACCTATCTTTTTGTCTTTGCATGCCTAGAATCTCTGAATTAAGTCTTAAGTTACAAAGAAGCAAGGAGTTATCTCTGAGAAAGACCTTTGGGATCCCTGACCAAAGATAAGGATTCATATCTTTAAGCCAAGATATGGTTTAAACTTTAGGATAATAAATGAGAGCATAGTCACTGCACTATGATAAGTGCTCTCTTCCTTTCATATTCTTTCCATCTACTGGTATTCACTGGCACTGAATTTTGTCAAGAAGTCAACACTTTTCTGTTCAACCCTTCCAAGGTTGGCAATTTTTTTGCTTACATCACTTAATACCTAAAACAAAGAGTGGAGGAGCAGGTATTTGCCTTTTTAAAGCTCTGCCACAACCACTCAATACAAAGGCTTAGAGTTCTGTGTGAAGAAAAGCAAACAGACTAGTATAGTTGGATCATGGACTGTAGATAATAGTGTAATGTTGTAGGAATATTGGAAAGATAGGAAGGCTCAGGTTATGAAGACCTTCAAAGGTCAATAAAAGTACTTTATCCTTAAAGGGGGTGGGATGATATATTGAATTTTATTGAATATAGATATGCTAGGAGCATATCTATGCTTTAGGAAAATCACTTTGGCAGCTGAAACAAAGAAAAATAATGTACAATACATCAGAAATTTGCATGTCATTCTTGGCTACTAGTCATGATAATCTCTGCATCTGTCTAAATTAAGCATATGAACTGCAGAAGCAAAAACATCTGACTTCTCAGCTCCTATTCCCAAACTGCTAAGAATAGTGAAATTATGATGACTGTGGCCGCTACCAATTCTGACTTTCTCATTTCAGATTGAATCTCAGCAGTGCTCACTAATTCCTCTTTTCATCAGTTTTGCCCTCTATCATATTCTCCACAGGGATTATTCTAAATCTCCTCTGTCCTCAAGTCTACAATTTTATTTCCACGCACTCAGCAGATGACCTCACCTTCTTTTTGCCAAGACTAATTCTTTCACTTGATGCTATCTTTTTTTCTCTCCTCCATATTGTGACCCTTAAAATATTTCAAATGTTTGTTCTTTTTTTTAAACTCCCCTTTCTTTTTTTCTTTCCTCACTCTTTGTAATTTAGTCCAAGGGCACAAATTATTTGAACATTTTGTGCCTTCAGCATTTAGTACAATTTAGTTGCAATGTGCCCTGGAATCCATGAAGAGTGGAAGAAGGTACATTTCATATATATCTATATATCTATATATCTATATAGATATAGATATATAGATATATAGATATCTATATATCTATATCTAACTCAATTGTTTTATCCTGAATTAATATAATCTATATTTTATTAAATCCTGAATCTAAGCACACACAATTCCTTTCCCCTTACTTTTCACTTTATCCTTTGTCTAATCATTTCCCCACCCCCAACTTTCTTAGGATTTTATCCCTTTACAAAGGAGTAGTTTTTAGCAATTTAGCACATACATTAAAAAAAGTCTATATTATCTTTAAGGTTAAAGCTTCCCTATAAACAGGCAGTTTTAAAACCAATGAAGTATGCTAGATAAATTATTCCCAGTTGAAAATCCCTTATATGAGAGACTTTGCTGCTAAACTTTTAGGAACTGTGGCTTAAAACATTTTTAGCAGCTCTCTTTATGGCGGCAAAGAACTGGAAATTGTGGGGATTTCCATCAATTGGATAATGACTGAACAAGTTGCATATGATTGTGATGGAATACTTCTGTGCTACAAGAAATGAGTTTGGTAATCTTAGAAAATATAGATTAATTTGCATGAAATAAGGAAGAGTGAAATGAGTAAAACCAAAATAAATTGGAAAAAACACCAATATTATTTTAAGAACAACTTTGAGCAACTAAGTTATTTTGCTTATTATAAAGACCCAAATTGACTTCAAAAGACATATGAAGGGAGATGCTATCTGCATCCAAAGGAAAAAAATGATAGGAGTATGTATGAATGATTTTACATATATATATATATATGTATACACAAATATATACGTACATATACATACTTGCATGCATGCATGCATATATAAACAGGGTGGGGGAAGGAATTATTTTTTATTTTATTTATTTAAGGTAATGGGGTTAAGTGACCTGCCCAAGGTCACACAGCTAAGCAATTATTAAGTGTCTAAGGTCAAATTTGAACTCAAATCCTCCTGACTTCAGGGCTGTGCTCTATCCACTGTGCCACCTAGCTGCCCTGGAAGGAATTTTTTAATAAAACAAATATTTAAAACAATAACAAGTTGTACATAATAGATTTGCAGCTTCATGTGCAATAATCTTTTTTAAATTGCATTATGTTATGGACATCATAAATTAAAAATATAATTGATACAAATTAAAAGGAAAATGAAGTCATATTCTATTCTAATTCCTTTTGTTTCTTTATTAAACATAGCTTTTTAATTCTCTTTTAATTGGTTTTCTTTCCATATCCTGCTACTGTAAATTTCTGTTAGCATATTTTTTCTCAGTATATACCTTTTCTTTTGGATATTTTGGGCATTGATTTAGCAACCTTTTTGATTTTTTTTCTCTCATCAGATGAATTTAAAAATGAATCAATTTCTTAAAGAACAATTGATTTCTAAATCATATCTTTGCTATTGGTAAAAAAAAAGAAGAAATGCTACTATGAAACAAATAAAATCAATACATTCAATAGGAAGATTCAATATAAAATAAGAAAACCATAGACTGATATCCCTAATGAACATTGATGTACACATTTTATTTTTTCCTTCAATTGTATATTGTGATATTTTTGCTTTCATTTTTATAAGATTTTGAGTTCTAAATTTTTCTCCCTTCCTTCTTCTTTTCTCCCTTTTCTGAAAATGGTAGACAGTTAGATATATGTACTATCATGTAAAATATATTTCCAAATTGCCTTGGCTGTAGAAGTAAAAGATCAAAAGGAAAAAAATAAGCATGAGAAAGAATAATTCAACAAAAGTGCTTTGTTCTGTATTCAAAGTCCATCAGTTCTTTTTCTGGATGTGGACAATATTTTCCTTCATGAGTCCTTTATACTTGTCTTGGATCACTGTGTTTCTGAGAAGAACTGGATTATTCACAACTGACTATCACATAATGTCATTGATTCTAAGTACATAGTTTTTCTGGTTCTTCTTATTTCACTTTGCACCAGTTCATACAAATCTTTCCATGTTTTTCTGAATTCTGTCTGTTCAACATTTCTTGTTGCACAATATTATTCTTTTACATTCATATACCACAGCTTGTTCAGCCATTCCCCAATAAATGGACATCTTCATTTTCCAATATTTTGCCACCATAAAAAATGCTTCTATAAATATTTTTGTACATGTAAGTCCTTTTCCATTTTTTGTGATTTCTTTGAGATACAGATCTAGTTGGTGTTGATGGACCAAAGGGCATGCCAAGTTTGGTTGTCTTTTATGCAAGCATTTTAAATAAAATATTAGCAAGGAAGCTAAAATATAGAGATTATATGATCGGTTGAATTTGCAGCATCAGTCTAGGGTCAGTTTAAAATTGGGAAAATTATAAACTTTATTCACTCTGTTTATAATTAAAAACTTTCCCTGGTTTCCATATTAACTTTTGGTTCTTCATTTCTTCATTCTTCTCCCATCTGAATGTTCTTTCTTGGTTTTAGCTTATTCCTCCTATATCCTAGTTGTGTATATGTCCCTGAAATGAGATTCTGTCTTTGACCCTCTTTTCTCTACTATCCCTTTTCATAAACTGGTCTATTTCCATCATTTGGGTGATCACTTCTATGAAGATGATTCTAAAATCTGTATATCCAGGCTTATTGTAGTCTTTTCCTATTTCCCAAAGGCATGGCGAATATTCCATCATCTCCTTAAAGTCAATCTGTCCTAAGCTCATTATCTTTGTTCAAAAATTGAACTTCCTCTCAACTTCCCCATTTTGATAGTGGCACTACCAAAATCCAAGTCACTAATCAGTTGTCAATTCCCATTAGTCCTGCCTTCATAGGACCTCATATGCCTCATTCTTCTTCTCATATGACAATCACCCCAGTTCCACCCTTTAGTATCTTGCTATTATTATTCAGTTTACCAAAAGCATACTGAACATTTATTAAGTGCTGGAAATATAAAACAAATGGAAAAACAGCCACTGTTTTCCTTGAGGAGTATGTAATAGAGCAAAAAGTAAGAAGAGGAATGGACACAAGCCTTCTTAAAATTGCCATTCACAGGTTCTGACTCTTTGCACTGCCTCTGTGGTCATAGATCAAGCTGACCATTCAGCTTTAGTCTGTTAGAACAGTGATCCCTTTCCCCTCTCATTTCCATTCCCTCTCCCTATTCCTTCAGTCCAAGGGTAATACTACTCTACCTACAGAAAATATGTGCAAATATTTCATTAGTAGCATAACTGGCTATAATAAATGAGCTGTTTCCTGATAATCTTGAAGTGTTTTTATTTTTTTACCTTTATTTGAGAACCACAATTCAATTCACTGTAGGCAGAATGGCTTATTCAAGGGCTATTTAGAATTGAAGCAATTGTATAATGGGGCATCAACCTTACATTTGGAATGTTGGCCACATAGCAATTAACTTTGGAATATTTAAAGGGAAATAAATCTTGTTCTAACTTCTACATTCATTTGTTGTGTTTAGTATTCTTTTTTTCTCACTGATATGGGGTAGGAGAGTGGGACAGGAGGGGTAGGAGGAGGGAAATGGTAAGAGGAAAGAGGAATGAAGAGTCTATGTTTTTCTTTGGGAAGAAACAAATGTGGTCTTTCTAGCATTATGTTGATACTTTTTATGCCGCTGCAGAACTCTTATGCCTGTGGCCAAATATGCCGATCTTGCACTTTGTCATGAACTAGTTCATCGAATTGCTTAGTGATTTATGAAAAAAGTCTTGGCCCCTGCTGGGGAGCTGTTCCAAGATTTAGAATTCTGTTGCAATCTCATTTGAGGCCTTCAATTTGGATACATTTTAGTGACCTCAGCCCAGATCTGAGGCACTCATTGAAAACTATACTATGATTCACTATCTCCTCATGAAGAGTCTCAAAGGAATATTGATCTGGCTTTCTATAGTTCTATAGTCTCCATGGTTTATATTCAAGAACCAGGAAATAAATAATCTGTGTAGCTGGGTTCCTTTTTGGTTTTAGGTTCACATTATTGATGAAAATCCAGAACAGGGTGAATTCAGATCCTGATAGCAGAAGATGACCAAGGAATCCATTTCCATTATTATACTTTATATGGTACAGTGGATAATTGAATTTTGAATATAGACATCTGTCATAATTAATTATGTGATGATGATGGTCAAATCAATTAAATTCTTATATCTCTAGTATTTCCTTGATAGCATTGTAAAAATCAAATGAGAAATATGTAGATGAAACTTTTGGCAAACTTTTAAAGCATTGTAAAAATGTTAGTAATTGCACATATTTATATATGTTTGTATATATATATATATTCAAATGCTGATGCATATGTATATGTGTGAGTATATGTGAAAAGATTCATAATAGAAGTTGCTGTCTAGTCATGGTGAGAAAGTAATCTAAAACCATTGTTAATTTTAATTTCTCTTTCTTTTCATGCTTTACATCTAATCAGTTCAAATCCTTTAAATTCTTTAGGGATTCTCTCACATTTCTCTCTCTCTCTTCCATTGTAACTATGGTCTTCATGGTTCATGCCTTGACAGCTTCTCCTCTTGATTCTTTCAGCTCTCTTCTAAATGATCACCAAGCTCCAAACTTCCCAGCCCTTGTCATAGTCATTCCTATTGCCTACCACTGACAAACTAATTCCTGCCAAGAATTACTTTGATTTTTTTTAATTAAAGGATTTATTGTTGGAAGAAATTGTAGCATTTATCCAGTTCACTCCCTTCATTTTATAGAATGAAGTCACTTCAGGCTGCGCTTTGAACTTCCTCTATCATCCTGAATCCTCATTATGTCCCAACTCTTCATCATGAAGCCTCATTCCAAACTTGGAATTCATATGCTGAAAGTATCTTCAGCCCTGGCAGCCTTTCCTTCTGATTCAATGACTCCTCTTGGAACTTCGATTTAAGGAGACACCCAGGACAGCTGTCTCATTCTTCTCCAGGCTGCACTCAGGACTTCCTCTAACAAATGTCCCCTACTTCCCCTCACCCCGCCCCCTAAACTGACTTTCATGATTTGTTTTCTTACATTAGATTGTAAATTCCTTAAAATGAGGAACTCTCTCTGTTTCCATTTTCATTTGAATTCCTAGAATTTAATAGAGGATGAGACACATAAGTGGCTAATAAATACTAGTTGACCAATTGGTTGATTATCAATGAGGGCACCGAGTCCTTGAGAAGCTATATAATTTGACTGAGGTCACCCAGGTAGTGAAAATCATAACTAGAATTTGAATCTAGGTCCTTTCCTGACTTCAAAACCATCTTTCTTGTCACTCCACCATAGGCATCATTCCTGTGACTACAAACCTTCAGTGTAAACCTTCAACTCCTAATCTTTTGCATTCAGTTCATGTTGCTCATATAACACATAGGAATAGTATGGAGTTATGGCTATTCTTGTTTATGTCTTATTGCTCATAGTTGTTTGGAAACTTCTTCAGAACAGAAATTATTTCATGCAGCTAAGGATTTGTTGAGTGAATGAAGGAATAAATGCTTATAATCTCTTAACTGAAGCAGGCATAAATGTGGATATCACTATGACCTCAAAACCTTAAAACAAATGCATTTGGAAACTTAAGCAAGAGAGACTCAGACTTTAGCCTTCAAGAACTAAAGGAGAAGAGATCCTCAGATGCCTTCTGTGAGGGAGAAAGATACCCTAGAATGGATGGAGATTTTTGGATGATAAACATTTGGAGCTGGGACACAAGCTGGTGACATTAAAGTAGAAGAAAAGTAATGGAGAGAAAGGAAGGTATGTAGAGAAGAAAAAAGAGGCACCTAATCATTTGGTAGCTTCTCATTTTTTTCAGCAATTATTATTGTTAATTGGGTACTAAGTTCAGTTATTTCTACCTACTGGAGTACAAATACTATTAAAGGTCTCTAAATTTTTGTACCCTATTGTAAAGTACCAGTTGTTTTCCCCTAAGTAAGGCTGGGGCCCACAATACAAATTTTGAATTTTGTTTAATAAATGATAATGATCTCTTTTATATGGATAATTGGTTGCCTTTAAACACAAATGACAAAGTTTGTGATTTTTCTGTATTCACTTCTGTATTTTCTTTTCTGTTTACAAATGATTGACTCACTGCTTTGGGATTCAGAGAGGTGAACAATCTAAGAAAGCAGTGAATCAACCCAGAGCCATGTCCTGTTTGAAAATAACAGTACATGAATATTCAAAGATACCAGGTTCTCTGAGGTTTTAAAAAGGGCAGAGTGACTGATGGTGCTGAATTGATAAACTTATATGTAAGAAATCTAAATATTAGCCTCTTTTTATTAATGAAGAAGACTTTGGGGATTTTTACCTAGAATATTATTATTTGTTGTTGTTAAGGTGGAATGATTAATTTATTCAACCCCATCTTCACTTGAAGTATGAGATAAGATGCTAGATCAATCAATTTCAATCATGATCCATGAACTAAGTATGAAAAAATTTTGAAATCTATTTGATGAAGTGAAATGATGCTAAATATGTCTCAAGTGATCTGAAAAGGATTTGAATTTCAGAAATTGGAGCAAATATGGCTTTCTAGAATATTGCTGAGAAAGAACCAGAGGCTCTGGGGGGGGCAGGGAAGGAAAAGTCTCAATTCCCATAAGTATCTTTCATCCTTAAACTCCCTGGCTGGGAACAGGACCTTTCAGAGTTCACATGTTCTAGAAGGTACTGTACATCTTCCCATATATGTTCTCAACTTGGGAACCAAAGACAAATAGAAGCAAACATTATTTGTGAATTCCTCCTTTACTATATGAACACTATAAGCTTGAACTCTTTTCTGTTAGACTCTGTCTTAAGTGTATCATAGATATTTAAGGGCATGCTTTGTATCAACTGTTTTTATGGCACCACCTTAGTAAATACCCTCCCTAAAAATTACTGAAGGATCACTGACTAAATTGATTTTTCAGCTGATTATCTTAAGGGGAAGCACAGTGCTGGGAATTCAAATTGGTGACATTAAAAAACTTACCTCCAGGACCCTGAAAGGGTCTGATTCATTTGTGGGAGTGGGAGTTGGGATAAAGATCCTTAGCTTTCATGGGCTATGTTTAGCTTTTAGCTAAAAACCAGGACCTTAAGCAGAAGAAAGTTCCAATTAAGGGGCAGAATGAAGCACAAGCTGTGTAACACAGAATGATTATTGACAAGTTCAAGCACAATCTTCCTTTTACCTTCTCTCTTTTTCTGTAATAGTTGGTTTCCAAATAGATTATAAAGCATGTCATGTTCAAAACAAGTAATTAATGTTGCCACATTATCCTCAGTTGAACTGAGGTCCATAGGACTCAGCACTATTGAAGCAGAAGAGTTATTTAAATTTGGGTTAAAAAATTCTTTCCATTTGAGTCTGCAACCAGGCTTTTATTTTGCAAATAATGTGGCTTTTAGGTTTTTATGCTTATATACAGAAATAAATGCATATGCTTTATTATATGAACTAGTCTCACTTTGTATCTTTGCTTCAGTTACTCTGAGCATTTCTTCAACAAAGCAGGGACTAATGTGAAATGCTGGGAACAAATGTTCTTCCTGCTCACATTCCAAAGAAAAACTAAAACAAAGCAAAAGGTATTGGATTGGATACCAGTAGAACCTGCATTGCTACTACCTACCTTGGGTATATGAATATTGTTAAATCTATTACCCTCTCTGGGTTCTCCATTTCTCTGTAAAATTAGGAGATTAAATTCTATTAGGTCAATTAAAATTCTAAATTTATGCAAATATGCATTTTTAAAGTTGGTCACAATCTGTTGCCAGCCTATTTTTTAGTTATATTATCTATTACTTCCCATCACATATTCTGTGTTCTAAACATCCTATCTGGACATTCTGTCTCTATCTTCCATGTCTCCACCCACTTATTAGAATTTTTAGCTTATTTCAAGGGTCTGCTCAAGAATTCCTTCTTATAAAAGGTTCTTCTGCATGCCCACAGCAGATATGATTCTTCCTGAACCATATTCTTTTGCATCTACTTTGTGTATTTTTAATGCACTGAAACCTAGGGAATTTCTTAAATTCAGGAGATGTTTAGTCATGCACATAAGCAAACAGAGCCTGCCATACACTCTCCTGAGAAGACCAAGGCCATGAACTTCACATGAACTGTGATCTTTGTCTTTGTTCATTCTCTAACCCTTTGCCTCAGTTTCAGATGAGTTGGCCATTCTTCTTGTCAAAATGAATGCCTCAGATTATTTCTTTGATTCTATTCCCTCTAAATTCCTTTGGTGATTGTCCCTTTTATAGTTACTACACACTCATCTTCAATTTTCCCTCTCTATTGGCTCCTTTCCCATTTACAACAAATAATCTTATTTGCTCCATCATTAAAAAAGCTTTCTTTTATCCTGCCATACTTTCAAACTATGATTTGTTTCTTTCTTTTCCAACCTCTTCATCTCTTCATTGCCTATGCATGTTGTTTTCTCCTCCTCCTCCTCCTCCTCCTCCTCCTCCTTCTCCTTCTTCTTCTTCTTCTTCTTCTTCTTCTCTTTCTTTCTTTCTTTCTTTCTTTCTTTCTTTCTTTCTTTCTTTCTTTCTTTCTTTCTTTCTTTCTTTCTTTCTTTCTTTCCTTCCTTCCTTCCTTCTTTCTTTCTCTCTTTCTTTCTTTTCTTCTTTCTTTCATTGTTGTTCAGTTGTTTTCAGTCATATCTGACTCTTAGAGTCATGACCCAATTTGGGGTTTCCTTGACAATAATATTGAAGTGGTTTGCAATTTCCTTCTCCAGTTCATTTTATAGATGAAAGAGCTGAGTCAAGTTTGTTAGGTGCCTTGCCCAGTATCACAAAGTAAGTGTCTCAAGCTGAATTTGAATTTTAGTCTTCCTGACCACAGGTCTAGGTTCTACTATGCCACCTCACTTCTTGATTCTTTAAGATCCAACTTCTAAATGTATCCTTATGGAAACTGATGTTTGCATAATCATAGATGTTTCTAGTGATCATTTTATTACTAAATCTGACATTTTTAACCATTCTTCAATTTCCTTGATTTTTATACAGCTTTCTGGCAATGTTGAGCATACTTGCCTCTTTTCCAAAGCCTATATGATTACATTGGCCTCTCCTGGTCCTTGTCCTATCATTCTGTCAACTTCTCTTTCGTCTTTGATAATTTACTATCCTTCTCTAGCACATAAGGCTATGCCCTGTTTTCTATTTTTCTTTATACTCATTCTCTTGGTAGTCTTATCCCTTTTGATGGTATTAATCATCACTTCTATTAGGATTATTCTCATGTCTATTGCATTCAGCCCCAACTTCTCTGTACTCCAGTTCCAGTTTTTTAACTGCCTCCAGGGCATCCCTACTTAGTTATAAGATATTAAATTGAACAAGTTGAAAAATCACTCTTTGGTGTCCTTCCTAAACTGAACCCACCTCCAAACATCTTCATTTCTGTTGATGGCACTATTTTCCACCTAGTAACACAGATTTTGTAAGTATCACAGTCATATTTGTCTCTTCCCTTTCACCACCCCCCCATATCCAAATCAGATTCCATAGTCTATTGTTTCCACCTTCAAATTATTTCTTCTTTCCCTTCATTCCATTCCTTTTGTCACCATTTTTTACCTAGCTGCTGCAATATTCTTCTACATGATCTATTTTTCTTCATTAAAAGAAACTTAAAAAAACCTTTTATTTAGCTACTAAAAACAATTCTTTAATGGTTCTAGAATAAAATGCAAAACCTGTAGTTTGGTAAAAACCTTAGTATTACACCCTGCATAATATTACTCCAAGAATTTTAAGACTTCTTTCAACTCATCCATTATTGGTGGTGAACTGATTTTCCATTCCGGAAAGCAATTTGGACCTATGTCCAAAGGGCAATAAAATTCTTTGATCCAACAATACCTCTACTACATCTATATTCCAAAGAGATCATTATAAAAAAGGAAAAATCCACATGTACAAAAATATTTATAGCAACTCTTTTTGTAGTGGCAAAGATTAGGAATTGAGAGGATGCTTATCAATTGGGGAATAACTGACAAATTTGTTATATAAATATGATGGAATACTATAGTTATATACAAAATTATGAGTAGACAAGCTTCACAAAAGCCTTGAAATATTTTCACGAATTGATGCTGAATGAAATGAGCAGAGCCAGGAGAATACTATACAAATTCACAGAAACATTGTGAGATGATCAACTATAATGGACACAACTTCTCTCAGCATCTCAGTGATCAAGGATAAGCCCAAAGGACTTGTGATGGAAAATATTTTCTACATCCACAACAAAAACTATGTAGTCTGATTGCAGAGCATACTACATTCACTTAAAAAAAAACCTTTTTATGTTTTTTTCCCTTTTAGTTCTGAATCTTCTTTCACTACAAGACTAATATGGAATTATGTTAAACACAATTATACATGTACAACCCATATAAGATTTTTTGCTACAATGGAGAAAGGAGATGGAAGGGAAGTGGTACAGAAATGTGGAACTCAAAAACTTACATAAAGATAAATGTGGAAAACTATCTTTGCATGTAATTAGAAAAAGTAGAATAAAAGAACATAAAAATGGATTTATCCTCACACAAAAGTGAGTAGAAAGGTGAGTGAGGTCTGACCAAGGGAAAAAAAAAAGATTTGTTTCTTATTAGTTCCTTTTACAGACTATATTTCCATTATTTTGTTCACCATCATTGGCATATTATCTCCCAAATGCAGTATATATTCATTTAGGTTATTCTACATTCTAGAATATATTCCTATCAATTTTTGTCTTTCAGAATATTTATCTTTTTAAATTAGACTCACTGATCATGGTACTCAAAGCCTATAATCTCAGCTACTGGGGAGACTGAGATTGGTTGCTATATTGTGATGCAGAATTCTGAGCTGAAACGGATTAAACCAATTGGATATCCACATTGTTTATTATTAACATGGTCAGCCTGTCAGATGGAAGTGGAGGAGGGATATGTGAACATTTCCAAAAGAAGGGTCTAAACACCCATGCCTGAACTATTTGAGGCTACTTCCATCAATATGAAATGGGACCCATGAGCTTTTCTTGCACTTCTAGTCTAGATGAAACAAGGAGGTACAATTTGAAAAAAAAGATTCACAGAATCATAGAAATTTAGGAGTGGAGAGAAAATCACATCTACCTTGTTGAAACTGCACTTGACAGGGAATCCTCTTTTTCCCTCCTACTCCATTTTATTCTTGAAAATTGCTAATTTAGACTCTTTGAAGACTTCCATTGAAGTGGAACAAACCATATGCAAAAGCTATGGAGTCAAATGGAATAAATCTATTTCCCCTTTCACATGATAACCCTTCAAATCTGTGAAAACATCTCTCATATCCCATATGAATCTTCTCTTCTCTGGGCTAAACATCCTAAATATTTCCCACAATATTCATATAATATGGCATAAACAAGACCCTTTACTATCCTGGTTTTTCTCCTTTAGATATTTTCTATCTTATCAATAGACTTTTAAAATTCAAGTACCTAGAAATGGAAAAACAGAGAAAATAATTCATTTATGTAATATCTATAACGTCTCAAATAATTAGATTATTCATTACTTTGATGGATCAATGATTTTATTCAAGAATACAATTATCAATGTGGGTATTCTCTCTACAAAGAGAGCACAGCCAGACCTCAGTTCTTTTACCTATAAAAGGAAAGGTTTGATTAAATGACTTCTAAAACCTTTTACAACTCTAAATCTTCTACCTTATGATGTCCCATTCCTTTTCATCCTACATAGATTTTGAATATGTTGAAGACTCACTGGAAAACTTCATTTGAATCTTTTAATGTTTCATGACCACCATTTGAACATATGGACTATCCTTTTCAATTAGAATATAAGCTCCCCTAGAAGAGGGACTATTTTATTCATTTTACCTATGTATGCATACCTATGTATATATGTATGATCTATACAGTAATTGACATTATAGGCACTTAATAAATGTTTATTGGTTGATTCATTGGTTGTTCTATTATTTCTTATGTTTACCACATGACTAACTCTTTATTTTCATCTATAAGATTCTTGATATTTAGTTTATCTTTCCTTTCATGCATGTGATCTTTTGGGAAGTCAGTATCTCTTAAGCACCTACTATATATATATGGCACTGTGCTAAACACAACTATAAAATTCAGAAAAATTCATGTTACTTTAATGGAAAGCCATTAGCTTTTAAAAATTATTACAATCTCATGTCATGTAAGCAAGTTTTTCATACAAGATATTTTCATGCAAGATTTTTTTCAAAATTTTAGCTTATTATCATTCCTTACAATGGAATTTTTTTCATCTAATAGAGTTTCAATTGTTATTATTCAATTAATACGTGTGAGAGACTGTAGTAGATAAGAAAAATACAAAGAAAAATAAGGTATGGTGTCTACCCTCAAGGAGCTTACAATCTATTAAAGGAGATAAAATATGTATAAAGCTTTCTACAATACAAAATAGAATATGATGAATTTATGGGAAATATAAAGTTTTTTAATTTTTTTTCTTTTTTTCTTTTTTTTGCAAAGCAATGGGGTTAAGTGGCTTGCCCAAGGCCACACAGCTAGGTAATTATTAAGTGTCTGAGGCCGGATTTGAACTCAGATACTCCTGACTCCAGGGCCAGTGCTCTATCCACTGCACCACCTAGCTGCCCCCTGAAATATAAAGTTTTATGAGAATTAGAAAGCAAAAGAGATAACTTCCAGTTCAGTCTGATAGAGATAGCATTTCAAGTTTGAAGGTTAGAGAACTCCAGGCATAAATGGCAAAGTATAAAAGTATAAAAAGGTCATAGAGGTCCAGAAGACAATATATGATAAAGATTCAGAATCATGACACAACTTAGAATACAGGCGTTTTTTAGTAGAAGTACAACGTCTATTGGACCAGATAAGCAGGATTCACTGATCCTACCTATACTACTAAACTAGAAGGGAGGATGAAAAAATCCATCACCATTACAATGAAGATAAGATGAAGGAGGGAAAGATGTTAAAAATGTAGCAAGAGTGGAGAAAGAGGCCTAAAGACTTGCATTTTAGTTATTTCCTTGCCGAGTCTGTGTTTGTGTGTGTGTATGTGTGTGTGTGTGTGTGTGTGTGTGTGTGTGTGTGTGTGTGTGTGAGAGAGAGAGAGAGAGAGAGAGAGAGAGAGAGAGAGAGAGAGAGTATGTGTGTGTGTGTGTGTTAATGAACAGTTATGTAGGTGCAGAAGAGAAGGTTATATAGAGTAAGAAGAATGGTCATTGGGTCATTGTTAGGGGAAAAAAGATGAGGAAGTAGTAAAAAAAAATGGGCAAGACCATCAGTAAAGAGACCAGGATTAAAAATTTGGAAACACCCTTAGTGGGGTTTGTTGGTCTAGGTTTTCTGTCAGAGGGGAGAGAACTATGTTTTGGAAACTGTGAGGACATACATCTAACTACAATAAGCAATTGGAGTGGAAGGGGAGTAACACATATTTATTAAGTATTTTCTATGAGTCAGGCATTGTGCAAAATACTTGCAAATATTATCTCATTTGATCGTCACAACAACTCTGAGAGATAAGTGCTATTATTATCCCCATTTCATAGTTGAGGAAACTGAAGTGATGGAGATTAAATGACTTACACAAGGTGATATGGCTTGTAAGTATCTGAAACCTGATTTGTATTCAGTTCTTCTTAACGCCAGGTCCAATTTTCCTTTCTTATTCATTTTATGGTTAGATTTGTCTGGTTCTGAGAGGAGTAAGTTGGGTTCCCTAATTAGTATAATTTTATTGACTATGAAATTGTTGTTTAATTTAAACATCAAAATAACTCTATGAGATAAGTGCTACTATTGAGCTTATTTTACAGATGAGGAACTGAAGGTTAACAAAGATTTAATGACTTACCCAGAGTCAAACAATTACATAACTCACAAATTTCCATATTTAGTCTTCATTTCTCCTGAATCTTAATTCTGCATTACTAACAATTTGTTGAACATCTCCACTTCAATATCCCATAACTATCTCAAATTCAACATGTACTCAAAATAATTAAAACAATCTACTTCAACTAATTCTGCAACCCTTGGCCCAGAATTGGGGGACTTCTCAAGAATCACATTTTCTTTTGCCCCTGAAAGCATCAGAATTTGACCCATATCTATTTCCACATTTCAAAATAAAAGAGCACTGCATTCCTGTGCAAGCAATCAGTTTAACAAGTCATGGATAGAGGAGAGTCTTCATTTAATCTGATAGAAATACACAAAACGTTTACACCAGACCCTATAGCAAATCAATACAACTCTGCTCTCTTTCCTGGAAGACTTTGACCTCCAAAGGACTTATAATATCTTTCAGATTTAGTCTTACTGTATGTGGTTCATTTCCCCCAAAAGAGAAATGTATTAGAATTGATAGATTAGTCTCATTCCTTCTGCTCCAAAATTTTATAATTTATATTAGCTATAAGGGACAAGGCCAGATTTATACCCTCAGATTTTAATTCTTTCCCAAATTATTCCTTGGCTCTATTTCTTGCTTGGTTCAGGGATTCCTCCTCTTAGTCCAATAATTTGATGTGGTCCAGAATCTTTGCATGAATCAAAAACCCTTCTGTTTTGTCTTGGTATCTGGAAGGAGGGATATGTAGGGCTTTTTTCAGTGAACTTAATTTCCATTTTTATTCACTCTCTATTTTTGAATTAATTTTTTATTTATCCAGCTCAAAGGGGTGTAGGGTGTATTCAAGGAAGACTTGATGTGTGAGGGCTTGGAGTAAGTCCTGCTGAACCCTCTTCAGGCTGCTTTCTACCTTTGTTCTCCACCTGAGTCACCTAAATCTCACCTGTGGCTCCAAGAAGTTGTAGCATATGCAGAGGCCATACTCCAATAAACCCTTTTGGCAAATCAAGCTAAACTAGGCTGATTGGTGAGTAGTGAGGGGTGTCTACCCCAAGCATGTGAAGTCTGCTACTGGGTAGAAGAGAACAATTCATTCCAAATGACCATGAAGCCAACTGAAGCAGGTGTTATGGAGTGCTTAGAGCTTGGTTAGACATTGAAGATGCCAAGGCCATCCACTGCATCTAGAGCCATCACCCATTTTCTTGACTCCTTCTTACTATGCTGTATCATGATGACTTTGGAAGTGAGAGTGAGGCTGAGGCTGATGACATCTTGCAGCTCCACCCCACTTAAATACAACTTACATAGGCAACAAAAGAGTCCTGTGATGACAGGCAAGTGACAAAACAGCAGGTGTGGATAACACCATGATCAATAGACACAACCCTGCATACAGGCATCCTAGACCATAGGGTCATCTCTCCACCAAAAGCAACAGTGAGATTCAACATCCCTCTGGGTGATTCAGCTGCTCTTTAAAGGAGTGCACAGCTCACCTCCTGATGTGAAGAAGGTGTTAGCAAAGGTGCCCTAAAAATTGTCTGCTTACCCAACCCTGGGATGATTACTAGGGCAGGAGAGGATCTCACAGTGTGATCAAGACACAAAAATAATCTGCAAAAACTTCTTCAAAAAAAATTCCACTCACCATTGGTACATGGAACGTGGACACACTCATAGACAACCCAAGATACAATAGACCTGGCTCTTGTTGTGAGAGAACTCAGCAGGTATCATATTGAAATAGCAGTCCTGAGTGAAACAATGCTGGCAAATAAAGGTTAGCTTAATGAAGTTGGAGTTGGCTACACATTGGGAACACAGTGAAACTGGGGTAGATTTGGCAATCAAAACTAATCTAGTCAATGTTATTGAATACCTACCAAAAAAAGTGAATGACAGACTGAGATTGCCACTTACTGGAAAACTTCATGCCACCATCATCAGTGCCTGTACTCCTACTATTACAAACACTGCTGAAGTTGAAGAAAAAATTTATGAAGACCTGGAGACCCTTATCATCAGAGTACCAAAAGAGGACAAACTTATATTTCTGGGTGACTTTAATGCTAGAGTGGGCTCAGATTACCAGACTAGGTAGGGAGTCCTTGGGAATAATGGAGTTGGAAACAATAACAGCAATGGTCACCTTCTGCTGAAGGTTTGCTCATCTCATGACATTCTCATCACAAGCACTGTCTTCAATTTACCTAAATGCAAAAACCTTCCTGGATGCACCCTTGTAGCAAACATTTGCATCTATTAGACTATGTAATTGTAAAGAGAAGAGACAGGATGTGACAGTGATAAAGGCAATGTGTGGTGTAGAGTCTCAACTGATCACAAACTCATATTCTCTAATAATTCACATTCAACCAAAGCAATGGTCTCAAGGTAAAATGAATACTAGAAGAATTAAAGTACAGAGATTAGTCTCTGTGAGCAGTAACAGTTTGTTGCTAACTTGGAGGGAAAACTGAGCCAACACAAAGTTGGCAATAGTGGAGCAGAAGAAAAATGCAGCTTTCAGAGATCTGGCTCATTTGGGACAGAATGTTCACAAGCACCAAGATTGGTTTGATGAAAATGATGGGGAAATACAGAAGTTGCTAAATGAAAAATGCGAATTCCACAGGGTTTACCAACTGGTTTGTTCATTCATTTCTAAGATGGCAGTATTTAGTTCCATCAAAAGTAAACTACAAGCAAAGCTTCAAGAGATGCAAGATTCTTGGCTCAATAAGAAGGCAGATGAAATTCAATTTTATGCAAGCAGTAGCAAAGCAAAATGTTTTATGATGCCCTGAAGGCTATTTATGGACCAAAGACATGTGGTACTACTATGGTACTACTCAATGCTTATGGATTAACATTAAGGGACATGATCCTATTGAGATGGGTTGAACAGACCATCAACCAATGCAGATGTCATTGACCATTTACCCCAATATGAAGTCAATCAGTCCCTAGATGTAGTTTCAACTGAAGAAGTTTTTGAATGCCATTAGGCTCCTTTCAATTGACCAAGCACTTGGGGCTCATTCTATTCCAGCTCATATCTACAAGGTGAGGGGGAGGTCCATTGCTCATCCAAAAACTGACTGAAATTTTCCAGGTTATATGGCATGAAGAGGTTATTCCTAATAATTCAAGGATACCTCCATTGTCCATCTCTATAAAGATAAAGGGAATAGATTGTCCTGTGACAATCACAGGGGTAGTTCTCTTTTAGTAATTGCTAGTAAGATTCTTGCCAGTCCTTCTCAATAGGCTGACACTTAACCTGGAAGATGATTACCTCCCTGAGATTTAGTGCGGCTTCAGAAATTTTTGAGGAACAGTCAATATGGTGTTTGATGCCTGATAACTCCAGGAAAAATGCCAGGAACAGAACAGAGGTCTGTATACAACATTTGTAGATCTGACCAAGGCCTTTGATACCAACAGTCATGAGGGTCTATGGAAAATTATGTCAAATTTGGTTACCCAGGGAGTTCATCAGTATTGCCATGCTTGCTTGGGTTTTGATAGTAGATGAAGCCCTTGAGATTTCCTAGTCACCAATGGAATGAATCAAGGATGTGCCCTTGCTCCCATATTTTTTAGCATGATGTTTTCAGTCATGTTATCAAATACCTTCATTGAAGATGAATGTGATGTCAAGCTCAGCTACTGCACTGATGGTAAATTCTTCAAGCCAAGACCAAAGTGGAGGGAGTGCTGGTGCATGATCTTCTGTTTTCAGATGAATGTGTACTCAATTCAACCTCTGGAGCTGAAATGTAACAAAATATGAATAGATTCTCTGCTGCTTGAGCTAATTTTGTTCTGATAACACCAAGAAAACACAGGTGCTCCATCAGCCAGCACCACACCATCCATATGTGGTACCATCAAATACAGCAAATGGAGAAGTTTAGAGTAATGTGGATAAGTTCACTTACCTTGGTAGCATCCTTTCCAAGGTATAACATACTAATAATGAGGTTGACACACCATTGCCAGAGCTAGAACATTATTTGGGAGGCTTCAAAAATAAAGTATGGGAGAGATGAGATATTAGACTGACTACCAAATGGTCTACAGAGCCATTGTGCTGACCTCATTGCTATACACTTGTGAAACCTGAAAAATCTACCAGCACCATGTCAGGAAACTGAATATCTTCCATTTAAATTGTCTTAGGAAGATTCTGAGAAATAACAGACACTGAGGGCCTTTCTTGAGCTAAACTGCCTAGCATTCCAACATTACTACAGAGTGAAACAATGATGGACAGAAAACATCGCCAGAATGCCAGAAGTATGCTTGCCCAAAAAGCTATTTTATGGAGAACTAACATAGGACAAACACAGGGGTGGGGGGTGGGTCAGAAGAAGTGATACCAGGACACTCTGAAGGGTTCATTGAAGAACTTTGGAATTCTTATACAGCATGGGAGACACTGGCACAGGACCGCCCTTCTCAGTGAAGGTGCTGCACTCTATGAGGAAGGTAGAATTAAAGCAACTCAAAGAAAATGTGACATCTGTAAGTTTAGAGTAAGCACTGCAGGTGTTCACATGGACTATTTGTGTCTGACCTGTGATAAGAGCATTCCAAGCTCATATTGGTCGGATCTGCCACAGTTGAACACACTGTAATTTGTCTTAAACACAGTGATATTATTTTGGTTTTCTTCAGTAATGCAGGATAATGACTAACCACCAACCAACCAATACAGCTCAAAAGAATCATGTTCTTTTAAAGGTCAAGCCCAGGAGTTTAAATAACTGGATGAGATATCAATAAGCAGCTGGTATTTGATGACCACAGTGAAAATGTAAATAAGGTAAGAACTTTTGAGAAGACTATAAGTTTATCCCTTTACAAAGGATTTCACACTCTCTTAATTAGACAATAGAAGAGACTTTCTGATTCTTCCTGGCCCATCCAGAATGACTTGCCATTTAGATATACTAAACTACAATGATTCAGTATGAGCTCGTGGAGGGAAGACTGTTTAGTGTTTGCCTTTGTATTCCTATCCCATAGTATAATAACTTGTATATAGTAGCACTTTTAAGTGTACATTTGTAAAAAATTAAATTGATTTGAATTAAATTGTCTTGGGCATTATTAAAAATATCTTAGTTTTTGAAATTAATCAAAAAGACAATTTGCAAGTATTTGTTAATCACAATTTCCTAGGAACCATTCTAAAATTAGAGTTATACTGGAATGGAGAAATGAGGTACCTGTTCCTCAGGAAACTCATATTAGAAATCATGGAAAAATGAAATATCATACATAAACATACATCTACATAATATATAGATGTATTGTATATGCACATATATGTGCATACATTTGTTGTTCATCTGTGCTGTTTGATGCTTTGTAAACCCCATGAACCATATAGCATGTCAAACCCTGTACATGGAATTTTTCTTGGCAAGAGTACTGGAGTGATTTGCTACTTCCTTCTCCAGGGGATTAAGGCAAATAGGGGTTAAGGAACTTGCCCAGGGTCATACAGCTAATAAGTATCTGAGGCTGGATATGGACTCAAGTCTTCCAAACTGCTTTTCTCTCTCTCTCTCTCTCTCTCTCTCTCTCTCTCTCTCTCTCTCTCTCTCTCTCTTTCTTTCTCTCTCTCCCCAAATATAAAAAATCTTTATATATATATATATATATATACATACATATATGAACATAGGAATGCACAGGGTAATGGGACCCTCCTTCAGAAGAACTTTATATATTTGATATAGTAAAGTTCATATTATATATATATATATATATATATAATTTATATACATATATTTAAATAGGTCATTTAGAATCACTTGTTGGGTAGGGGGTGAGGAAGGGATAACATTGCAGACATAGCAGAAAGTCAGAACATATGCAAAGTAAAGAAATGGAGTATCACATTGAAGTAACAGTCAATAAGTCAGTGTTGCTGAATGCTAGAGAGCATAGAGGAAGAAAAAAATGTTAGGAAATTGAAAAGGCAGGAAGGAGACAAGTGAATGTCTTTAATGTCAAGCAAAAGACTTTTAAATTTGAATTTTGGAGATAATAGAAAACCCCTGAAGTTTATTGAGTAGAATGATATAGTTAGACCTTTACTATAAGGGGGATCACTTTGTTAGATTAGTGAAGGATGAATTGGAATGGGGAAAAATTGGGGAAGGAAGATCTATTAGCAGAAGATTGCTATAGTCCAGATGAGATGAATTGAGAAAGGGAGAATATATGAGAAATATCATGATAAAATTTGACAACAGATTAGATATATGGGGTATTAGTGAAAAATTGGGTATGACAGCAATTGAGTATAACAGCAAATTGAGTATGAACCTGAGTAAATGAGAGGATAGTTATGTCCTTGATAATGATAGGAAAATTGAGAAAAGGAGAGATTTTTGCAAGAAAACATAGTGACATATTTTTGACTTGTAAAGTTCAAGATATCTATATCTCCAAAGAACTCCAAATTTAAGAAGTGAAAAGAGTAGCTGGTGATATGGACTGGAGTTCAATGGAGAGATTAGAACTAGATTTATGGATTGGTAAATCATCTATACAGAAATAATCATTAAAACATCTAAGGAAATCACGAGAAGATATCCAGTACAGAGCCTCAGAAAATACCCATAGTAAGGAGCCATGACCTAAATGAAGAACTCACAAAAGAGACTGAGGAGTGGTCAGAAAGGTAGAAGAAGAAAAAAGAATGAACATTGCTAAGAAAATCTAGAAAAGAGAGCATCTAGAAGGAGATGGTGATCCATAGTGATAAAGGTTGCAAAGAGTTCAACAAACCTGAGATTGAGAAAAGATTTATTTTTGCTAAGTTTGGAGAGGGCAGTTTCAGTTGAATAACAAAGTCAGAAGATAGTCTTGAGTTTAGAATCAAGTAAAGAGCAAGGAAGTGGAGGTATCTTGTCTGGGTAACTTTCTGAAAGATTTTAGCTGAGAAATAGAGGCATTAAGGGATAGCTTGTGGGAAAACTCAGATCAAGTTGGGGTTAATTTTTTTTTAAAAGATGAGACATGGGTATGTCTGTAGTCACCTAGGAAGGAATCAGCAAATAGAGAAAGACTGCAGATTTTAGAGGCTCACTATGCTCAAAAATATACATTGAAGAGTTTGTCTTGGCAAGAAGGACCCTCTCTTTATGTGGAATAGGAATGGAGGAAAAGATTATGAGGGAAGATATATGTGTAATGGGAGATGAGGATTACAGGGAAAAGAGGAACTGCCACTAAATAGCTTCAATTTTTTTTTCTGTTTGAAACAGTCTATTTTTTAAAGTCTTTAAATTGTCTGAAATAAAAAGAAGCTTGCTTCCTTTAAGAAATAAGAAGCAAACACATCTGGCAAGATTTCTCTGTGGCTCCTTTGAGGGATTCAAATAATTAGATCTCTAACAGAGTCAAGGCTTTAACATGTAAAAGTCTTTTAGTAAAGAAATCAGTTCCATATATATGCAATCCAAGGAAAAAGATGGGGAAAGGAGTAAATGAAAGAAAATATCTTGTCTGTATTAGAAATGGAGTCATGGAAAAGTCACAAGGAAATAAAGCATGCATATAGATACCATTTTTCTTTGACTATTTTGCCCAAAGAAGATAACAGGCCATGGAATAGAAAATCAGGCTAGCAAAAAGGAAGGAAGGGGCTGAGAAATGGAAAGAGCAAAGATTGATCTGAGAACTAGTTGTGGATTTTAGAAAGCAGAAGAGCAACTAAAGTCTGAAAAGAAGTAATTAAAGGTTTTCCTGAAAGGCTAAAGAATGTTTTTCTTCCTAATTCATTATTTATTTATTTTTAGGACTTAAAAAATTTCTGGTGAGTTCCAGAATCCACTCTGGTGAGTTCCAGAATCTCTTCTCTATGACCCTCTTCCACCCATTGAGAAAGCAAGCAATATGATATCAATTACAAATGTAAAATCATTCAAAACATATTTCTGTATTAGCCACATTACAAAAAAAGCAAGAAAAATAAAGTGGAAAAAATATACTTCAATTTGTATTCAGTTCATCAGTTCTTTCTTTGGAGGGGATAACATTGTTAATCATGATTCCAAATTTTTTTCTAAGATAGTTATGTTGATCAGAATAACTGTCTTTCATAATCGATTCTCATTGCAATATTACTGTTACAGTGTTCTTGATTCTGTTCATTTTACTTTGTCTTTCTAAGTTTATATTAAATTATACCTTTAATCATATTTTATAGCACATTAATGGGTAGCTAGATGGTGCAGGGAATAGAGCACTGGCCTTGGAGTCAAGAGTATAGGAATTCAAATTCAGCCTCAGACACTGGACACTTGTTAGTTGTGTGACCTTGGGCAAGTCATGTAATCCTGATTGCCTCTCATCCAGGTTCACCACTAGTTGTTGTGATTCATTTCTGGCTACTGGACCCAGATGACTCTAGAGGAGAAAGTGAGACTGGTGACTTAACACAGCACTTCCTTCATACAAATCCAATTCATGTGTTCCTTATGGCATCACCTCCCTGTTGTCATGGTCTTCTTTGAGAACAAACATCACCATCATCATCATAGCACAATATTATTCCAACACAATCTTACATCATTTGTTCAACTGTTTTCCAATGGATGAATATACCGTCAATTTCCAAATCTGTGTCACAAAAAGAACTGCTATAAATGTTTTTGTATATATAGATACTTTCTGTTTCTTTCTTCCTTCCTTCCTTCCTTTTCCTTCCTTCCTTTCTGCCTGCCTGCCTCCCTCCCTCCCCCTCCCTCTTTCTTTCTTTCTTTCTTTCTTTCTTTCTTTCTTTCTTTCTTTCTTTCTTTCTTTCTTTCTTTCTTTCTTTCTTTCTTTCTGGGTTAAAGGACATGCATAGCTTTATGTCCCTTTGAGAATAGTTTTAAATTGTTCTCCAGAATGGTTGATATAGTTTACAACTCCATCAACAGTACTATGGTGTCCCCGCTTTTCCACAGCTTCTTCAGCATTTATCATTTTTCCTTTTTTGTCATGTTAGTCAATTTTGATATATGTGAGGTAGTATCTCAGAGTTGTTTTAATTAATAATGATTTAGAATATTTTTCATTTGACTATAGTTGGCTTTTTTCTTCTCCTGATATTTGCCTGTTCATATCCTTTTATTATTTATTAAGTTGATAATGGCTCTTATTTTTTATAAATTTGTCTCAGTTCCCTTTACAATTGAGAAACGAGGCCTTGATTGAGAAACTTACTGGAAAATTTTCCTCCCTTGCTATCCTTCTAACTTTTGATGCATTGATTTTGTTTATCTAAAAACTTTTAAATTTCATGTCATTAAAATTATGAATTACACTTCTATTTTGGTCTTAATCTCTTGTTTGGTCATTAACAATTCCCTGATCCATAGTTCCCTTAATTTGCTTATGATATAACCCTTTATCCCTTTATGCCTAAATCACTTATCTATTTTGATCTTATCTTGGTAAACAATGTGATATCTTAGGGTAGTTTCTGCCAAACTGCTTTTCATTTTTTTTCTAGCAATTTTTGTCAAATATTGAGTTCTTATCCCCAGAGCTTATATCTTTGGGTTTACTATGGTCATTTACTACTGTGTACTGTGTATCTAATCTATTCCATTTATCCATCTCTCAATTTTTAAACCAGTACCAGATTGTCTTGATGAATACAACTTTGTAATATAGCTTGAAATCTAGTACTTCTGGGATACCTTCCTTCTTATTTTTTCCATTCATTCCCCTTGAGATTCTTGACTTTTTATTCTTCCAAATAATTTTGTTATTATTTCTAGTTTTACAAAATAATTATTTGATTAGTATGATATTGAAAAAGTAAATTAATTCAGGTAGCATTATCATTTTTGTTATATTGACTTGGCCTACCTATGAGCAGTTATCATTTCTTCTATTGTTTAGGCCTTTCTTTAATGTGTGAAAAGTGTTTCATAATTGCATTCATATAGCTCCTAGGTTTGTCTGGGCAGGTAGACACTTAAGTATTTTTTGTGGTCTGTAGTTATTTTAAATGGAATTTCTCTTTTTATCACTTCCTGCTGGCTTTTGTTGATAATATATAGAAATGCTGATTTTTTTAATGTGAGTTTATCTTAAATAATGCAACTTTGAAAAAATTGTTAATTCTTTCAACTAGTTTTTGAATTGATTCTCTGGGGTTCTTTAAGTATATCATTGCATCATCTGCAAAGAGATTTTGTTTCCTTGTTGCCTATTCTTGTTCAATAAATTCTTTTTTTTTTTTGTTAGGTTTTTGCAAGGCAAATGGAGTTAAGTGGCTTGCCCAAGGCCACACAGCTAGGTAATGATTAAGTGTCTGAGACTGCATTTGAACCCAGTACTCCTGACTCCAGGGCAGGTGCTTTATCCACTGGGGCCACCTAGCCACCCCCTATAAATTCTTTTTCTTATCTTATTGTAACAACTTGCGTCTTTAAAGTTGAAGCTGATTTATTTATAAGAGTTTTAGTCAAGTAACCTTAAACCAAGAAATAATGAAATAGTAGCTTGGAAGGCACATAACTCTGAAAGGCTGAATTTTCTATTTTACCTTGGTTAAAGAGAATCAGAATCAGATTATGCAATGGTTGTAACAGTTGAAGAACTGTCAAAAAGTACCTAGTTTCACCTAGATTTTTGAATTTCTTTATTCTTGCACAAAATATACCCCATTTAGCTATTAGTGAACACAATATTAATAGAGTTTTATTTTAAATAGCATTTGAAACAATTTATGATAGTTAGCAAATCTGTATCTTGTTCTAATTCTCTTATTGGAGAAATGTGTGGAGCATATTGAATTATTTCATATTTGTCATCTGTCTAAACCAGAGGTTTCAATTATTTGGTCTGCTGCATAGAGTCCAAAACACTCCTGACAGTGGCTCAAATAAAATTAAAATGGTATTTTTTTAAAATAAATTACCACTGTAAATTTGGCTTGCCTTTTTTTTCTGTTGCAAAAAGGTCAAATGATATTCCAAGATCTTATCTGACAGTTGGTGTTGGATTGTAGATAAATGGTAATTCACTATATATTAAAATAAAAATGATTTTAATGAATTAATGTGTTAATGAAAACTATATATAAACATATGTGGCTTTTTTAAGTCACTATAAGGTCTTTAGGGATTCTTATATATTGTTTAAGTTGCCATTCAAATTTGAGTATGTACCATAGAGAAGAGCCTATCTTTGAACTGTCCAGTCACATACAGGAAACACCCTTATGGCATTTATTTAAAGTATAATCATGGTACATAAGAATAATATATAGTCTCTGAAGTTCTAGGTGTAAAAATCTACTCATACCTTTAAGAGTAATTAAACAAACCTAGGTAGATACAGAAAGGAAATCAGATTCTTACAGTGCTTTAGAGTTGGCATTATGCATATCAGTTCTCAAAGTTTAATTTTGCATATGTAGAAGGCCCAGGAGATAGGTCTGAATAAGATATACCCAGACTTGGCAATACTGGACCTAGAATTAGGGAAGATTTTTTTTGGCTTCAATCTTGATCCTAACATTTAATGTTTGTATGTCTATGGGTAACCTCCCTGGGTCTCATTTCATCTATCATATGGCAAGGGACAGTTAGGTGATACAGTGAATAGAGCATTGACCCTTCAGTCAAGAGGACCTGGGTTCAAATCCAGCCTCAGAAACTTGACATTTTCTAGTACTGTGACCTTGGGCAAGTCTCTTAACCTTGATTCCCTCACATCTGGGGCCATTTCCAGTCTTGCTGATTTAGATCTGAACACTGGACCTAGAGGTCTCTGGAGGAGATCACATGTGCATGTGATGGCCTCATCTCCCTGATGTCATAGTTTTAGAGAATGAAAGAAAAGCAAAAACAATCATATGGCAACAGAAATATAGTTTCTATAGGGAGAGAGTTTTGTAAATCTTAAAGGACTATGGGAATGAGAATTTTTACTCTTGTAATTATTTTTACCTTGCAAGTTATTTTTTTAAAATAAATTAACCACTGTAAATTTGGCTTGCCTTTTGTTTCTGTTGCAAAAAAGGTCAAATGATATCCCAAGATCTTATCTGACACTTGGTGTTGGATTATAGATAAATGGTAATTTACTATATTAGATAAAATTCTCCCTTGGGTTCCTGGGATTATTGAACTCACTCTAGGTGAATAGTCATTCTAAAAGGGAAGTGGTGATAAGACTTGTAAGCATGAGACTGGTTTTCTGAAAAAAAAATAGTCATTTTAATAATCAATTAATTATTCTTTATAAAAATATGCACACACACATATACAAGCACACATTCACACTGAATTTAGGTTTTGTGAAAGTAATGAACTCCTAGACTTTTGCAATAGCATTTCAAAAAAGTTAATGAAAATGCATGAATTTGTTGTGGAATTAATTTTTGTAGATGTTACTCTGGTGGTGTCTGAGTTTGAATGGAGATATGGGACAGTGACTTTGATTTTAATAGCATAACCAGAACGATTGATAGCTGCTAATTTCCATGGAGTAGTCTGAGGCAAAAAGAACTTAAATGAAGTCATTTAAGTATCATATGGCTAGTAAATATTAGAACTACAGATTTGCCTCCCATTCTTTATGATTCCAAATGCATACATTAGCCATTTCTTATCGTCTACAGAGAAGTATAGCACTACAAAGGAAATTCAGACAAGACTGTATATCTTCTCTGTGTCTATTTAATTCATATTTGCAACATCATTGAATTGAGAAAAAAAATTAACTCCCTCCCCTTTGCCAACCCTCTAAGGCATTGTGTCATTTTCTTGTCTAATTTGATAATGTGAATAATCATATTCATCCTTAGAGTTAGTAACTCTTTGTCCATTTCCAGGAATCTTCTCTGTGGAGGTTCTGACATTGTTCCAAAGGATCTTTTCCTGAAAATATTCTGTCATAGTCTGTTTCCTAGGCACCTCTCTGCAACCATATGTGCAAACAAGATAAAATAATTTCTAAAAGATAAAACATCTATTCTCAAAGTAAGTTTTGCCAAAATGCTAGTTTGTTACTGCCCTGAAGCAACATTATGTTGATCCTGTTTTATTTCTGTTTTCATAAAGATGCAATGCTATCCTCTTAAGAGAGCA
Source organism: Macrotis lagotis (assembly GCF_037893015.1). NCBI lineage: Eukaryota > Metazoa > Chordata > Mammalia > Peramelemorphia > Peramelidae > Macrotis > Macrotis lagotis. The sequence continues at coordinate 356,495,600 of NC_133666.1, forward strand.
ATGTGAAGAGAAAGCCTGTCTTTTCTTGCTTTGTTACTTGAAAACTTTGTATATTAAGTTGATTAACTTTTAAACTTTGATATAGTATGTCAAAGAATAATAGATGCAGATATAGCATAAAGAGACACAATAGCCATCTAGTTGTTTCCTGATGCTCCCACCCCGCCCTAATTCATCCTCTCCCCACATTTTGTAGATAAGGAAATTGAAGCCTATGAAGGCTAAGTGAATTGTCCAAAGTCACTTAGGTAGTAATTGTTTGAGGGGAAATTTGAATCCAGATCCTTTGACTCCAGATTAGTCCTCCTTTCACTGTATTTTTAAAAATTTTATTTATTTAAAGCAATGGGGTTAAGTGACGTGCCCAAAGTCATACAGCTAGATACTCATTTAGTGTCTGAGGTCAAATTTGAACTCAGGTCCTCCTGACTCCAAGATCAGTACTCTATCTACTGTGCAACCTAGCTGCCCTATCCACTGTATTTTAAACTATGAATGTGCAAGATTTAAAATTTCTATCTTACAAATGAGAATTTACAGGTTGAAAAGTGATGTAAGCTTATATATTTTATATGTGTGTGTGTGTGTGTGTGTGTGTGTATTTGAATTATTTCCATATTTGGTTATTAAATAGCCCAAATTCTGGATTCTGGTGAATGAATTATTTCCAAATATTTCTTTCAAGGAGAATAAAGCTCTTTTTCTTTTTATTTGTGCCAGGGGAAATGAGTTTTGAGAACACTGAGAACTAGGTTATTTGAACAAAATAAAAACTGTATAACCAGCCTGTTATGAAATGAATTTACAATTTCCCTAACTCCCTCCAACATTTGAATTTCTAACCAATTGGTTCTGTTAGAGAGTATGGCAAATGTAGTAAGATGAAATATGAATATACAGGTCAACAATTTTATATCCCAATATTACAAAAGAGACCACTCTAAGTTATGGCTTATCAATCAATTTTTTATTAAGTATTCATCTTAAGTATTTTCAATAGCTTTGATATATATATATATATATATATATATATATATATATATATCATTCTTCTATGTTTCTGAGACCAGATAGCTTAAATTGATAGGTATTTCTCCTATTTTGAATGCACATGCCATTACAAAGATAAGACTTCTGAAAACATTTTTTGTAAGATCAAAATATCTCTAAACTTAAAAGTTTGGAAAATGTTGAAAGCATTTTCTTAAATATGTTTAGTATAATCTCATCATATATAAACTATGAATTGTAAAAAATAAAATCCTTATCCAATAAATTTATTTAAGATATGTGTATCAAATATGGAATAATGTGGCTCTCCAGGCAAAGATAGAATTATTAGCTGTGGCAAGCTTTAATGGAAATAGGCATATAATTTATGAAACTGAGGTCCCTCTATATTTTAGGAGATAGTCTTCAATAGTTCTTTTACCAAAATTTCACCTCCAGGTGGTCAACTTTCTGTTGATGAGATTCCCTCACTCAACATAACTGATCTGGATCTCAGATAACAAAAGTTTGATTCATTGTTGGGCCCACTTTGGAAGTTATTCCAACTTTGTAAGTCCTTCCAGGACCGATATGTTTTGGTACAGTGCTTATGAACCTATGGTCATCTCTTTATTTCCATGACGCATTTAAAAACGTTTTTAATGGAAGAATAATAACACAGATTCAAAGAATCTCAGAGTCAGAATAGAATTCAAAAGTCTATTTAATTCCAATACTTGCCTGAATAGGAATCTTCTCTACCATCTCCCTGATTGGTACTTGATTTCCACTGAGGGTAAACCCACTATCTTTCAAAGCAGTCAATTCTATTTATTTAGACAACTCCAATTCTTAGGAAGATGACATTTAGGTTAAATATGCCTTTATACACTTATACTTTCTGGAACTAATGAGACTATCTGAAAATCTTTTTCCACATTACAACCTTTCCAATACTTGAAGCTGTTGACTATGTGTTTCCTCAAGTCTTTTCTATTTCAGGGAACATTCCTAGTTTTTCTAACATAGTCTTGTGTGACTTAGTATCCAACCATTCTTTTCATCATTCTCCCACTTTCCTTCCTATTATAACCCTTGTGTCAGACAGAAATTCTGTCTTGATATGAAGGACCTAGGCACACTTTGGGGACTTCCATTTCTCTACCTCATTGCCACCAAGATAATATGGTAATTTTGGTATTAGACACTCTTCTATCTCTGACCAAACAGTAATTTCTTTTAGAATTATATAGATCCCCAAGGGTTTGCATAGATCAGAGGGACTAGATATAATTCATTTTAGAGCCATAGAAAATATCATTATTTTCCCCCTTCCAAGAGGGTTGAAATAACCCATGTTTTACAATATTGCATTACCCAAAGTTCTGGTGGGGGAAACTAAGGCTGTTCTTCTACATTGATACCAGACAGTCCTGCCTGGATTGCTACTTATTCATTGTGGCTTTCCTTGTAGCAATATCTACAATTATTCTCAGAAGCTGCTGCCAAGAAGAGTCTCTATTTCCTAACCCAGGTCCCAATGATTGTCCTCTTCCACAGCTCACACTTCATGCACATTTCTCAGTTCCCAGAAGACGACAGTCTCTCTATGTTCCCCATTGCTCTCTTAACTCTTCTGTTTTGTTGTATAGCTCCTGCTTCCTGTAGCCTTCCTTCTCATTGTTTTCCTCATCCTTAAGCAGACGGATGGTGTTTGTTTCTTTTCCCAGGAGACTAGAGCTCCTATGGCAAGGAAACATTTTTAATTCCAGCCACAGTAAAATTTGGCATCAGATATCTGTAGCTGTCCAACTAGTTTCACAGCTCAAAATACTGTTCTGTTTCTTTAATCTTTTCTGAAACTTCCTTTATTGAAGCTTTCAGGGTTCTTGAAGAAAAGCATTTTCTTGTACCTTATAACAAATCTCTCTTCCTAATCTCATGCTGTCTTTTGGTGACATAACCTTTTTTCATTCTCTCCCCCATAGCACTTAGGAAATGTATCTCCTTTTTTATATCACCATTATCTATGGGCCTAAAATAGGGGTATGTTGTAGCCAGTTCAAACCCATTGGTGAAAGTTAATTGTTAAACTTTCATTGTCATTATTTACAGTTCAGAAATCAAGAAATATTACAAATTAGGGCTTAATTTATTTTCCTGTTAATGTTTATATGCAAGAGTAAAGCAGATCAAATTTAAAAATGTGTCTTGAAACATTAATTTTTTTTAGAAAATGAGTTTTAAATATTTACCAATACACCCTCATCTAAAAAGTGAAAGGAACACTCTAACACACTTTCACCAATTTCTCCTGGTCCATTTTACAGTTCATCTGAGGGATCTGTGGAAGATTATTCAAATTCCTTAGCTTCATGCGATATATAAAGGAAAGAAAGACTGACTATACCTTCTCAGACACTGAGGAAGGCAAATTTTTAATCCCTGATGCCTGGCACCTTAACCAGGTAAGAATAAGTCTCATCCAATTAATCAATCAATGAGGTTTTAGATTATGTAGGAAAAGTCCTTGGATGAACTAGAATGATATTGACAAAAAGAATATTTAGAACTAAATATGCACCTGAAAGAATTAGAGAAAGAACAAATTAAAACCCCCAATTAAATACCAAATTAGAAATTCTAAAAATTAAAGGAGAAATGAATAAAATTGAAAGCTAAAAAACCTATTGAGTTGATAAATAAAATCGAGTTGGTTTTATGAAAAACCCAATAAAATGGATAAACCTCTGGTCAATTTGATTTAAAAAAGAAACAAGAAAACCAAATTGCTAGTATCATAAATGGAAAAGGTGAACTCACCACCAATGAGGAGGAATAAAGTAATGATTTGGAATTATTTTTCCCAAATCTATGCCAATAAATTTGACAATTTATGTGAAATGGATGAATATTTACAAAAATATAAGCTGCCCAGGTTAGATGAAGAGGAGATTAAATACCTAAACAACCCTATGTCAGAAAAAAGAAATTTAATAAGCCAGCATTGAACTCCCTCAGAAAAAATCTCCAGGGCTTGATGGATTCACATGTGAATTCTACCAAACAATTAAGGAACAATTGGTTCCAATTCTATATAAACTCTTTGGAAAAATAGGGGAAGAGAGAACTCTGCCTAACTCTTTCTGTGACATCAATATGGTGCTGATACCTAAACCAGGAAGAGTTAAAACAGATAAAGAAAATTATAGTTCCATCTCCTTGATGAATATAGATGCAAAAATTTTACATAAAATCTTAGTTAAATGATTACAACAAATTATCACTATGATAATACATTATGACCAAATAGAATTTATCCCAGGAATGCAGGGTTGGTTCAATATTAGGAAAACTGTTAGTATAATTAATTATCTAAACAGAAAACCTATCAGAAATTATATGATTATATAGATGCTGGAAAAGTTTTTGACAAAATACAGCACCCATTCCTACTAAAAACACTGGAGAGCGTAGGAATAAATTGACTGTTCCTTAGAATAATAAGCAGTACCTATCTGAAACCCTCAACAATCATTATATTCAATGGGAAGAGGCTAGAGGTATTCCCAATAAGATCAGGGGTGAAACAAGGATGCCCATTCTCATCACTACTATTTAATATTGTATTAGAAATGTTAGCTTCAGCAATAAGAGAAAAAGAAATTGAAGGAATTAGAATTGGGAAGGAAGAGACAAAACTCTCACTCTTTGCAGATGACCTGATGGTATACCTAGAGAATCCCAAGAAATCATCCAAAAAACTACTGGAAACAATTAGCAATTTTAGCAAAGTTGCAGGATATAAAATAAATCCTTATAAATCCTTAATTTTTCTATAAATGAATAGAAAGATAAAGCAGGAAGTGTTAGAAAGAGAAATCCCATTCAAAGTAACCTCAGACAATATAAAATACCTGGGAGTCTATTTGCCAAGGCAGATTCAGAACTGTTTTGAAAACAATTACAAAACACTTCTCTCACAAATAAAATCAGATTTAAATAACTGGGAAAACATCAACTGCTCATGGATAGGTAGAGCTAATATGATAAAAATGACAATTCTACCAATGCTAAACTACCTGTTTAGTGCCCTACCAATTAAAATTCCAAAAAAATTCCTTTAATGAGTTAGAAAAAGTTGTAAGTATATTCATATGGAGAAATAGTCAAGAATTTTCAGGGATTCAATGAAAAAAATAGAAAAGAAGGTGGCTTATCCCTACCTGATCTAAAATTATAATATAAAGCATCAGTCATCAAAACTATCTGGTATTGGCTAAGAAACAGAGTGGTGGACCAGTGGAATAGACTAGGTACAATAACAGGAAACAATTATAGTAATCTACTGTTTGATAAACCCCAAAAGTCCAGCTATTGGGATAAAAACTCTCTCCTTGATAAAAACTACTGGGAAAATTGGAAGTTAGTATGGAAGAAACTTAGATTAGACCAACACCTCACACCCTATACCAAGATAAGATTAAAATGGATACAGGATTTAGACATAAAAAACCAATATTATAAGCAAACTAGAAGATTGAGAAGTAGTTTACCTGTCAGATCTATGGAAAGGGAAGCAGTTTATGAGGAAGAGATGGATAATATCACTAAAAATAAAGTAGATGATTTTTATTACATTAAATTAAAAAGCTTTTGGACAGAAAAAACCACTGTAACCAAGATGAAAAGAAATGTAGTAAACTGGAAAAAATCTTTACAATTAATGTTTCTGACAAAGGACTCATTTCTAAAGTATACAGAGAACTGAGTCAATTTTTTTAAAAAAGCCATTCCCCAATTGACGAATGGTCAAACTATATGCAAAGGCAATTTACAGATGAGTTGATCAAAGCAATCCATAGTCATATGAAAAAAATGCTCTAATTCATTACTTAAGGAAATGCAAATTAAAGCTTCTCTGAGGTACCACCTTACACCTCTCAGACTGACCAATGTGACCAGAAAGGACAATGATCATTGTTGGAAGGGTTGTGGGAAATCTGGGACACTATTATATTATTAGTGGAGCTGTGAACTCATCCAACCTTTCTGGAGAGAAATTCAAAACTATGCCCTAAGGGCAACAAAAATGTGCATACCCTTTGATCCAGCAACAGCACTACTGGGTCTATACCCTGAAGAGATGATGATAAAGGGTAAAAACACCACTTGTAAAAAATATTCATAATAGCCCTGTTTGTGGTGGCAAAGAATTGGAAATCAAGTAAATGTCCTTCAATTGGGAATGTCTTACCAAACTGTGGTATATATGTCATGGAACAGTATTGTTCTAGTAGAAGCCAGGAGGGAACTGATATATTATTGTCTGATCTTGCTATCTCTTATACTTTGTTTCTTAAGGATAGGATTTCTCTCTCATCACATTCAATTTGGATCAATGTATACCATGGAAACAATGTAAAGACTGGCAAATTGCCTTCTGTGGGGATTGGAAGGAGGGAAGTAAGATTAGGTGAAAAATTGTAAAACTCAAAATAAATAAAACCTTTAAGTAAAAAAAAAAGATAGAAACCAGGAAGGATGGGAATTCAGGGAAGCCTGGAGGGATTTGCATGAAGTGATGCTGAATAAGATGAGCAGAACCAGAAAAACACTGTACATCCTAACAGTAACATGGAGGGTGATGATCAACCTTGATGGACTTGCTCATTCCATCAGTGCAACAATCAGGGACAATTTGGGGCTGTCTGCAATGGAGAATACCATCTGTATCCAGAGAAACAATTGCGGAGTTTGAACAAAGACCAAGGACTATTACCTTTAATTTAGGGAAAAAACCCTGATATCTTATTGTCTGATCTTGCTATCTCTTAGAATTCATGTTTCTTCCTTAAGGATATGATTTCTCTCTCATCACATTCAATTTGAATCAATATATACCATGGAAAGAATGTAAAGACTGGCAAATTGCCTTCTATTGGGGGTGGGGGGAAGGAAGGAAGATTAGGGGAAAAATTGTAAAATTCAAAATAAATAAAATCTTTATAATTCATAAAAAAGATGTTTGATAAGCCAAACTGTGTTACAGGGAACATTTTTTTTTTTTGCACTCATGGAAGGGGAATTAGTTTTAGCAATATTAAATGCTAGCAGTTCTTAAAAATCTCTTGCTGCTTTCTTTTCCTAGCAATGAAATGTTTTGACTTTCCCTCCTCTGCTTTTCCTCCATGTTCCATGATAGGAGGGATGAGGTAAGACAAATATTTTTAGCGGGTTGATTGCCACAGGGATGTGCTCATTTCTGAATTTCACAATTGTTATTAAGCTTTTCTCATAAACATGGATCTTTCAGGATAAAATGCAGGCAATGAGGCTAAAGCAATCAACTTTTCTTTATCTTCTAAGAGGTCATTTTATCTCTTTGCTCATTCCTAACCTTATGATGGCTATTACATACAGTTAATGAAAATACTCTACAAAACTGTTTTCAGTAGCTCTGGTTCTACAAGTAAAATTTGCTGTGCGGCATAAAGATATTTCTATTTGATTATACTTAAAATAGTTTATAGCATGAGCATATTCCTTATGGACAATGGCTCAAGTAATAAAATCTTACATACTGTATCTCTTTAAAAGATAATGAACTGGGGCAGCTACATGGTGTAGTGGATAAAGCACCGGCCTTGGAGTCAGGAGTACCTGGGTTCAAATCTGGTCTCAGACACTTAATAATTACCTAGCTGTGTGGCCTTGGGAAAGCCACTTAACCCCATTTGCCTTGCAAAAAAAAAAAAACAAAACCTAAAAAAAAGATAATGAACAATGTCTATTTCTATAACACTTTACTTGAGAATGAATGGGTAATGTCAAGAAATGAATTAATTAGTGGTGAATAGTGAGTGGGAATTTGGTGAAAGGGGGCTAGATTGGAAGTCAGAAACGTCTGGGTTCAAATTCTAGTTCTGCTTTTAGACTCATTTGAACTTGGGCAGGTCATCTTATATACCTGTTTCTTCATCTGGAAAATGAGTAGCTTGGACTAGGAACATAATTTTAGAGCTGGAAAAGACCTCAGAAGTCATCTAATCTTGTCTCCTCATTTTTTATATAAGTAAACTGAAGCCTAAATTAATTAAGTAATGTTTCTACTCAAGGGACAAATAAGTAATAGAAGCAGAATTTGAACTTAGATCTTCTGCTCCTAAATCTGTACTTGATAGCAGTTAAAATATCATTATCAGCAATCTCCCTCAACCCCCCCCCCAAATCCCTTGAAACTTCTCTTTTTAGGCTTAATATTCACAATTCCTTCAATCAATTAATTTACAAGATTAATTTGAGACTCTTTGTTTTCCTCTGTTTCCTTCTCTGGATGCACTCTTTCTTATCTCTACCTTTCCTAAAATGAGGTACCAAAACCAACCATAATATTTCAGATGTGATTTGACCTAGGTGGAATGACAGACTTCAGCTAAATCCTCCCATAAAAGTCAAGGATTGTATTAGCTTTCTTAGCAGCAGTATTGCACTGATGACTTTTATTGAATTTCATCCCTTTAAAACCTCAGATTTTTCAAACAGCAATTTGTGTGCCTATAAGGCACACATTCTCCATATTGTACAATTGAAACTGATTTTTGAAATCAACTATAAAATTATTTTTTCCATATTAAATTTTATCTTATTAGATCCAGTTCTATGTTCCAGCATAGTAAGTTTTTTTTTGATCCTAGTTCTCTCATGCATTGTGCTGACATTCCCTTACAGTTTGTGTCATCTACAAGTTTGATAGAATATCTGTTTCTTTATTTGCAGCATTGGAAAAGCAAACAAACAAATCCTCAACATTATAATAATGAATAAGGTGAAGCACTGATTCTTGGAAAAATCCACTAGTGCATTTTATACCACTCATGACTACTTTTTAGGTCCATTGTTCACTTAGTTCTGAATATGAATGAAAGCATTGGTTCTTGTGTTTTTAAATTTTTATTTGAATATCTATGCCCACCCATATAACATTTTGCTCTTCAGAATATATACACCAATATAACATCCTGTTATAACAATTAACTTGTTTTAAGTCTTTGGACACTATAAGGGGCCCTCAAATTTAAATGGTTCCCTCTTCTGCTATTTGAGAGTTTCTATTAAAAGTACAGTGAAGATGGTATAAATCATATTATAGAAGTGTCCAGAGAAACTAGCTATAGACCAACATCCCATATCCTATGCCAAGATAAAATCAAAATGGGTACATGATTTTACACATAAAAGGTGATACCGTAAACAAATTAAGAGGGCATAGAATAATCAGATTTATGTATAAGGGAAGAATTTATAACCAAGCAAGAATATTATAGGATATAAAATGGATAATTTTGATTATATAAAATTAAAAAGTTTTTGCAGAAACAAAATAATTGCAACCAAAATTGTTAGGAAAGCAGAAAACTAGGAAAAAGTTTATTTGCAACACTATTACTGATAAAGGTCTCATTTCTCAAACCTATAGAAAACTGAGTCAAATTTATAAAAATAAAAGTTATTCCTCAATTGATAAATGGTCAAAATATAAGAACTGGCAGTTTTTTTAGTTTTTTTTTTTTTTTGCAAGGCAAACAGGTTTAAGTGGCTTGTCCAAGACCACACAGCTAGGTAATTATTAAGTGTCTGAAACCAGATTTGAACCCAGGTACTCCTGACTCCAGGGCTGGTGCTTTATCCACTACGCCACCTAGCCACCCCCAAGAACTGGCAGTTGTAAGAGAAATCAAAGCTATCTATAATCATATGAAAAAATGCTTTAAATTGTTATTTATCAGAGAAATGTAAATTAAAACAAATCTGAGGTACACCTCACACCTATCAGTTTAGCTAATGTGACAAAAAAAAAGGAAAATATGGGCAAATAGGGACATTACTGCACTGTTCGTTGAGTTGTGAACTGATCCAACCATTCTGGGGAACCATATGGAACTATGTCCAAAGACATATCCTTATCACCAATCCCCCTCAAAAATCCTTTTGATCCACCAATGTCATTGCTAGGTCTATATCCTAAAGATATCCAACAAAAAGGGGAAAAGGACCTATTTGTACAAAATATTTATAGCAGCCCTTTTTGTGGTGGCTAAGAACTGGAAATCAAAGGGTTACCCATGAATTGGGGAATGACTAAACAAACTGTGTTTTATGGTTGTGATGGAATATTTTTGTTCTATAGGAAATGACAATCAGGATGATTTCACAAAAACTTGGAAAGGCTTACATGCAGTTAAGTGAACAGAACCAGGAGAATAACTACAATATTGTACAATGAAGAATTGTGAATGACTTAGCTATTCTCAGCAATAAAATGACTCAAGGCAACCTAAAGGACTAATGATGAAGAATATTATCTGTCTTTAGAGAAAGAATTGATATTGATTGAATATAGATTGAAACATACTATTTTCACTTTCTTTTTTCATTTTTCTTTTATTTGAGTTCTTTTGCACAAAATGACTAATATGGAAATATTTTGCATAATAAAAAAACAAAAAAGAAGTAGTCTGGTTCTAGGGAACAATTTATATATAATTTATGTGTGATTTATTAGCATTAAACTGTCCTTTACAGGATAAGAAGACAAAAAGAAAACAGAAATATTCTTAAGAAAATAAAACACTGAAAACAAAGAAACCCCTTGGAGGGTAAGAAAACAATAATATTACTATCCTGAAAAAAAGAAGAATTAAATTTTTCTGAGGACATCTGCCATATTTCAACTTAATCATTTTACTATGTAAGAAATCAAAAGAATAAACAGTTATCTTTTCTCTTTTCCTCCCTCCCATCTCTTTCCTTTCTCAACTCCATTCTCATGATTTTAATATTAAGGTATTAACAGTGGATGGTGTAATGACTTGTATTCACTTATTTAAAATAAAAACCTGTGTCATACCAAGAAAGAGAAGACAAATGGGCCCTATTATGTTTAGAAGAGATTGCCAAGTGCCTAATCAGCATAAAGAAAGGTTAGAGAAATACCTAATTGGTGCCTTAATGTGTTTTGAGACATCATCAGTAGGTCAAGAATTAAGACAGAGAGATAATTCAGTACAGAGAACCCAGTAAGGTAGCTAATATATCTCAAATGAGCATAATATGAGCATGATATGTTTTGAAAGTATTGATGAGTTTTACTGGAGGGTCATTGCAAGTCTTCGGAGTCATTTTTCATAATCTGGTGCTGCTAATGGTAGAAGCATGAAGCTCTGGTGATTTGATCAATTCCATATATTATAATTTCCATCAAATTAATTTTTTAACTTTTAGAAAGGTTTTATTTATTTTGAGTTTTGCAATTTTACCCCCAATCTCGTTTTCCTCTTCCCATCCTCCACAAAAGGAGGTTTGCTAGCCTTTATAGCATTCCCATAGTATGCAGTGATTTAAGTGGAATGTGATGAGAGAGAAATCATATCCTTAAGGAAGAAACATATAGTATGAGATATAGTAGAATTACATAAGACAACATCTTTTTTTTTTAAATTAAAAGTAATAGTCCTTGGTCTTTGTTCAAACTCTACATTTTTTCCCCTCAGGATACAGATGACATTCTCTGTCACAAATACCCCGAAATTGTGCCTGATTGTTGCCCTGTTGGTATGAGCAAGTACATTAAGGTTGATCATATCTCCCATGTTTCTGTTAGGGTATAAAATGTTCTTCTGTTTCTGCTCATCTCACTCAGCATCAGTTCATCAAATTAATTTTTTAAAAAAAATTTAAATTAATTTTTTGTTTACTGAATCCTCCAAATTTTTTTTGAAAATAAATGGAATTTTTGTCTACCCCAGATTCCTGTTATCTCAAGACTCAAAAAATTCCATTTGAATTCAAAGAAACTGAAGAATTTAGCAACACACATTTTATTATTTTATTATTTTTTAAAGCTTAAAAGGGACTTCTGATTTTTTGAATAATGATTAAAATGAGAATGGGGCTGACCTGATATCTTTTATCTATGTGATATTGGGAAAAATCATTTGACTTACCTAGGCCTCAATTTAAAGCTCTTAGGGGTCATTTTGCAGATAGGCCATCTAATGTATATTCCCATTATCTCCATTTAAGGAGTGTTCTTAGGTCTGCCTTCTCCATTTCTCACCAGTATGAAATGTGGACTTCTTCATCATGGTCCCATTCTTGGGTTCCTTTATCCCTATATGATTTTAAACTTCCTTCTATGTGTTGTCTTCTCCCATAATAATGTAAGCTTCTTGAGGAAAGGGGGTATCTTTGTTTTTGCTATTTTTCTCCTCCCACTCTAACTGAAGTGCCTGACACATAGAAAGTGGTTAATAAATGCTTGTTGATTGACTAGATGGCCTCTAATATCCCTTTCAATTCCATGTCTATCACCCTGTGGCCATTTTGGCTTACTGGTGTTCTCTCTTAAAAAAAATAATGTTCATTTGTTATTTGTATTTATTTCACATTTACTCTCTTAGTTGCTGATTATACAAAACAAACTTTTGCCTACTTTCCATGCATAATCCAAAGTTAATTAACTCTTTGACTTGGAAAGTACTTTCTTCATACTCATCTTCTGAAGTTAAGTATTGAAAATATTTTTATTCCCTTTTAAAGATGTGGAAATGTAATTCAGATAGGCAATGATTCACTCAAGTTTCAGTGCAGTGAATTGAAGGCAAACCTAATGACTCCAAGTCCAGGGTCATTTCTACTATGTCATATTGTCCCTACTATTTTTGTATGTAAATGATGTTAGAGGGAAAATAATGGTGGAGGAAGATAGGTAAACAGTATTTTCTGTAATAGGACTTAAGTTGACCACAACTTGTGTATTTTGCCTTTTACTCTTTTTTAAAAAGACTCTCACAATGTCACACAAACTGGAAGTTCAGGGGCTACTCAGAGGCTGATTCTGTTCTGGTGAAGGCTTTGACCTACTCCATTTGTGACCTGAGATAATTCATTCCTTAGGTCACCTGATGTATTTCCCACTTTCTCCTGATTCTTGGGGTCCACCATGTTAATGCAGAATTATTCCAGACTACTGACCACCTTGTAGCTTGAAATTCATGAACTCAAGGCATACATCAGCCTCAGTTTCTCCAAAAATGGAATTATAGGCCAACAATATTATACCCAGTGACCATGATTATTGTTGAAAGAAAATATTTTATTAGAAGTGTTTTAATGAACTTTGAAAAGCATATTATTTATTGCTATTTGTCAATAGCTAAAATGTATGTTTCAATGTATAATTTTAATATTTGGTTTCTTTTGGAGTTGTCAACTGATGTCCCATGATATTGTAGAAAAAGTGACTGTGGTTTCTCAAAGAGTGGGGGAGCAGAACAGAGCATCTAGAAAATCCTAATAATCTGGTTTAGGAGGCAAGGCTAGAATGCCAAAGCTAGGCCTATAGTGGAGCAGTCATTCTATGGAATCACTGTGTAATTCTCTTCTTGTTCTTGCTATGGCCCACATGCCATCATGTCTATGGTCCAGACAGCTGGATACTTTCATTGGCATTCCTTCCTCTGATCTCTACTCTGGTGATTTCAAGTGCTCAGATAAGGACATCTTACATTTAACTTCACTAGTTAAAAGCGTGACTCTTTTGCATATGCTTTTCAATTTTTGAAAATTACACTACCTTGAACTTGTCTGTAGTTCTTTTAAGACTGTTTTTAAAAGGTGACACTAGTAAATTCAGTTCTTTATTCTACTATATAGATTAGAATAAGTCATGCTATATATTTTAATGGTTCTAGCTTGTTTTTCTCACTAAAAATAGATTTTACCTATCTATTCTCATGATCTCAGATATTCTTTGGTGACCTATGATACAATCATACTCAAAAAATTATAGACAGAAATCCTCTGTGTGAAAAACAACAAAGCACTCTGCTTTTGAAGCTGTTCTCTATAGTCACTGGATGTTTTTGGATGTGGTCTCAATACTCTATAATGAAATGAGCTAATGTAATAAATATTTTCTTGATATCTCTATCCATGTAATATTTTTTCAAATGCTTGAATGCATGTTATTTATTTTGAATTCTACAGAATACAATAAAGTTCTCACTTTTTAAATTTACTAACAGAACTAAGGAAGGAAAAGAAGAAAAACTAAGCTATAATTAAATTATTCATAGCACTGTTGAGAAATCTTTACATTTTACTTTCCTTTTCCTCAAATTTTCTGATCATTCTTAAAATAAAAAAAACCCAAAATGTAACTTTGGATACCATGTCTGGTAAAAGGACAAATATATATCAGGGATCTAAAAACTGAGAATTGTAAAAGTGAATGTCCTTTTGTGTGTGAGTGTGTGTGTATGTAATACTGTAACTACTATGTGTAATTAATTGTACTTACTATCTTTGGAACAATTTGCTTATTTGACACAAATTCAGAGATAGTGATGCTAGATTTTGGCCTACTTTTTAATTCTGAGTATTTGCCTCTATTTATGTTGACCATTGCCAAAAAGACCACCAAAAAGGTAACAACAGAGGCTTTCCAGTTGAAATGAATTCAGAGGAAGTTGGAGGCAGATCCACTGCAGCTTGCTGTGAGTGGTTCAGACTGAGTCATTGTCATGGGGTAATTGGACAGTGCCATTATAGTTTGATCTTAAAATTAAAACTTATGAGCTTTTATGAACTTGTAGGGATTGGGTAATACAGAGTAGGGAAAGAATTAGAACTTCATGTATTTCAGTTAATCAGTGTTATTCTAGAAAGTCTTTTCTTCCTATGTCTTTATTTTGATGATTCAAATTCAGTTATTCCATTTGAGAAGATATTTTCTTCTTTTGAGCTTTTTCGGTTGGTGAAATTATGGTTAAAAGGATTTCATCATTTCACCCATGAAATGAACCACACAAAATTTTCAATGTATTAGAGCTAACTTTTTTTGTGATCACAGCTTTCTTTTCTAGATCTTCTTTAACTATTCCTTTAAAAATACATTCTGGAATTTTGCCAGATATGTGACTCAAGGATGCTGGTTAATAGAGTCAATTCCAATATTCTTCTAATCTCCCCTTCTCCCTTTTAAAAGAAAATTGAAATGATATTTGCCTCTCTCTCTAATCCGAAAGCCCTTCTCCAATTATTTAGAATATTTTCAAAATCATTGAGTAGGCTTAGCTATCACATCAGCCAGTTCTTTCAGTCCTTGAAAATATAGTTGATTTGGACCTGCCTGCAAGATGCTCCCTTAATTATATTGGTTAACTACTCTCTATTTTTCATTTTTCTTTGACCTTTCCATCTCAAAGATCATTCTTCTTGAGAGAGAAAATAGAAGAGCAACCTAAGAGCTACCTCTACTTCTGGTTTAATCATTATTCCATCCACACCCCCCCAAAAAAAAACAAAAAGGAAAAGAAAAGTCATTTACTAATGAAATAACAGCAACAGCAAATGAAGAAATTTAAACAATTATCACAAAGTAATTATGGAAACGATAACAGAAGACACCTCCATAAGCCAGCCTTGACAACTGCCAGTCCCTGGATATAAACAGTTCCTTTGCTAGGCTGGTGTCTAGAGCCCTCATATTGATGTAATTCTAGACAACAGCTTTTGGTGCTCCTTGTTTTCATCTAGGAAGACCTCTCTGAGTCTTTAGAGGCTGAAACCCATGAATCTGAATAGTTCCAGACACTGAGATAAAATAAATGTTTTAAAAAATTTTAGGAGGTAATAAAGAAGAATTGAATTAATATTTCAGGAAAAATAGTTTATGTTCCTTAATTAGAAGACAGATGCATGTACTTACATATACATGCATGTGATGACTCTAAATCTTTTGGGACATTGTATGCAATGGATGATAGTACAGAGGTAAACTTATCAAAGAGTAGCTAAGTAGCAGAGTGGATACCATGCTGGCTGGGCCTACCATCAGACTCATCTTCCTGAGTTCAAGTCTGACTTCAGACATTTATCAGCTACATGAGCCTGGGCAAGTTGCTTAACCCTGTTTGCCTCAGTTTCCTCATCTGTTAAATGAACTGGAGAAGGAAATGACAAACTACTCCAGAATCTTTGCCAAGAAAAATCTTAAATGGGGTCATAAAAAGTTGGATATTAGTGAGAACCACTGAACAACAATAATAAAATCTGTCAAGAGAATAGAATGAAAAGGATGATATTTGTCATTCCCTTTTGAAGAAGACCATGACATCAGGGAGGTGATGCCATGACAAGCAAGTGAATTGGACTTGAGTGAGGAGGTGCTGTGCTAAATCAATAGCCTCACTTTCTCCTTCCAGAGTCATCTGAGTCCAGTGGCCAGATATGAATCAGGATGACTGGAGATAGCTCTGGATGAGAGCAATCAGTTAAGTGACTTGCCCAACTTCACACAGCTAGTAAAGTATCAAGTGTCTGAGACTGGATATGAACTCCTGTACTTATGACCCCAAGGCCAGTGCTCTATTCATTGTGCCACCTAGCTGTCCAGAGAGAAGGAAGAAGTCATGGGAGACCTAGGAAAGTTCTCACTTCCTTGGTACTAGAGAGATATGAAAGTGACATTTTCATTTTATAATCTTGCCTTGGGGGTTTTGGGAGAATAGTAATAGAAAATTGAAGGGAAGTCACAGAAAGAAAGAAAGAGAATATTCAGGTCCTTTTAGGTTAGAAAGAATGCTTTTGAGTTTTTTTGAATGCAGTCTCATAAACACTTATGATAAACATTTATGATAAAAGCTGGAAATAGGCTCTATTAAGGGGTTTGGACACTTAAGAAGAGTAACTTCTTCAAGCAAGGGTTCTGATGTTTGGGTAATTTTCAAGAGTAGAGAAGAGAGTGATTGGGACCCCTAGCACACAAAACAGGTAACATAAGTACAAAGGGTTTGGTAGGCTATTATTATTATTATTATTATTATTATTATTATTATTATTATTTTTGCAAGGCAAGGAGATTAAGTGACTTGAACTCAGATCCTCCCGACTCCAGGGCTGGTGCTTTACCCACTTTGCCACCTAGCTGGGCAAAGGATAGAAGTTTCAGAGCATATTGTACTGTACCTGACTTCATCATGAAGTAATACCTTTGTGAATAATTTTTCTGAGGAAAAATAATAGAGGAGAAAGTTTAAGGAGAAATTTTGTCTTATAGTCATATATGGGCTTTTAGAAGAGAAAGTAAATATTTATTTCTCTTCCAGAATTTACAATTTATTATGAGAGTCATAATGGCACCAAAGGATAAGCATGTGAGGGTAATACCCCTTGAATAGGAAATTAGATTGTGTTGTATCCTAGAATGGTTTGAATGAAAGGTTCAATCAAAGGTTTGAATTAAAAGAGCATTTCTTGACAAGGAATATTATAAAAGGATGTAACTGAACTGTTTAGAAACAAATTTAATTGATTTTCTTTGATGTCACCAAAATTTCTTTCTGTATTTCTCCACTCCCCTTTCCCAGAGAGCCACCTCATATAAAAAAGAATATTTTTTTTAGATGTTTTTGCAAGGCAAATGGGGTTAAGTGGCTTGCCCAAGGCCACACGGCTAGGTAATTAATAAGTGTCTGAGACCAGATTTGAACCCAGGTACTCCTGACTCCAGGGCCGGTGCTTTATCCATCAAACCACCTAGCCAGCCCACAAAGAATATTTTTAAAGGCAAAAAGAAAAGGCAAGCATTTGCAATTATTTTATGTTACACATGAGAATATAATCTTGTTTATATCATCTTGGTCATTGGGAGAGTGGTTCAGATTTAATTTCTGTATAGTTTTGTCTTACTGAGTTCACTTCCAAAAATCACATAGCTATTAGATAATTCCACATCTCTGCTATCTCCCAGTTGGGTTGGCAAGACCTCTCCTTACTTCTTGAGGCCTTGATACTGGACTATGTGAATGCATGATCTGGCATTTTCTCTGCTCTAAGACCTCCTAATGGATCACTATTTTGACATTTAGAAGCTTTCAACCTTAGCCATCTCTGACCTTATTTACCTAGAAACAGAATGAAATGGATTCATCTGATTCAGAAGCAGCAACAGGGTCATTCACATGATGGCTTCTTTCCCATACATGAGCTCTTAGGAACTCATCTTCCCCTACTGACAGCTATTTTGGAAAGATTTCTCCTGTCCTCCCTCCATAAGAGACCTGACACTGATTTCCTACTCCCTACTTAAATGAACTTCTGTTCCAGTTGTATAACCAAAGAAGCTCCTCTCTATTGCATGCTTGGTAGTCCATAACCAGTTACAGAATATCTGAACATGTAACAAATGTCTTCAGGTCATTTTCATCATATATCATCATGCTTTTCCAGAAGGAAGATTTCTTGCATCTTTCTTGTGAGAGATTACAACAAAAAAACACAATAAAAAATTTTAAAGCAGTCCCTAGTTATACTTTTAAAAAGTCAACAAATATTAAGCAATATAGGGGTGACTAGGTGGCACAGTGGATAGAGCACTGGCCCTGGAGTCAGGAGTACCTGAGTTTAACTACAGCCTCAGACACTTAATAATTACCTAGCCGTAT
The DNA here is from genome assembly GCF_037893015.1 of Macrotis lagotis. Classification (NCBI taxonomy): domain Eukaryota; kingdom Metazoa; phylum Chordata; class Mammalia; order Peramelemorphia; family Peramelidae; genus Macrotis; species Macrotis lagotis. The sequence goes on from NC_133666.1 coordinate 356,514,100, forward strand.
GGCCTTGGGCAAGCCACTTAACCCCAATGCCTTGAAAAAACCTAAAAAAATAATTAAGCAATATAGCACTATTTATGAATTAACCATACTTTTCTGTTAATTATATAATGGTAAATATTTAAAAAAACTTTGTTTTCCTTTTTTCGTACCCTCAAGAAGGATGGTCTTGATGTTTGTGTTGGTTATTCTTATAAAAATTTGTAAAGATTGGAAAAGAGGAGACATGGAGTTCTAATTGTTTTGTGAGATCAGAATCCATGTCTTATCTCATTTCTGACTTCTGAAGTATATTTTCACCATGTTTTTCATAATATTCCTTTATGTCTACTTTAAGATTGAAGTCATGCATTATCAATGTATATGACTATTAAAACTAGAAAATTTTATATTCTTCATGAATTTCTTTGCAAAAAATAAATTTCTCTTCAAAAGGTACCTGGGCTGCAATTATTTTCTGTGATGATAATTTTCTAATGGTAATTATGAGATTTCAAGATGAAATAACCAAGTTTTCTACTAATTAATATTCTCAATTTTAGCAGTAATTGGCATTCCCAGGGAGAATCTGAAAACTATCCTTCAAGGTATCTACTGATTCCTTTTGACTTTTGACTTTACTTTTACTAAGAAAGCCAAGGTTAATTTTAATTCCTCCCTTTTAGACCAATTAATATGCAAAGATTCCATAATTTTAGAGCAGAGACAGCTAGATTAAGATTTATAGCTAATATAAAATATGGGTGATTCTAATGCACTTTGCCCTCTCTTTTTGGGAACTGATTCCTGCCATCGCTGCAGAAGGAGTAAGGAGATGTACAGAACTTTGTTATATTTTGTACTTTTTCTTTGTTCATGAGATGCCATGAACAGAGAACTCATTTTCAAGTGGTCAACCTACTGGCTATGGAAATGTTTGCATATAAGGCAATTATTACTTCACATTTACATAAAACAATAACAATCCTAAAAACTCCTTTTAAAGCAAATTTCTTCTGTCAAATAAACATTTTTTTTACAATTTGTGACAAATATTGGATTTGAATACAAAAGTTGTGCCAACTTTAAAAAATAAAGATACTTAGAAAACCCAAACCAATATAAAAAGCACAGTGTTCAAATATTTTTTTTTAGTTTGTTTTTTTTTGCAAGGCAATGGAGTCATGTGGCTTGCCCAAGGCCACACAGCGAGGTAATTAAGTGTCTGAGGCTGGATTTGAACTCAGGTACTCCTGACTCCAGGGCCAGTGCTCTATCCATTGTGTCACCTAGCCACCCCCAAAGTTTTTAAATGAATCATGTTTTTGATTCATTTAAATGTATTTAAACTGTTACAGTAAAGATATAAAGTCATTTTTTTTTTTTACTAAAGTCTTACTTTTTTTTTTTTTAGGATTTTTCAAGGCAAAATAGGGTTAAGTAGCTTGCCCAAGACCACACAGCTAGGTAATTATTAAGTGTCTGAGCCCAGATTTGAACCTAGGTGCTCCTGACTCCAGGGCTGGTGCTTTATCCATTGTGCCACCTAGCTGCCCCTAAAGTCTTACTTTCTAAGAACAATTTTTAACACTTGGCTCACTGAGTTCTTAGTGGGATAATGTGCATAAAGTATTTTGCAAACCTAAAATGCTATATAATATCAGCTATTAATATTGTTATAACCATATATTTTCTATTTGAAAAACAACAGAGAACTCCATTGACATCTCTAGAATAATGGAATAGGATTTTCACTCACATGGGATCTGAAATTATAAGATGTGGGAAATATTTATATTTCAAAGTCAGAATAACAGTAATGATTAGTTGCCAAATAACTATTCTACTGAATTATTCTATCCTTTGGCAAATTATAGTTTCTAAACTGGAGTGCTTCATTTATATAACTCACTACTTTTCCTTCAATTAATTCAGATAATTAAAGAATCATTGACTCAAATGTAAACTTTAAAATGTCTTTTTAATATGTAGGGGTTAACTAACAATGAATGATTTCTAATTGAAAAAAATCTTTGAGCTCTCTTTAATTTTATTAAAACAATTACCATGTACATGGCAAATATCCTTTCATCATATTGAACTTTTCACATCAAAAGAGAAGCATTTTCATGGAAAATTGCAAAAAAAAAACCCCTCCAATATTTCTTTAGTTTTCTGCCCATATTTTTCACATTAACTATTAGGTGACTTGGTGCCCCAAAGCTGTATTTACAACACGTGAAAAAGCAAATTGATTCAGTCAAGTCAGTAAAATAATCAGTCAAACTTGTTTGGCATCATCTGGACTAAACAAGTGACTGATTGACTATGTTTTTCTCATTTTTACTGGTTGTTTTGCTATTGAATCAATGACAGCCATGGACCTACTGCTCCCTTTGAGGGGCTTGTTCTTTCAGCTCTAATACACTAATGACCTTGGAACCAAAATATGACAACCCAAATTGTATGTGAGTGTGTGTATATGTGTGTGTGTATGTGTGTATATGTGTGTGTGTATGTTATATTCTGCCTAGAAAATTAAATAATTACCCTTATCTTGATTCATAAGCTTAAGGTTAAATAAAAATCTATCCTACCAACTTTCCTAGTTTTGATAGATGACACACTGTATTTGCTTATGCCAATCTTATAGCATCAATAAAGACTACGAGCTAGTGACTGCATTAATTATTTTGTCCAGTACTGTCCCTTCTAATTACATTAAGAGACATTTCCAGGTCACAAATCTTAGAACATTTTAATGTAACTATATGGAAATAGTCAAATTTATTCAACATTGGGTGGTTTTCTTAAAATATGATGTCATTTTTGGTTACATTTTATTTCTTATTGCTGCTTTTATCAGATACATAAAATATATTAAGTTTTTCAGATAAGACTTTCAGGGGTGCAATCTAGGAACAAATACTACTGTTTGTATTGAGATTTTCTTTATTGACACTCATTCCTCCAAAACCCAACAACTGATTAACCTAGAGTCCAGTATGCTTCAACTATAAGTTTGATTTTGCCATCAGAAACCCTATAATCATTATGATAAATCAAATGCTTCCAATATTGAATACCTTGAAAACTAACCAGTACCTGCTCTTAAAAGAAAAAAAGGCAAAAATAAATAAAAACAAAACCAGAGTGATCCAGGCTCTCTAAACCATTAAAGGCCACACCACTGTGATCTTTATACCACTGTTGAAGAACAGAGGAAAACATTTCACATTTCTGGCACTGCTAATGACAACACAGCAACTGAAAGAAAGCATTAATTTCTGTAAGGAGCATTAGGACAGTAGACCTCCCACAGGGCTCACCAGTTACTGACTCTGCACAGCTGCTTTCTCAGTTGGGTGTTCTACATCAGTGCTGTGAGAGTAGACAGAAATGACCATAAGGCATTTGTTCATGAAGACAGTTTTCCTCACAATGATAGAAAGGTGCTATTCAATTAATGTTACAAGCTTCTGTCTTCCCACTATTTCTCCTATTTTTTACCCTCCTCATTGAAAAAAAAAAAGAAAGAAAAAAGTAACCAATTAAAAGGGCTTTGAGGTTTAAATGACAATGGCAGAATGATCAATTTATGATTTTAATCAGGGTTGGAGGGATTAGAAATGGAGTGGGTACTTAAATCAATGAGGAGTATGGCCTTATGCACAACAAGCATTAACGTTTAATCCTTTGCTCACCAAAACTTTAATGCTACACATACTGCACAACTGTATGCAAGATGATTTTTTTAATGAAATAATTTTGTGATCTTAGGTATACGAATGATTCAATTTCTCAAGGTTTCAGTTTTGTTGCTTCTAAAAAGAAGGGGATTGAACAAGTACATTATTATTTACAAGGCTTCTTTCAGCTCCATCTGGGAAATCATAACATCTATGCTGTTATAGACACCTTTTATGATGGAACTGCATTTCCTAAATAAAAAAGTCATTTTTTTCTATTATTTTCGTTTCCAAACATGTTCAGATTTCCCACTGCACATTGAACTTTCCTTAATAACAAATATTAAAAAAGAAAAAGAAAAAATAGAATATGAACTTGCTTTTGATTGCATTATATTGAAAAGATAATATTCTTTACCTCTTCATTGAAGATGTCTTTATGGCTATATGTGTCTTGACTGAATTTAATTTTAGAAAAAAAAGTTAAATTTACCTCAATAATATTTTTGGTCTACTTGATATGCCAAATCACAAATTTTAGTGAACTATTCACTTTCTACCCATAATTTTAGAAAATCCAACTATATCAAATGTACTTTCTCTGAATCCTGACCTTTATTCCTCTAATTAGATTGCTTATGATTCCTTTTTTCCCCCAGCAATACAATTCATACATTTTGTCATCCTACTTCTTGACTGTACACATTTTTCAGAAGTGGTCATTCCTTCTATTTTGTAAGCAAGCACATTATGCAAAAAATCCTTGAACTACCTTGGAAAAAAAGAATTTTAAGATTAAATGAAGCCAGTAGTGCATTTTGCAATCCAAGTGTTCATTTTATAGCAGTCTTCTATAGGGTATCCATTTGAACTCACATGAAAACCAGAGGAATGAAGACAGTAAGTCAAAGGACTGTAAGCTCATTTTAACCAGACTTCTATCACTTGGTTTGAATGATTGTAGTCATTGATTATCACAGCTGCAATAGTTACTCAAAGTGAAATATGATCAGAGAATGGACCTTCATATGTCTCACTCTTTGATCTATGTAGAATTTTCTGGTTATATGAACACAAATTTTATGCAATATGTTCTCGACTTTGATTCTACAAATTCTTTTAAACATGGAACATCAGTATTTCTCCTTCTCCTCCACCTACAAATGACCAGTTTGCTCTCTAGGTTGAGGATAATCCCCTTTGTCAGGTTTAACTCATTGTTTACTCTGCTTTCTTTTTCTTTAAATCCCATCTCCTTCCAACCAAAGCTATCCAATTGCCAAGGCTTGTGCATTCTACTGCCACAATATCTCTTACATTTATCCCTTTTTTTTCCTCACTCACTCAACCACCACTATAGTTTAGACCCCCAATACATGGAAGGAGGTGAGTTACTGTAGAAAAAGTGCTAGTTCTGCTGTCAGGAGATCTGGGGTTCAAATTTTGAGCTAGCTGGGTGACAACGGATTGAGTGCTGGATCTAGAGTAAGAAAGATCTGATTTTAAATTTAACCTCAGACACTTACTGACTATGTGGTCTTTTGCAAGTCACTTAATCTCCCCATGGTAGTGATGGAGGTGATAGAAATACTTACCTTGCAAGGTTGCTGTAAGGATCAAATATAATAATATGGGGCGGCTAGGTGGAGCAGTGGATAAAGCACCAGCCCTGGAATCAGGAGTACCTGGGTTCAAATCCGGTCCCAGACACTTAATAATTACCTAGCTGTGTGGCCTTGGGCAAGCTACTTAACCCCATTTGCCTTGCAAAAACCTTAAAAAATATAATAATACTTGTAAGGCATTTAGAAAAGGCTTAGCATGTGGCTGTACTTAAGAAATACTTATTCCTTTCTTCTTCTCTCTCCTCTCTGACATAGTCATATACTTCTTCAATTATCTCCCTGCTTCTATTCTCTCACTCTTCTTCAATTCATCCTCTACACAACTACCAAATTACTATTCCTATCTAGGTCAATGCCCTCCTCAAGAAATTTAAGTGGTCCTATTTCCTCTAAGATAAATCTAAATTTTCCAGTTTGCTATCTGAAAACCTTTACAAACTGACTCCAGTACATGTAACCCTTTTCTTTGTAAGCAACATTCTATCAAAATCAGTCCAATTGCTGTTCCCTCAGACATAGCATTTTATCTCTTCTCTTTTTTATAAGTTGGGTTTAAAAGTGCACTGGTTAAATGTTTAACAACCAACTCTCAAAAAAGTACATATGTACTTTTAAGTTTAACCTGTCTAATTATTTTCTTTATTGTTTTAAGTCTGGAAATCCCCTAATGTTGTGGCTTGCTTCACTGTACCCACACCCTAATTTATAGTATTTGCTGATTTCCCAAGATTTAAATATTAACACTGAAAATTTAACAATTGGTTCTTTCAAACTGGTTCAAACAGGCTTCAGAATACCCCTGCCTGAGTCCTATATGTAGAATTCATTTCTCCACCTTTTTTCTTATAGAATCTCTAACCTTCATTAGATTCACTCAAACATTAGCTACTGCACGAAGCCTTTTCTAATCATACCTATTCCTAGCTTCCTATTCCCAGAAATTACTCAGTATTCATTTTGTATCTTTTTCCTGACTATTTATCTGTTTCATGAAGTCTTAGTTGATAAAGTACAAGCCATTTGAGGTCAAGAACTATTTTGATTTTACATTTGTAACCTCCATTACCTAGTATGATGCCTGACAAATCAGTACTACTAAATTCTAGATGCTGTGCTAAACTCCAGGGATGCAAAAAAGTGTTCAAGACAGTCTCTTTCCTCAAGTAGTCTACAACTTAATGGATTACACTATTCTAATGAATGCTTGATGATAAATGAATGCCAGTTGGATTCTTCTAATAGGATACTATTATTTATTTAAGATTAACTCAAGAACTGAACTATACTAAGAAGACAGTTCCCTGAGCTTCTTCAATTACTTAAAGTTTTACAAGTCAATCAATGACTTGGAAAAAAAAAACATTGAAAGTCTTAATAATTTCTGTTCAGGCTTTATCTTTTTTTCCCCTTTAGTAAGAAGCACAACCACAGCCAAAATACAGCCATCAAATTCAAGAGCCTTATAGCAGAAATCATATATGTCTGTGTGTGTGTGTGTGTATGTGTGTGTGTGTGTGTGTGTGTGTGTGTGTGTGTATAGGTCAAAGGGACTTAAGAAAATCTGGGTCCTAGACTCAGATTTGTCTCTAATAGTATGACTTTGGGTAAGTCACACAATTATTTGTGTTGCACCTATGTCTGTGTAATGAAATGCGAACATTATTTATAAATTGTTTATTCTAATCAACTCACTATTTGTGGATACTGCTTATCCTAACCTACCAGCTGCTGTGAAGTAAATAAGATGTTTTGAATATGACAGCATTTTTTAAAATGTTTTTTTAATTACCTTATTTTTTTAAAATTACCTTATTCCTTTTTTCATGTATTGAGATTTGTGTAGAAAGTGACATGTGAAAGCTCTTTGCAATCCTTTAGGGAGGATTTTTCTCAATATGATCTATAGACTATTCCATTAGCTGACCTTCCCGATAAGAATACAGTGCAGAGCCAAGAGAATTCTATTAATGTTGAGCTTGGTCTGACAGTTCTAATATTCAATACAGACTGTGTGGGAGCTTTCTATAATTGTATGAGCACAGTCCTGTTTTCCTTGACACAATGTAGACTCACTGGAGGCTTAAAGATAAGTTTTTGAGTGAGGCTAAGAGGCAACCAATGCAAAATGATGTCATTCCAATTGAGGAAGAGTGAACTATTATACATGAGATGACAATGGGACAGGCTATTGACCTCAAATTACACAAATAACACAAATAACAAACTGACTCCAGGTACATCTGGAGTCATGCATTATTGCATGTAACCCTTTTCCTTGTAAGCAAGATTCTATCAAAATTACAGAAAGGTGTAATTTTATTTTTATTTTGCCATTGCATTCTATAAAGTAGTAGATTCTGTCTGTGATTCAAGAATACACCTTTGACTAGCACTAAGATGAAGTTCTATGTATGTTTCTAATTATTATGAGAGAGTTAGGAATTGAGATGAAGATAGATGTCAGGAGCAGAAACAGAAAGCAAACAAATTAGAGGAGAGAGAGAGAGAGAGAGAGAGAGAGAGAGAGAGAGAGAGAGAGAGAGAGAGCCAGAGAGAGAGAGAGAGAGAGAGAGAGAAAGACAGAGCCAGAGAGAGCCAGAGAGAGCCAGAGACAGACAGAGATAGAGATAGACAGAGAAAAACTCAGAGGGAGAGACAAAGAGAGAAGAGAGAAAGAGAGAGAGAGAGACAGACAGACAGACAGACAGAGACAGAGAATACAAAGGCTAAAAAAAACACCCTTTTGAGGGGGAGTAGAAACGATGCAAAGAGAACTAAGGAAGGTAAGGAGGAAATGAAATGACTTTCCTTGAGGTTTGAGTGCTGAGAGCACTCAAGAACAGCAAGAATAACTATAAGGAATGCCAAGCATTTCTTCTCTCTGCCCTACTCCAATTAAACATTATCTCTGATTCATAGAGAACTGCTTTGGATATTGGAAGTTGAGGTCCCTGCTCCATTATATCAAAGCAAGTGGTAAAGGGGCCACAACACATATATGGAAGTACTTTCCTCTGACATTTCCCGGGTTCTGTGTTGCCTGGGAAACAGCCCTCAGACAATTTAGCCAATTTTCAGTGTAATGTTATAAGATGAATACTATGACTCTAGTAGTCTCTACAGTATTTTTAAAAAATCTTTTTTTAAAGCTCTTATTATCAATTTATTAAAAGTCTTACTTTTTTATATATGTTTGACCACCCAACAAAGAGGCCCAGCCTTGTTGGTTGTCTTCATTCCTCATCATAACCAATTCCATATGCCAAAAACTATAATTTAACAACTGGCACATCATAATTATTTCTATAGTAAACTGTAGATTCAGGATTTGTACTATTTTTGCAGGTACTCTACCAGTTTATTTTGATATTCTTTATGAAGACTCTTCTAAAAGTTTTGAGTGTAATGGTTTGGGGTCATAGACCTTCGTTTCAGTGTAAGACATGCTGACAAGTATTGTCAACCTGTCTTCCTGCAACCTCTGCACAAGCACAGTGTTTCTAAGGGCTTTTTAGAAGCTTATTGGAGCTTTTTGGATGTTTATATAGTTGGTCTCTTCTTAAGAGCAGGTGATATGAGGAAAACTAAAAAAGGAAATGGAAAAACTTAGGAATATTTTCACCAACCTCAGAAAGTTCAGTGACAGAGGTGGTATGCCAGTTATGGGAAAAGAGAAATATTCTCAATTTACCTCACTGATTCTTCTCTGTTTTAAGAGTTGATGTAAAACATTATTCTCTCCTAGAGGGAGACCTTCAGGAATAGTTGAAAGGAGCACTTTAGTTAATGACATCATTCTTATGCTGAGTGATGATATGGAAGAAGACCGAAAAGATTTAGATGTTTATGGGCTATCAGACTTTAAACTATGATGATTCATTAAAAGTTTGGGAAACATAATTTCTGGGTAATTAATAATTAATTTTATTAATTATGACTAGCAGCTAATAAAATGATAATTACTTGGTTTTCTCTTGAAAAACAGCTACCTACCTATCTTGGAGATCACTCTGTTTAAATAGCCTGGGAGAGTGGATGTTCCCAAAAGACAGAAATCATCTAGATCATGAATATTATAATGAAAGATGGGCTTATTCTAATAATGATGGACTGGGGGGAAACCAGTCTTTCATCATGTCATTTTTGGACAAAGAGAATATCTCTACACTCAGACCACCCTCTTCTTGGACAATCTTAGACAAAAAGGATCCATCTGGTTTTGCTAGAGAGAAGAACACAATGGGTTAGATTTCATGTAGATTGAAACCTCTTTCTAAGGTTCCTTTGTAAGGTTCTCTAGGCTGTACCTAGAGGATTAAGCCATCCCATCTATCAGTAGTGTCCTCCACAAGTTTACAGAAATTTGAAGGAGGAAATAGAAAGGGGAAAAGTCCTGTAGCTCTCCAATAATCATTAGTTATTAATAATAATTTCTTTCACTACAAAACTAATATGGATCAGTATCCCATTCAAAGGTCTCAAGATGACTTTGATTGCCATGAGCTATTGGTTTCCATTATTTTTCCTATGTGGTAGATATTTTCAGAGGTTCTTGGCCGATGAAGAGAAAGGCTCTTGTCGTTCAGTCATTTTTAGTTACGTCTGACTCTTTGTAACCGCATTTTTTTTTTTTTTTGGCAAAGATTCTAAAGTGCTTTGCTCATTTTACAGGTGAAGAAACTGGGGCAAACAGGGTTGAGTGATTTACTCTGGTTCTAGTGTCTGAGGCCAAAACTGAACTCATAAAAATAAGTCTTCCTGACTCCAGGTTTGATGTTCTAGTCACTGAAAGATAAGTTCAATAGAATTCTATGAATCTGAGCAAAAAGAAAGAGGTTTCTTGACTTCCTAACACTTTTCAGATGTTCATTGAAAAAGTGATTGATGATATAAACTATTTTAAGGTATTGGTTTATTTGGATGATCTCATTCTACTTGAAAAGATATTGAAAGGGGTCACTAGGTGGTGCAGTGGATAAAGCACTGGCCCTGGAGTCAGGAGTACCTGGGTTCAAATCTGGTCTCAGACACTTAATAATTACCTAGCTGTGTGGCCTTGGGCAAGCCACTTAACCCCATTTGCCTTGCAAAAACCTAAAAAAAAAGATATTGAAAGACCACAAGAAAAGACTACTCAGTGTATGAAATCAACTAACATCACCACTACTTAAAAGACTTTTATGAATAAATACTAGTAAATGGATAAATACGAAGTATATGGTTTATGGGTAGGTATGGAGTAAATACTGGTGCTCTTGTCCCAGTCATTTATAGTTTTGTCTGAACAATGTCTAAGAGACGAAAAATTTTCCTAGCATTCAAGGTCTTTTGTATATGAGGCATTCTATCATCACTGAATAGCCTTTCTTTATTTTTGCAAGGCAAATGGGGTTAAGTGGCTCGCCCAAGGCCACACAGCTAGGTAATTATTAAGTGTCTGAGCCTGGACTTGAACTCAAGTACTTCTGACTCCAGGGCCAGTGCTCTATCCACTGTGTCACCTAGCCGCCCCACTGAAAAGCCTTTCAACACAACACATGGGCATATAATTGAGAAAAAGCAAGGACAAGAGGAAAAATCTGGTTGAAACACCATTCAGCATCATTTTGAAAATAATGGGAAGAGATATGTGAGTAAATCTTTTTAGACTTGGTTAGATTTCTGACAAATGCATGAGAGAATTATCATATACAGTGATAAATATAAGAAATTTGCTGCATTTGCCAGGGCAAGACTCGCTGGCAATGATATTTGGTAACTCACTTGCAAATTGGAATTTGTTGACTTTCAGTTGAGTGATTATGTTATATTCTGAGATTATGTAATAGTTACATTTTAAGAATAAACAGAGAAGAATCTACTGAAAGTCTGACATGCATTTTGTTGGATATTGTCATTCAGAAGTGGTTAGTGGTACCGGCTAATTATGCATCTTACTGTCTGATGAAGGCTACCATAGTTATAGATAGATTTTGCATAGAAAACTTGGTGGTTGTCACAGAATGATTAAAGGTAAACAATGACAATAGAGGTAAGGCTGTTAAATAATCAACAATCATGTATTAGGCAATTACTATGTGCTAGGCACTGTACTAGGAAGACAATGAAAACTATTACAGAGTTCATGGAAACCACACATATATTTACATGTATGTATGTTTATAGATCCATTTAAAGAAACTGGGAATGTTTAGATCAGAGGAAAGAAAGCTTGTGGGGAGAGGAAAGTTTAACCCAATACAAGAAAATGGAATTGTAAGTTTGAGACTTTCTCCAGAGGCCCTGACATTCATGGAAGTAAATTTTCTGGCACTGAATTAATCTTTCCTCTTCCAACTTACACAGTTGATTGATAGCAAAAACTACTGGAGGAAGAAAGAATAATAAGAAATTATATGTCAATAGAAAGTAGCATGAACTTTCAGGTTTCCTTTCTTCCTCAAAGGTGAATAGAAGATTGGAATAACATGGGATGTTTACGTTTACATTAGAAGACAGTACTGATGCAACATAAATTATATCATAAGTCCTATTTATGAAAACATTCTGTGTTGATTTTGTAAACTTGGGTTTAAGAAAGTACTTAGGGGTTGGTACTGAAAAAATCTGTTGGCAGTGGATATAAGAAGTATGATAGCTGTGCTCCCTGTGGTCAAATGAAAGAGCTATCAACTCACACTTCTTATCTGGGCAGTATAAATGCTTATAAAGCTTATGGAACTAGATGTTTGTTTTAATCAGGGAAGAGGAGATAAAAAGAATGTAAACAGCATCCTAGTTGTGAAAAGACATTTTGAAAGGATGCACAAACCTATTCCACTAAGAATCAGAGGGATTTTATAGTAGCCAGGCTATTAACAGAAGTATGTATGAATGGCTTCCCAGCTAGGATTCATTCTGAAGATCTGAGTTTAAGTCTGGCCTCAGACAATAGCTGTGTATCCTTCAGCAAGTCTGACTCAGGTAAATTATTTGCAAAATGGATATAAAGATAGTCTTACCTCCCAAGATTGTTGTGAAGACCAAAAGAGAAACTGTTTGTACAAAGTGCTTACAATACAGAGTAGGCACTGTTCTAATGCTGTTATCCTTCTTCTTTATTCATTTTATTCTTATTATTGACCAAGACTGGGATTTAGAAAGCAAGCAACTCAGAGGGACTAAATAATTCCTGTATTTGCAGAAAGCAAAAGATATAGAACCATACCATTCTATCCTTAAGGAGGTAAGCAAATGGAATGAGTACATGATGTTGAGTATACTGGAGAGTGAGAAGGATTCGCTTGTTTGGCAAGAGTCCTTTCTGATATAGGAGTCATAACAGCACAAATAAGAACCAAGTCTCATATGTTTAGTTTAGGACCACATCTATCTGCATGTGTCTTTTTGAATTCTCAAAGTTGGGAAATTTATGGAAGTTCTCAGAGATTTCATTCAGTTAAACAACTGATGAAGGGAGCCCTCTTCTTAGCTATCACCTGAGCTGCAAAGAACACAGAGACAAAAAAAAAAGAATAACCAAGTCCATCATCAGAAATGCTAGCCCAAGGAGGCTATGAAATATTAGTGTATAAGGAAAGCACAAGATAGAAGATTGGTATAGAAACATCCTATTCCAAATAATTGTAGATTTAGAGTTTTTTAAAAATAAAAATAACTTTCCAATGACACTCCTAGCTGCTTTAGTTATTTAAGGTTCTTACCCAGTCTGTTGACAAAAAATGCATTGGATAGGGACTTGAGTTGATTATTATTCTCACATTGAATGCAAGTAAAATGGAAATTCCAGAGTTGCATGGGATACAGAATGTAACATTATAGATGAGTTTATCTTCTCAGTAATAAAAAATACTATTTTTGGACACAAAACTTTTGAGAAACATACATAAATATGAATGTTTAATTTGATAGAATGGAAAGATTTGAAGTCAGAGGACTGAGCTTGAATGACAATTCTGATTCTTATTACCTAGGATGACCTTGGATAAGTGACTTAAATGTTTTTTGAGAATCATTTACCTTATCTGCAAAAATAAAATGATTAGATGAAAGAATGTCTAAGATACTTCTAAACTTCTGCATCCTATGTGATATGCACATGTTCAAATAATCCATTATCATTGTTAACAGGAACTAACCCTGCTTGATCCATTTCTCTGAAATGTTAATTATTTTAACCTATTCATTAAAACAGATGTACTATTAAACAATATCAATTAGCTTAGTTTGTTATTGTTGTTGTTGCTCTGGCATTTTTGGTCATGTTCAACTCTTAGTGACCCTATTTGGGGTTTTCTTGGCAAAGATACTTGAATGGTTTGCCATTTCCTACGCCAGCTCATTTTACAGATGAGGAAACTGAAGCAAATAGGGTTAAATGATTTGCTCAGGTTACCTTGCCAGTAAGTGTCTGAGCCCAGATTTGAACTCAGTAAGATGAGTCTTACTACTTCCAGGTCTAGCAGTGTCACTTAGCTGCCTTTAATTATAGTTATAATTTATATTTGAAAATGAAAAAAAGTTGGAAAAATTTTGAAAAAAACACCCAGGTTTTTTTTACTGATTAAATCTAAACCATTGTTTTATATTTATATAATTTCATTGACACTGATTCTGTGCAGATTTTTGGTGGCAAGGTTCTATCATTTACTAGCAGAAACCTTGAGTAAATAACTTTGTACCATGAGCCTTAGTTCCCTAATCTATAAAATGGGAAAATATATTTACATTATCTACTTTATAGAGTTTTCGTGAGATTTTTAAATGCTTTGAAGACAATAAAGTCCAATATACATGAAAGTTTTCTTTCCTTTTTCTTCTCTTCTTTTTTCTCCCTCTATCCCTTGTTCCTCTCCCTTTTTCCCTCTTTCTTTTCTTCTTTATTTCCTTAATACTGTTCTTCCTTCCTTTCGTCTATAGTTATTATGTGCTTTATTTATGTGCCTTAAAGAATTGAAATTTGGGACTACGGATGATTGCAATCACAAGAATTGCAAGATCTGTGAATGTAATTACTTGCTGTTAAAAATTGTTTTATATTATTATTATTTATATTTAAAATAGCATTGCTGAATTGGTTAGAAGGTAACCATTAGAATTTTAAGATGTGATCTGGGAGAATTTCCATTTTCAAAGATATATGTAGACATTAGACAAGTAATCATCTACAATCAAATCTGTATTTCACATCTTATTCCCCTAGGTTCACTGGCAATAAATGTTTGCTTTTTAATCATCTCTTCTGGATATTGAACAATGAAAATATTCTTTGTAAACCCTGCTCTACTAGGTAGCAAGAATGAAGTAAAAAAACCAAAGATAGTTTATAGATTAATAAACCCAAACTACTTGTACACGAAAATGTGCAGAGTCTGAACAGTTTATTGGCACAATCTAGGTTTGCCACCTGTTCTATCCTGTATCTGCTGAATAAATTAGATGGTCTCAGGGGAGTAGATGCAGTTGATTGGGTCTGCCTTGTTACTAAGGCAACCATTTTCCTCTCTGCTCTATGATTTAGACAGTACTTTAAAGCCCATCAGAGATTCCCCAGGCAGAAGCATAAGACAGTCTTCCTTTTTCTTTTTTTCCCCCCCCATTTTTCTTGTTCAAGATAGTGGGGGATAGAAGTACTTAATAGATGCTCTTAGCAGGTTCATTTATTCAGACATTACATTTCCTAGGTGGAAAAAACAAATAAACCACAGTGTCAAGTCATAGAGGCAGAAAAATAATAGCTAAATATAATTATGCTAATAGAATCACATTGTAATCTAAAACATTTTCAGCCTCAAATGGGTGTCTTAGATATACACATTTTGAAAATAATTAACTGAATTCAAAATAAAAGGGAATACACATACTTAAAGCTATTTTAATAAGCTAGTTCAGCCATGTTCATATCAAGGTCACCCCTTGGGCAGAGACAATGGGATGTGAATGAGTAACACTTCAGGGTGGGCTTTATCAGATCCATCAGACCTTTCTGAGATTCCCAGTGGGAATGGTGATTTATCTTTATTTCATAGACTAAGTGGTCATTCCCTGACTTTGCCAAATGGTAGGAGACAAGTGTGGGGGAGAAATTTCGCTGACTGTGCACTCTAACAACATTTTCAGAAAAGCAGGAACAGGTTGTGGCCTCTATAGGGCATTTGTGCCTAAGTATATCATTTTTCTTTGACTGTTGAATGCATATATTATCTCTCCTGCTGTCTCTTTTTCTTCCTCCTTATTATTTCCTTTCCCTCACTAACATATACATATACATATACATATACATATACATATACATATACATATACATATACATATACATATACATATACATATACATATACATATACATATACATATACATATACATATATATATATATGTATATACATAAAATGTACAAGTAAAAAATGGATAGAGCTTGCTTTTTCACAAAAAAAGGATATCTTTCAGACATTTGGGGCATAATCACCAAAGTCAGTAGGGTTATATTTGCTTTTAGGAAGATCAGTAAACTATGCATTGATAACGAGAACTATGAAGGATTTTTATTTAAGTGACTAGTGGGCCCTCCTCTACCTTGATTAACTGACTATTTTTCACACATGCAACCCAGCTCTCAGCTCTGTCAGGTTCATTGTGTTGTCAAACATTCTTCCTCTTACTGTTTATTACAGAAAATAGATTCATAATAGCCACATAAAAGCCACAGCTTTCCTTTTCTGCTTCTAATTGTGATCTTTTGACAAATGCTAGAGTAATTCTTTAAGTCAAAGTCTTAGACACATATCTGGGGTGTTTTAATTTAGCACTGAGCTTTTGGGTTGCCAGTGATGCAGAATATAAAGGGACTAGGGAGATTTCAAAAAAGCAGGTACTGCTAGGTGACTGGGGCATGTTTTGTTGACGGTACAACCTACAGCTAGAGAGAAATTAGCTGGATTCTATTTATGATTTTTTCAATGGCTTTCATTCTATGTTCTGAGATTATAAAGCTAGAGATGGTTTTTACAAGGTCAGGAGAAGATAAAGCCTTCCCTTGCAGGAAGATTCCAACACTCTTAATATAGTATGCATACTATGGGATCATTTAACTCTCAGCATTCATTTGTCTCAGCTTTCAATGTTATATGATACCTAGAATAAATGACAATATGAGAAGGGAAAATATGCTAGATTTTTGTTTGTTTTCTTGGATAAATATCCAGTAAGTGACCATAGTTTTGAGTAGAGCTCACTTCATTAGATGCTCTTAACTCAGGAAATGAAGGTAAGTAGATGAAGAAAGAAGTATTTTTTCAGAACTTATATATTATATAAATATTTCATTATTGTTTTTCCATTTATTTTGTTTTTGAAATTTGCAGAGAAGAGAAAAATATCTCTTTATAAGTTGACAAGAATTCTACTTGAAGACAATTCTATTTGAGGATTTAGAAGTTTGCTCATTCATATTTTGAAGAATCTATTTCTCCTTTTAAAATATTGGTGTAATTGTTACCTGTCTCTAGCACAGTACCATAGCACACAGTAGGTACTTTTAAAATAACACCTTAACTAATTATTTTGATTTATTTATTTATTTTCTAAATATGCTCATGTATATTTTTAAGTTATAAAATGTCCTTCCACCCTCCCTTCCTCCCTCCTCCCCCCAGCAGTGAACAGTCAGGTTAGCATTGTAAATATATAATTTTGATAAATGTGTTTACAGATTAGTTTTCAGTATGAGGAATTAGGAATGAGGGAAAGAGATATATACATAAGAGATAACTTTCACAATCAGATTCTGAATGATTGTTTTTGTGTGTGTGTGTGTGTGTGTGTGTGTTTTATTTTGTTTTGTTTTTCTTCCCCTGCATGGGGGTAAGATTGTCCGTAGCTGGTCTAATACAGTTGTCCTAGCTTTCTGAAGTGCTGAGAAGAGCTGCTTCCATCAATGTTGTTCATCTCACAATGTTATTGTTAATGTACATTGTTCTCTTGGCTCTGTTCAATTTGCTCAGCATCAGATCCTGTAAGTCATTCCATGCTACTCTAACAGTCTGACCAGCTATGGTTTCTTATAGAACAATGGTATTCCATGGTATTCATGTATCATAACTTGTTTACCCATTCCCCAACTGATGGGCTTGCTCTCAATTTCTTTTCTTTTTTTTAGGTTTTTTTGCAAGGCAAACAGGGTTAAGTGGTTTGCCCAAGGCCACACAGCTAGGTAATTATTAAGTGTCTGAGACCGGATTTGAACCTGGGTACTCCTGACTCCAAGGCCGGTGCTTTATCTACTACGCTACCTAGCTGCCCCATTGCTCTCAATTTCTAAGTCTTTGCCATTACAAAAGGAACTGTTATGAATAGTCTGGAACATGTAGGACTTTTCCCTTTTTTATAATTTTACAATGTTATAATTTCTTCTTGATATAGACCTAGAATTGGAATTGCTGGGTCAAAGGGTATGAACCTTTTTATTGCTCTTTGAGTATTATATAGTTCCATACTGCTCTCCAGTAAGGTTAGATCCATTCACAATTCCGCCATCAATGACCCAATCCTCCCACAACCTCTCAAACATTGGTCATTTTCCTTTTTTCTTCTTTTGACCAATCTGATAGGTGTGAGATGATACCTCATTGTTGTTTTAATTTGCATTTCTTTAATCAATAATGATTTGGAGCATTTTTCATATGATTATATATAGCTTTAATTTCTTCATTTGAAAACTGTTCATATCTTTTGATCATTTGTCAATTGGGGAATGACTTGTGACCTTATAAAATTGATGCAATTCTTTCTCTCTTTTTTTTTTTTTTAGGTTTTCTTTGCAAGGCAAATGGGGTTAAGTGGCTTGCCCAAGGCCACACATCTAGGTAATTATTAAGTGTCTGAGGCTGGATTTGAACTTAGGTACTCCTGAGTCCAGGGCCAGTGCTCTAAACACAGTGCCACCTAGCCGCCCCTGCAATTTTCTACATATTTTAGAAATGAGACCGTTATTAGAACTCCTAGTTGTGAAGATTGTTTCCCAGCTTTCTGATTTCCTTTTAATTTTGGCAGTATTGATTTTATTAGTATAAAACTTTTTAATTTAATATGATCAGTATCATTCATTTTGCAATTTATAATGTGCTCTAATTCTTATTTGGTCACGAATTTATCCCCTTATTTCTCAATCTATTAATTTATCTATGGCATTGATCTTTATGTCTAAATCCTATACACATTTTGACCTTATTTTAGTTTAGAGTATTAGATGTGCATCTATACCTAGTTTTTGCCATACTATTTTCCAGTTTTTCCAACAATTTTTGTCAAACAGTGAGTTCTTATTCCAAAAGCTAGTGTCTTTGGGTTTCTCAAACAATTGACTGCTTTAGTCATTTACTGTAATTTCCTTTGAACCTATACTAATCCACTTATCTATTACTCTGTTTCTTAACTAGAACTTGACAGTTTTGATGTGTGGTGCTTTTTAGCATAGTTTTAGATCTGGTAGAGCTAGGCCACTTTCCTTTATATTTTTTTCATCACTTCCCTTCTTCATCACTGCCCTTTTGTTGCTCCAGATGAATTTTGTTACTATTTTTATATGTTGGTGAAGTAGTTATTTGGTAGTTAGATTAGTATGACACTAAATAAGTAATTTAATTTGGGTAGAATTGTCATTTTTGTTATATTAGCTTCATCTAACCATGAGCATTTGACAGTTTTCCAATTATTTAGCTAATTATTTAGATCTGACTTTATTTGACTGAGAAGTGTTTTTTAATTGTGTTCATTCAGTAACTGTTTGATAAATATTAATTGATTGATTTGGAGGCTTAGATTTATTTTTGATGTTTCTGTTTATGGAATTTAGTTTTGAGGCTATCTGAATTAATTTGGTTTTCTCATTTCACTTCAATTTTACAAATATTGCCTGAGCACCTATTGTAAATAAGACAATGAAGTAGACATGGTCTCTAATTACAAGGAGTTAGTGGTGAAACTGGATTGTTTAATTAATCAAATGTCATTTATTATGGTCTAACCAAGTTAATGTGGACAGCATGGACTACCTCAATGAACTTCTCTTTGATTATCCTCTCTTTACCCCAATCTAACATCTACATGGTTGTCAAAATGGTTTTTCTTAAACCCAATCAAACCTTGCCATTTTCCTTTTCAATAAACTCCAGTGGGGAGTGGAAAGAGTGCATAAGAACAATTTATTCCAATGGTCATGATGGTGGGTGAGGCACGTGCTATGGACAGACATTGAAGATTGCAAGATTATCCAATACATCCAGGGCTAGTCATTTTGGCTTTTTATCCTGCCACTGGAGTTTAATGACTCAGGAAGAAGGAATGAGACTGATGACTTTGTGCAACTCTTCTTCATTTAAATCTACTTCACAGGCAGGTCAAGACATCACCTAAAAATTGGGATGAACAAAAAAGAAAATTAAATGTTTCTTTATTACTTTTACATTACAAAATATAAATTTCTCTGTTAAATCTTTAAAATTCTTCCCCAATCAAGCCATCATCCTGGGAAAATCCAGTGTTTCTTTAGTACTTATATATTATAAAATATAAATTTTTAAAACTCTTCTCCAAACAATGTTTTCAGCCTCATTATACTTTACTTCTAAATCAAATTGTCTTTCTCTCTATTCCTTCTACATGAAAATTCATATCCCATCTCAGTGGTTTTGAATATAGCTTTCTCCATATCTAGAATGACACAGCTCTGGGATCCTGCTTTCTTCATGATGTCTTTCCTCATCCAACCAAATTCTAATACCTTTCTTCCCAAGCTACCTTATATTTAACTACCCTGCATTTATTTTGTATTTTGTCTGTATATTTATGTATGTAATATATATATGTATATATATATTCATGTATGTGTTGTCTTCTCTGATAAAATATAAATTTCTTGAGAGCAGGAGTGGTTTTATTATTTGAATTTGTATTCACACCACTAACAAGATGTCTCTCATGCCATAGGTACTTAATAAATATGTGTTAATTGACTGATGCTGTTTAGCTCACCACTATGAAAATTTACCAGCAACACAGATTTCTCATTTTTTTCACCTGTAAACTACAGACCTCTAATGGAGGCCTGCATTGCCCTGGTGTCAGATTCACACTTTTATGTGTTAATTCCCAGTACCTTGATATAATTGCCCCATGACCTCTGACTTCTGCCTGGCTTGTTCCTGAGCATTAAGACTTTCTTACACCAACAGACCTTCCCAGCTTCCCCAGATTCCTGGTCTCATGTTTCTTACTGTTAACATTTCAAAGTTATTCTAGAAACCTTACTTGAGAACCTGAACTGCAAATTTCTTTTTGGTTCTGACTTCCATAAACTCTTTACCTTCCACTTTGTTGATTTAGGGTCTTCAGTCTTTCTGTCTTTCACAGTCCTGGAGTTTTTGCATTTTTCCTTAGGAACATAGACCCTGTCTTCATCAAGGAGCAAGTAAAGAGGAAACAGTAACCAAGGACCTGTGAATATTCTATAAGCAGGGACACAGGTTTTTTTCCCCATTCTACATCATCAAAGCAAAATGGGAATAGAGGAATTTTGCTTTGTTTTCTATTATTAGAATCCTATGCTTCATAAGTAGTGATCCTACCTCCATTCTTTACAATTTTGCCAACAAAACTTTGAAAACCACTTAATCTAATTTAATTTTCTCTTCTCACAGAACTTTGCTGCATTTTTGTTATTGATTTTCAAAAACCTTCTCTCTCTTCCATTTGTTATTTTGTTTGCCATTTTAAAATCTCAATTTGCCAAAAAACTTCAGATAATCTTCCTCCACTTTTTCTTCATAGGAATTTTTGGAACTGTCTTAAAACTAATAAACAAGTGTTTGTTAAGTATTTAATATGTGTAATGAATTGTGCTACTCCTTGGAGATAAAAAGAAATGCAAAAAAAATTCCTACTGTCAAGGAAAAACTGTGTGTGTGTGTGTGTGTGTGTGTGTGTGTGTGTGTGTGTGTGTGTGTGTGTATGAGACAACATGGATATAATTATGTGCATGCAAGAAATATACAGAGTAGATAGAAGTCAATTTGAAAGAAGAGTCACTAGGAGTTGTAGGTTTATGCAGAAGACTGAATTTGAACTGAGTCCTGAAGGAAGCCAAAAAAAGCTAAGAGACAGAAGGGATTGGAAGGCTCTAGGCATGGGGGGAACATCAATGAAAAAGGAACAAGAAAATTAGGATTGTGGCTGGATCATGAATATATGGAAAAGAATTAAAGTATAAAAAAACCTCAGAAAGGTAGGAAGCAGACAATTCATGAAGAGTTTTAAATAGCAGAGGAGTTTATATTTTATCCTGTGGATAAAAAGAAACTTTTGTAGCTCCTGGAGAATGGGATGATACTATTAGACCTGAAATTTAGAAAAAATCACTGTGATTTCTGAATAATGGGAGGATGGAGTAAAGCGGAGAGAAACTGGAGGCTGGGAAAACAATTAGAAGGTTTTTGCAATAGCCCATGTGATGAGGCTTTGAACTAGGATTGTGCTTAGGAATGGAGAGAAGGCAATGTCTAGGTCAAGTATTATTGTGTTGTTAAGATGTCAGGCTTCAATATTTGTTATTCTTCTTGAGTTAATTTCTCATTTACTGTTACAAGTCATGGTCTCCTGACTATCTTTTCTCTAAGTTCTTTGACATGTATTTTCATAAATTCTAGGGTACATGTCAAGTCAAGGCCTGTGCTCCTTTCCAGATCTATTACAAATTTTAAAATGGCAAGGGGCATTGCTTGTCATAGTTCTTGCCATTTATACTTTACTTCTTTATTAGTAAAAATTATATCTAGAACAGGAATTCTTCTCATTCCAGCTTTGTCTAAACTTATTTGGAAGTCAAGTCTAGAATCATAATCTGATTATTTCAGTGTTTTTAATTACTTTAGACTATTTGGAATCACATCAATTTTATCGCATTTATATGTATATCTTTAGATCTTAGGTATAGATTTAGAAGTGATAGAAGCTAAGAGATCTGGTTTGAAGTCTTTATACAAGATCTACAGCTAGTAAGTGGCATAGCTGGGCTTTTGAACTTTAGTCCTCTGGCTCTAAATCTAACACTTTTCACTATAATGCACTATAGCCATTTGAAGTCAGTGGAACTGGACTTAACTCCTGCCTCTTTTCCTATTGGTGAATCACTTAATGTCTTTGAACAATCCCACTTTTCTTCTCTTCAAAATGGTTTCTGTAGGGCATGACTTACAAGCTTATGAAGGGCAATAAAATAAGGTAAGTAAAGCATTTTGCAACCTTATAGTAATATATAAATTATTATTGTTATCATTATCTTTGTGATACCTTGAACAAGTCATTTAACCTTTTAGAACTTATTTTTCTTCATAAATTAAATGAAGAAGATAGGAAGAGATGATTTGTCAGGTCACTTCCAGTCCTAAATCCTGTAATCCTATGAAATCAAAGGCATTATTTATTATTTATCCTTCATTTCAAAGAGCACCAATTATACCATGGAATGATCTTGACTTGTACATGAATTAGATTTAAATGAGACGGAGTTGCCCAAAGTTACCAGTCTTTCTTTCTTTTCCATAGTCATCACATACATGGAATGGACATTCTCCTAACTCACCTGTGTGTTTGAGGACTGTCAGTTATCCTCAAATTGGTTTAACCTGTCTACCAAGATGGTTTAACTAGTGTGTGGCTATTTTACATGCTACAACTTTATTGGAGGTACAAGTTAAGGTTGGGTGTCAAGTGGACAACAAAGGTTAATAAGTAGTTAAGAAAAGGAATTGTTAATTCTTCCCACTAGAGGTGCTAATTCTCCTTGAATACCCTATACAGTCCTCCTTAAACACCCTATACAATTCACCTGTTACTTAAACCAGTGTAAGTGTAGTTAGTGCTAGCAGATTCAACATAGAACCAAAAAGAGAATCCACTTTAGAATAAATTCTAGTGCAGTCATTCCATAGGTAATAAAATATAGACTTGACAACTTTCTGTTATAATAGAGGAAACTCAATGTTACATTTTACAAGGTACTTAACCATGGCCACTTGTGTTTGTCAACACTATGTCATTATTGACTGAGAATTACCAGTCAAGATGTGGTTAGAGATGATTCTTCTTTTTTTTAATTTATTCGCTATATCTTAAAAAATAACTGTTTTAGCATCAATCAAACATAGTAGTTTAATCAGTAAGCAAGTTCTGATGGGTAAATATTTCATTATAATTATCTTACATATTTTTCATATCAGAAAGTTTTAGCCAATCATTTTCTTTCTTTTTTTTTAGGTTTTTTTTTCAAGGCAAATGGGGTTAAGTGTCTTGCCCAAGGCCACACAGCTAGGCAATTATTAAGTGTCTAAGACCGGATTTGAACCCAGGTACTCCTGACTTCAAGGCCGGTGCTTTATCCACTATGCCACCTAGCCGCCCCTTAGCCATTCATTTTCAAATATCAAGTAGCATCTTTATGAATGAAAAAATAGGACACAAAATTTTAAGTACCATCTCAAGGTGTTCTAGTATTTTACTGGGCAAGAATGATGAAAGGAAGTTTTCCATCTCGCTGCTTTTGTCATCCAGCCTCATGATTCTTTTGAATTTGTAGTTATCCTGAAGATCTGGAATCTTAGTGCCTTAATATGTCATCCCAGATCATCTTCTAAGCCAAGAAAGAAGAGCTTATTTTTCTCTTGGATGAGAAAATAATACATGGAAAGATGATGCTGGGAATTTAGTAAGTGACATTTTATTTGTGTTCCATATGGAACTTTGCATAACACTAGATAGATGATACTGCCAGGAAGTGCTTTCTCTGGAGTGAGAAATAGGACTAGATCTGCATTTGCCTTAAAAATCTCTATGGCACACTTTGTTAGAACAAGTATGTGAATTCTGAGTATTCCACCCAGATTTTAATATAAGTTGTGAATAAAAGCCTCTTGCTTCAGTTGATTTGAGAATAAATGTTTATAGACCACTAGTATGAGCCTTATTAGCCCCACATCAATAGGAAAATTTTGGCTTTCCAGTCCACAGCATGTGGCCAGCAAGGAGCAAAATTAGCATTTCAAAACATTAGGTTGCAGACAATTTGCCTTCTTGAAGGTTTAGTTAAGTTAGTTTCATTTTTAACTTTTTATAGAATTAGACATTAAACTTAACTCAAACCAGACAGTTAACAAGGATTGTGGCAATCTCGAAGAAATTTCCTTTATGTAAAATTCAAATAGAAACAAATGAAATAACAGATTCTCTTTAACCACTTATTCTACATTTTAGAAAGCTATGTACAATAATTAGGGCAGCTAGTAAGAAGCCATAAAAGGAACTAGGAATAACTAATGGTGTTCCTTTTCCTAGATCTTGTGGAGCAGTAGAAAACTTGCTAGATTTGACTTAGGAGGACCAGTGATCAAAGCCCAAGTGTCAGTTAAGTGACTGGATAAGTCACTCAAAATCTCTGGACCTCAGTTTCCTCATTTTAAACATAAGTGGGTTGAACTAGGTGACATCAAAAGCTCCTTACAATCTAAATAAATGATGATCAATAAACATTGATTAAGTTGTTGTTATCTATAAGGTCAATAGAATAAATTGTTCTCATCCATCCAATTTGCTGGGGGAAGTCTTAAAACAGACATCTTAAAATAGACATCTACCCAATGCAACTATGGGGTTCTGTTGATTATCCTCAACCTAGCAGTTGAATCAGGATCTACTTAGTGCTTAGAGAGTGGTCAGAAATCAAAGATGGCAAGGTCTCTACTGTATCCAGAATCATTGCCAATTGTTCCTACTTTTGTGTTTGGACTTTGGACTTTGATTACTCTGGAAGAGAGAGTGGGGTTGAATACTTTGTGCAACTCTGTCTCACTTAAATTCAATTCACATGGAAGTCAAGACAACACTCTATGATGTTATTAGTCCTCTTTAAAACGAAGGATGAATAATTACCTGTGTACAGAAATATAGGAGACACGGAATACAAAGACAAAAATAGAACAATCCCTGCACTCAAAACATTAATAATGCACATATACGTTTATGCAAAAAATATACAAGATGGCTTCTGGGACAGAGTATGACACTAGCAACTGGTAAGACAAAAAAAATGGTTTCTGGAGAGAAAATACTTAAACTGAATTTTGAAGGCTATGAAATTCTTAAAGGGTGGATTGGAACAATAGAGAGCTAACTGTCTATTTTGGTAGCCTAGAGCAATAATTAATATACTTTTGAAAATCTTTCATTCCTATTAGTAAAATATATAAAATAAACCTCAGTAGGTATTCAGCTATATATGTATATATTATACATTTACTACTATAATAACAATTACATAAATAACATAGCCTCTGATTTATTTCCTCCAAATGTACTAGAATGTTCTAACCCAGGGGGTTAGATGCTACCTTATTTTATTTTTTTTCTTATGGCACTATATTTTATTGAAAAAATGAGATGAACAAAATAACCTCCTATCAAACACATTTAACCCTGGATTTAAGAAATATCTTATTTGCACATTTACTGCAAAATACATACAAAATAAAGGAAAACATTTTTTCCTCGGAGATTCACTCTTCTTTCTTAGTCTTCAAAGCTTTCTGCTTCATTTTTTTTTGTCTTTTGTGCATTTTTTCTTTTTTTTGTTTTCTAACTGACTTTGGGTTCTGGTTTTACATACAGCATTTTCACTGGCTTTTCTTCAGATGGAATCTTAAAGACATCATCATTGGCATCTTCTGGAATAATAGTTCCTTCTTTTTTCTTGAGCTTCTGTATATCTTTGACTTGTTGCCTCTCCCTGTATTTTGCAGCTGTAGCCATTCTCACTATACAATGATGCATATTTGATGACTGGTAGTGTGGACTTTCATGTAAAGTTGGTCCCCCAAAACTGCCTTGAAAAATCTTTCTGAGATTTAAGACAAAATGAGGTACAATTTCTACAAGAGCAGCATCTTCTACTATGATCTGATAGTTATGAAACCAGATTCTGTTATCGATAATGGTGAAAATAAACACATGATAAACAAATGGTTGACTCTTGGGATGGTATTATGGAGTACAAAAAATCTGAATAAATCGTTCTTTTATCAAAGAGTAATGTGGAGATTCATCAAAAGTAGGGTAAGATGTGAGGATGTGAGCCTTTCAAACAGTTTTCAGTTATCTTTAACTCTGTCAAAGTATGAATAGTTTGAACTAAGAACTTAACTGATGGTCCTTGAGGTGAATTGGAAAGCCACATATAGAGATCTTGTTTTTTCTTGACTTCAGAATAGAAATATTTATTGAAGTTCTTTATTTCACAGATGTCATTAATCACACACAGCTTGTCCATTTTGGTGTATAGGAGGCTGGGCCCAGGATGTGGTACTATTCTTCCTTTTCCTTCTTTGGGGTTGGTGGGGGTGGTTTGGCCAGTGCTCTAGTCTTTTTTCCCTTTTCTTTGGGACTCTTCACCTTGTGACCCCCTCCTCCATACTGCTTACTCTTGACAGCTGCCATCTTGCCCTGATGCTACTTTATTTTAAAGCATGGGCAACCATCCTTATGAAAATATGAGATAATAGTTGTAAAGCACTTAGCCAGTGCCTGACAGAGTAGGTGCATGATAAATGTGCCTTCCCTTCCCTCCTCTTTCCCTTCTAAAATTATAGTTTACAACCCCTCCCCTCCACTGCTTCTCATTAACAGTCACTCAGTAGATATGATTAGCTCTAAACAATGACATTTGATAGCTAAGATGACACAGTAAAATAAAAATCTTCCCCTCTTAATATCAGGGGTTATTTTTCATAGTCACTTAAACACTACCTATGCACACAAAAATACACACACACACATTAACACACATACACACATTCTATCTTATACACCTATTTAAAGACCTATACGGACACACTCATATTCTCTCTCTCTCTCTCTCTCTCTCTCTCTCTCTCTCTCTCTCTCTCTCTCTCATCTCTTACACACACACAACACACACACAGAAGATGGTCATGGGACAATGGGGCAAAAATTGTGAGCACACTGGTAGTGAGACACAAATAAAGGGAACATATTTATCTAAAGCTTCATATTACTCTGGCACTTCTCACCCTGGCTGCCTTTCTCTGAACAATCCTTTCTTGCAGTCTGAAGCTCCCATTCCACGACTAGTTTCTTCTTGAATACATAGTAGTTCTTTTTTTGTTGTCAGGGGTCCTGCTGCTATAAGCTATTTCTTTCTCTAAATGACTGCCTCTTTGCATTTGTGTCTGTCTGGATTATTTGTCTCTGTTTTTTGCTGGATGCAATTTCTTCCATCAGTATAGATTCAAAATGGCTTGACCAATGGGTGGACACTGAGGGGAAAAAAAAAGGGAACCTCCCACTTCTCATCTCCTACTTTGGAAGAGTGGTTCCTTTTCAGGGCTTGGTTCTTCCTCCATTCCTAGCTATCTTCTTGCATTGTGGAATTGAATCTCAAACTAGTGAATTGCTTACTTATTCTCCTTTCCAAAAATAGACTTAAGGGGAATGACTGAATTTCTCAGACAATAGTTCTATACTTCCTGTGTGATGTCACTTTCCATCATCAAATATCCAAAGCCCTAAAATTCCCTCAAGGAATGTCTTTACAATTTATAGGGGAAAACACTGACATATTATATTATATATACTTATAAAATATCCAGAACAGAGAAAAAGGTTGATGCAAAGATGAAATAATATTTGATTTTAGCTTCAATAGGCATTCACCAGAACTTGAGTACAGTGACTTGGTGAGATCTTCCCTTTATAAAAATAACTTTGGCAACTGTAGAATGATGAAATAGTGAGGTAGACCAACTAGAAGGCTAGGGAGTAGCCAATTAAATAAAGGAGACAGATGGGAAAGATATTGTACGAGTAGAAATGAAAGATTTGCTAGCTAATTGGATATATAGGGTGAGGCCAAGAAGTCAAAGATAGTGGTAAACTCTATACAAAATGGAAATTTTTGAAGAAGAGTAGATTTGGTAAAGGGAAGAGAGTTAATATAATGACTTTTAGGATAAAGTTCACAACATAACTATGTCTACTCATCTCATGAAACTCATGATCAGGCTCAAAATGAAATATAGTGGAGTTTTTACTCTCCAGTCCATAGCCTCAAGTTCAAAACTCATCCTCCAAATATAGAGAGAACACACAAGGTACTCTGGGGAAGAAGCAATAAGTGTGGTGGGGAGAAAGAGGAAATCTAACCAGCAGTATGGTGCAGCTTTTGTTGTGGATACCATGCTATAAAAAATCCTCCAACTGGCTAAGAAGACAGGGAGATTTGGAGTGTGCAAAGAAGTGGAAAGGAACAGAGAAGAAATGCAGTGCTTTCTCATTCATGCTATTCATACAATACTTGCCTCAATTTATGAGCAAGAGATGGAAAGGAGCATGTATTGTGTGTGTGTGTGTGTGTGTGTGTGTGTATGTGTGTACAAATGTATGGTTGTGAAGATGACAAGCTGAATTCACTAGTGCTTGGTAAATGGATTAGGATTTAAAGATTGGTCTATAGAAAGCTATTTAGAATGGACTGAAGTAAATTTTCACTCAATCAGCAATGGATCAAGAAAACTCAGTCCCAGGACTAGGTCTAATTAATGAAGTAATTCCTTGTCTTCTCCCTTCCTGCATCTCCCCCTGACTTTTCCTTCCATTGCTTAGGTAAGTGAGGGGAGCCCAAACTGTAGCTAGTTAGTGAAGAATCAGAGAAGAAAAAGAAAAGAATTGAGACTCAAGTTGTTTGGCTTATTTTTTTTAACCTTGTTTTCAGTTTTAGAAAAATAAAGACTTTTCTACCCTGAGGAACAAATGCTAGAGATGAAAATGCAAAAATTCAACACCCATAATAATATTAATAAAACTTATATTTATCATAAAAATATCTTGACTGCTCACTTAGAAAATAGCAATGCTACAGATGAAGATCAACAGGATTTTAGAAAACAGATGTATTTTTCCTTATTTCTTAATACATGTCAGTGTTTAGGGATTCCAGCATAGTCATGCAATTGCACAGGATTTAAATGAAATTAGGGCTTTGTATATTAATTTGTAGAAAATTGGGTTCTCCTGGTAGCATATTAAGTCATCTATTATTTATACATTAAATTTCCCTTTTTTTCTAGCAATCCTGTACTGAAGTTAATCTTGTTTACATTTTTAAAGGTCTTATGCTTCATAAAGGCTTTGAAAATTATAATTAAATATCATACCTAAGCTAATTTAAATGCCAAAGCAAAATCTATTTCAGCAAAATTCTGACTCTTAGAAGAATATTTTGTCCTTATAAATCCAAAGAAAATATAATCCTCAATGAAATACTTTCTTCCTTTTTGAATTTCTCAAAGATGACCTTTGGAACATTGCTATCATGGTTTTAGAAAGTTGGATACATTTTCATTATACCATTATTGTCATTTTCTCATTTTTTAGCTTACCTCAGAGAACTTTTATCTATTTTTTCCCCAGACAGATTTTGATTATTAAAATTTTTTTTCTGTTCTCCCTTATTATAGAGTGAGGAGGACCTGGGGACAGTGGTCATAGCTAAAACTATAAAGGCTTGGAAAAGTATTCTATCTACATTTTTATTCATTTTTTTCAGTCATGTATCAGTCTTTCTGATCCCATTTGGGCTTTTCTTGTGAAAAATACTGGAGTGGTTTGCTCTTTCTTCTCCAGTTCATTTTACAGATAAGGAAACTGAGGCAAATAGGGTTAAGTGATTTGCCTTAGGTGACCTAGATAGTAAGTTTCTGAGACCAAATTTGAATTCAGGAAGATGAGTTTTACTGAATCCAGGCCTAAACACGCTATCCACTGTGCCACCTAGTTGCCCTTCTATATTACTATAGAGTTAAACTTTATTATCAAATCAATACATTCAAGGAATAAATTATGCAAACAATTATACTGGGATAATGATGGAAAGATGAAAAATGAAACATCTACTGCCCTTAGGAAATTTACATTAAGGAAGGAAATGCATATACAAATAGCTAAAATATTTGGATGTGGTAAGAAGACATGAGAAGTCAAATAGAGTGATTGGAGTTATTAGAGGAGTGAGGTTTACTCCCCTCTATTTTGTTGTCTCTAAATCCGACATACTTCTTCACATTCCCCAAACCATCTACCATAGTTACCTTTTTCTTTACAACCTCCAACTGTATCCTGCTCATAACTAGCCATTAATCAATATGTGTTCATGCAGCCCTCCCCATCCCTTCCAACTTTCTACTCCTTTCTTTGCTAACTGTAATCAAATTAATTGCTTCAAGAAAAGACAGGACTTCTCCTAGGGCTCCACTAGTCATTCCTGTTACTTTTCAGACTCATAATAACCTTTCTTGGCCACCAGTTTCCTAAATGTGATGTTTCCATATTTAGAATGCTGATAGAGGGTTTTTGAGAAGTGCAACAGGGGACAAAAAACATCATGAAACATGCTCATTAGGATTATTTTGCAGTAGTGTAAGATAGAGATGTCAAACCCAGGGTCTTTAGCAATACTCTTAAGTGTGACTGAAACCAGATTAATGTGTAATTGGAAAATAATTAATAAAATAAGTAAAATCAGAAGAGAACATAGATGATACTGTGTATTTTTTCCTAAGTCAGTATGTATTCTACAGAAATCCTTTCATATGGTTTCTATTTATGTTGAACCAGTGACTCATGGGAGATGCAGAACTTGGTAGTCATATGAGTTAGATTAATTTAACAGTCCATTTAGAGGTGACAAGTGATTGCATTTAGATAACAGCAGGAAAAGAGGAAGGGATGGAAAGGAGAAATACACCTGAGGAACAATAAACTGAACTTGGTCACTGGAAGGATGTAGGGAGGGTGAGAGAAGACTCAGAATGACTCTAATGCTTTAAGTTTAATAGCATCAACAGAAATGTGGAATTTAGGAAGAAAAACAGGGTTTTTAGGGGAATGGAGAATGTAGAACTGCTCAAATTGATTTTGAAATATGAATTAAATATCCACATTTCTAAAAGGCAGTTAGTTGTTGTTTGTCCTTGAGTCTGGAAGAAGAATATGCCATCAAGTGAACTGGATTTAAGTGAAGGATTCTGAATAAAGTCAGCAACCTCACTTTTTCCTTGGGAGTCATCTGGATCCAGTGACCAGATATGAATCAGGAGGACTAATAAAGGATGAATGCTCAGAGGAGAGGTCTCTCCTGAAGAAACAGGTTTGATAATCATAGAGGAAAGGTAGGGAGAGAAAAAAGGAATAGTTCTAAAGACAAAGATATTCCCAAATGAAAATTCAAGTCAACAATCAAGCCCTTTATATTAAACACTATAATAAACACCAGAGTGAAAGAGATTAAGAAAGATCAACTCTAGAGTTAGGAAGAGAATTGGGAATGATTTGAGTCACTGAAATCAGGGAGGAAGGACTGTTGAAACTGTTAAATATTTTTTTTTTCTGTAAGTTTAGAAATGAAATATAAAACTTAAAAAAAGAATGGAAGAAGATGAAGAATAACTTGGCAATTAATATTATATTGAACCAGTCTTCAGTTTAGAAGACTTCTAGAAACCTGGTAACAAATAGTACATTTGAATTCTTTCTTCTCTCTTTCTATGGCTACAAATTCCATTAGAGTGATTTTTTTCCCTATTTTCTATCATTGGAATGATGTTCCTTTTCATGGGACCTTTCTTTTCCCTCACCCTCAAAGACTTGACAGCATCATGTAATTTTTTCCCAACAACTCTAACTCTCATCCAAACATTTCTAGTACAAGTGAAGACAGTACTATTATTCTCCCAGCAACTTAGGCTCACAACATTGATGCCTCATTCAAAAATATATAACAAGGGGGCAGCTAGGTGACATAGTGGATAGAGCACCAGCCTTCAAGACAGGAGGACCTGAGCTCAAATTTGGCCTCAGATACTTAATAGTTACCTAATTGTGTGGCCTTGGTCAAGCCACTTAACCCCATTGCCTTGTAAAAATCATACGTCTTTATCTATATATCTATTCATATCTATAGATCTATCTATCTATCTATCTATCTATCTGAAATAAAAACAAAGAAAAACAATGCTTCACATATCCAATGTTTCCAAATGTTACTACTTTCATGATGAGTCTTGCTTACATTCTCTTCTCTTCTCTCAAGTAGTGCCATTTTGGTGCATTCCCTCATTGCATTATACTTTGATTATTGCAATAACCTTCTATTGCTTTAGGGATTGGTTGGTCTCCTGTAAATTCTTTCCCTACTTCAATCTGTCCTAAAATCAACTTCCAAAATGATTTTTCTAAAGATAACCATGTCATCTCTCTCTTACTCAATAAATTCTACTAGTTCTGTTTTTCCCCCCTATTAAATTTAAAGTCCCCTGGCACTGAAAAATCTCCATACCTAATATTTCCTCTCTTTCTAGTCAGTTTACTTTTTACTGTCCTTCATATACTCTATGATTCAGCAGTAATGACTTTATTACTATTCCTTGTATGACTCTGGTGGGACTTTGAATTCTTTTAGCTCTACTAGAAGTCCAATACACTTTCCAGTGCACCAAGGTGCTAACATGGTGTTCAGAAGTGATATAAGGACACTTTCAAGGTCTCTCTTTGAAGAAATTTGGAATCAACTGTGAGACATGGAAGACAGTGGCAGAGGACTGCTGAGCATGGTGTGCTAACATCAAAGAAGGTGCTGTACTCTATGAATCAAGTAGAGTTGCAGTAGTTAAAAAGAAACTCAAGATGCACACATTTAGAGACATTTCCACCCCCAAATTCACATGGATTATTTATGCCTGAGCTGTGGTATAGCATTGACTCTACCTTGACCCCAACATAGTGATATCAAGTCACTTTGCCTCAGTTTCTCATCTGTAAATTGAGTTGGAGAATAAAATGTCAAAATACTCTAGTGTCTTTATCAAGAAAACCTCAAAATGAGTTCATGAAGCTTCAGATAAAATTGAAATGACTGAACAACAACTCATCAGAATATGAATTCTTTAAGGGCAGGGATCCCATTTTTATCTTTTTTGTTGTTGTTCTTCTAGTACAGTAGGAGAACTTAATAAAATTTTATTGATTGATTCATTAATGCTTTTGGTAAATCTCCACTAAGGTGATAGACCAGAATTATGACCTCCATTACTTAACTCAATAGTTATAATTTCATAAAATAGCCACCATATATCTTGTATGGTCATATTCTTTTGCTTTTAACCAGCATTATGGCCCTTGTTTGCTATTTCTCTATGTTAAGTTTCTCACTTTGACTAGCACTTGCATTTATGACTTTGGAAAAGGAAACCCTTTTACAATAATGAACATTCTAATCCTTGCTTTTACTCAAGCTATTATTCATGGTCCATATCAGGTCTTATCTTTTCAGGAACTACTTCTGCTTTTAGTGTTTTTAACTCTCCTTTTGCTTACTATTAGTGACAAAAG
This sequence comes from Macrotis lagotis, assembly GCF_037893015.1. Taxonomy (NCBI): domain Eukaryota; kingdom Metazoa; phylum Chordata; class Mammalia; order Peramelemorphia; family Peramelidae; genus Macrotis; species Macrotis lagotis. The sequence continues at coordinate 356,547,893 of NC_133666.1, forward strand.
TTTTTAGACCTTATTATTTACTTTATTGTTTCACACTAGATTGTAAACTTGTTGAGGACAAGGGCAACATTAGATCTTTATTTATGTCTCCTACAGGTCAAAAGATTAGTTTGCAACAAAATCAATAATGTAAGGGTGGAGTAGAGAACTGATAGTAATAAGCATTTCCTGTAATGCCTCTGGGCCCTTGACCTTGTGCATTTCACTGTTTGGATGAGGATTGCAATAGGAAACTAGGGTCATAAAACCATTTGATATGAGAGCTATAATTGTTGTAAATTGCATTCAACAACAAACATTTCGGATTTGGCATCAAAGAAGATCCTTGTTCTAAGGTCAGCTAGGTAAAGGACAGCTGATACAATTCAGTTAGCCATTACTGATTGTATCTGGCCTTATGTCTCCATTATTGATCATTTACTAACAAGTACAAATTGTGGCCCTGGGGGTTACAAAGAAAGATAAAAGCATAGCTTCTTTAAACAACTACATTGAAAATAATTAGTTGGTATGTGTTTGTATATGTCTGTGTTCTTGTGTGTGCTATTGACCTAATGAATTGACTAGTCATTTATGCTTATCTTGAATAGGCACTGGCAGAAGAAAACTGAATAACCAAATGCTATACCATAAATTATTCACCATCACCAGGAAGGAATCAATCTGGACATGATTTTTCAGCAAGTCATTCCTCCAGTAATCAGTCTTTTGTGAATCTTTTAGGAAAAGTACATTAATTCTTCATAATTAAGGAAAGTACCAGATGTAATTTTCAAAACACTTAAAAAACTATCACCATCTCATACATGAGAAGAAATTGTCGTTTAATAGAGAGTTGGGCTTAGAGCCGAGAAGAGCTGAGTTCAAGTCTCTGACTTCACAGTGTGACCCTGGGCAAGTCACCTAGTAGCTCTGTACTCTAAGTCAAATCTAAGACAGTTACTAAGTTACTTAGACAGTAAAGCCAATATGAATATTAGAATAAGTTTTTCAATTGGGAATTCATGATATCAATGAAATTACAGGTCAAATCCTTGTCCTTTATATATACAGGATTGCACTATATAACCTGAAAATACAGGACACATTTTTACTTTAATTTTCATTTAACATTTTCTCCATCACTTTCTCAAGTCTAGAAATTGAAAACAACAACAAAAAACACTCAGTAAAACAAACTCTGATTTGTTGCATTCACCAATTTATATATATTTATGGTATGCTTATCTACAAGCATACTAAGCACTAGAAAAACACAATCCCTTCCCTAAAGGTGTTCACATTCTAATAGGAAAGATTACAAGCAAGCAACTATGTATACACAATATACATAAAGTACAAATTTTGTGTACAATCTGTAGTTATCTCAGGGGAAAGGAACTGTTATCTGGGGTGGGGGGAGGAGAAGATAGAAGTGGGTCTCCTTGACCAACCCTCTTTTGAAAGATTCAATTAGACCTGAGTCTGGAAGGAAGCCAGGGAAAGCAGGGGGCAACTGTGAGGTTGAGTATTCTAAGCATGAGGGGCAGGCAATAAAAAAAGACAAGGAGTCAGGAAATTGAGTGTTGCATGTAAGGAGTAGCAACTAGACCAATGTCACCAGATTAATCAAGCCATGAGGTTGAGGAACATTCTAGGAATGAGAGATAGGCAGTAAAAAAAAAGACAAGGAGTCAGGAAATTGAGTGTTATATTTGTGAGGAATAGGCCAGTGTAACCAGATGGATCTTAGAGGGGGACAGGTTATGAAGGGCTTTAAAAACTAAATAGGATTTTATATTTGATCTTGGAAGTAAAAGGGAACCATTAGAATATATTGAGAGAGCATGATGCTGGAGGAGTGGTTGAAATGGTCTTTAGGAATATCACCTTAGCTGTGGTAGAGGATGGACAGGAGTGGGAAGAGACCTGAGGCCAGTGCAATGGTCTAGGCATATGGTATTGAGGCTCTGAACCAGGGTAGCGACTGTGTGAGGGGAGAAAAGAAGTACAGGATTGATACTGTGAAAGTAGAAATGTGACAATAATAGATATGTTATGTTGAATGAATGAGAATGAGGAACAGAGGATGTCATCAAGGTTATTGGATAAATATGAGGATAGCAAGCAGTACCCTAGTTTCCTTAGAGTCATTTACACACACACACACACACACACACACACACATGTATGTGTGTATTTTGAATGTACAGAGGTGTGTATACACATTTATTTATAGGACTTTGAAAACTTTAAAGCTCCATATAAATAGCAGCACTTCTTATCACTACCATCCCTATAATTCTCTTTGTGTTAAGCCCATACAAGATGAATCTGGGACAGTGTTAGTCCAGAATATATCCCTTGTGAGAGGGGATCTTTGTATAACCTCTCTATAGGACTTTGTGTGCTGTTCATTAGAGGTACCTAAACTTAAGAATAGGAGAAAGAATGTCCTGGTTAAAGATTATTATCTAAATAGTACACAATTTCAAGTTATAGTTTTCCTTTCAATTTTTATTTTTCAGTTTGATTTTTTAAAAATGTTTTCCCTCAATGTCTTCTTTTTTTGTTATCTCAGTCTGGAGTCATGAACATTTGGCCACAGTAGCCTTATCTTTTTTCATTTGTGAAGCATATTCTTGTACAACAATCCCTGCTGAAGCCATGCTCAGAATGACTCTGCTTTTTCCAGAGGCTCTGGGAGATGAAGGTATTGATCATGAAGCTTGTCAAAATACATGTCAAGATGCAAACATTTGTATGATTTTTCTCAAAGGATTCAACCTTAAAATGGAAGATCTATTAAAATGATTCTTTATGGCTCTCAGCAGTGGTGATGAACTATTTTCCCCCTTCTTGAGCGATGGGAGTGCTCACCTGTCGACCATACTTTCTTCTGTCAGACATCGTTGCTAAGGAAACCACCTCCTTTGTATGGGCTCAGAGTCACTGCTTCCTTTTGGAAACTGACTCTGGGATGGTTGCCAGATTTAATTCCCAAATTCAGGGCTCTACTGGAGCTGATTTAACCCTTTGACTGGACTGAAAAAACACACAGTCAGAGAGAGTCTTTTGTTTTCCCCAAGAAAAGAAAGCAGAAGCTATATCATGTGACTGAAAACTAAAAGTATTTCTGGAACTGGACAGATGCTATGCCTAGAGGGAAGGTACTGAGGCTGTGGCTCTAAATGCTTCAATGAAAGAGAATCATTATTGATTTGACTCACAATTAGCAGTGTCTCAGAAGGGTAATGATTCAAGCCCAATTTACTATTCTCTGAGTCTAGCCTAATGCACCAGGAAAATGTTAATAAGATGCAAGAAGGTGATCCACTTTTAACATATTCCTTGCCAAAAAAAAAAGAGTGGATGTCTGAATATTTCATCTAAACAATAAGAATTACAAATGGTATCATCTAATTCTAACTTTGAAAAAAACTGTTTAATTTTTTTTCTTCACTTTCTTATTCCCTCTTCCTTTTAAGTCAAAAAAAGACAGAAGGAAGAACAAGTGTGGTAAAACTGCTATTTTCCTTTGTCTCCTTTTTTTAAAAAAAATCACTTTCTCTGCAGTGAGGGATAGAATTTGGATCAATAATTTTACTCCAAGGTGAGGAGATTCCCTAAACCAGTTATGGGCCTTCACCATTTTTTCAACTAATAGTCTTAAGGTAGAACCAGGTAGATGGGGGGTGGCTAGAGCATAGTGGATAGAGCACCAGCCCTGGAGTCAGGAGTACCTGAGTTCAAATTCGACCTCAGAAACTTAATAATTATCTAGCTGTGTGGCCTTGGGCAAGCCACTTAACCCATTTGCTTTGCAAAAACCTAAAAAAAAAAAGAAATAGGTTGTTGTTTGTTGTTATGAAGAGGCAGGTAGGAATTGAGCTCAGATCTTCTTGACTTTGTGGACAACCCTCTACTCATTCAGTGCATTGACTCTCTATGAAGAAATAAGTATCAATTCGAATAATTGCTAATATTTATATGGTGTGCTATGCTCTAAATGCTTTATAATTATTATCTCATTGAATTCTCACAGCAACCCTGGGAATAAGTGCATTTTATAGCTGAGAAAATTAAGGCACTGTGAGGTTATGTGACTTTCCCAAGGTCATACAGATACGAGGTGTCTTAGGGTAGATGTGAATTTTCCTGACTTCAAGCCTGGTGCCCATCAGATTATCCTTCTCTTTACATCCTGAGTCATAGTGATAGTATCATGTGCTTGAAAATATATTAAATATTCTAAGACATCCCACAGAAAATCCTTAGAAGACAAGTAGGTAAAATAAGATGACACCCACCTTTTTCTTACAACTCCACAAAATAACAGACATTTAAATGGAGGTGATGTTGCTGGTGATTTCCACTACATTTCTAGCATGAACTAGATGTCAGAATGTCTAGACTCTTCAAAGCTGAGTAATTAATTTCCTTTAGCTGCCCCCAATGTAGCTGATAATTTGTTGTCTTCTAGCTTAGTCTCATGGAATCTAAAATGAATCTTAGAGATAATTTAGTCTAGCCCCCATGTTGCACAGATGAAGAAGCTATGACACACAGACGCTAAATGAGAATTCAATTCCTTTTTAGAAAAGAATTGTCATGGGAGATCTTCTATCTCCTTCCTCAGGTCATATTGCTAAAGCTTAGTAGAGGAGTGTCCTAAGGGAGAAAGACTGGTCAAAAGATGAGAGCTAGCAGCTGAGCAGAAGTACCCAGGGACTCCATTTAGTAAAAAAGAAGGCATGTAACTATCCAAGGCTCATTAAAGCAGATTTTCCAAAACCTTTCATAGACTTTCATTTCTCATTGTTAAAGGAATTTGGGGATTTGTAATCCAAGATCATTTAATGCTTGGCAATATCATGTTTCCCTTTGATAATCTCATAGAATGTTGTTGATCTTGGCTTCTCTCAGCTTTTTAATAACAAAATGTATTTGTTGATACACTGTCTGTTGTATCAATACTAATTCCAGGGTGGCAAGTGAATAAATTAGAAAAAATGAAAGCTTTGCATTTATTCCATTATTAATCTTTAAAATATATTCATAGTGGTAGAATTTAGTTCTTTAAATTTAAGATTGTTCACACAAATACATCTAAGAAATAGTTTTAGATGGAATGCATTATTAAAAATAATAGTATTAAAGGTTTTAATGGCATATTTGCATGGTGGTAAAACTATTTTTCTTGTAAAAAACCAATTATTACATATGAATCACACATATAATAAAAGCAATCATCAACATCATGACTGCTGAACTTCCTTCAAAGCATTCTCTGTGAATAGAGGATAAGGGTTTCCATTATGTAGAATTCAGATTACATTCTCAAATATCTGATAGCTTTTCTTTATTAACAGCTTACCAGCACAATTCCATATAATCTTAATAAGGTAAACTGAATACCTTGTTGTTTCTCTGTTTCCCATATTATCAAAAAAAATGTATCCTAGCACATTTTTACCTTACAATTTTTTACAACCTTTAAACTTCTTTCCTTTAAATATTTAAATAGATTTTTATTTCTTTTTTTCTATCACCTAGATTTACTCCAATATTCCTCCAATACCCTCTGCAAGAGGAATTATTTATCATTTTATTTTTCTGGTTACATATGAAAGCAATTTTTAACATTAATTTTTTAAAACTTGCAGTTCAAAATTCTCTCCCTTTCTCTTGCCCCATCCCCATTGAAAAAGCAAGTAATTTGATACAGATTATAAATGTGTAATCATGCAAAACATTTAGATAATAGGCACTTTGTGAAAGAAAACACAGATTCCCCCCCCCCAAAAAAAAAGAAACCTCAAGTAAAATAAAGTAAAAAAAGTATGCTTCAATTTATATTCATTCACCATTAATTCTTTCTCTGGGAATAGATAGCATTCCTCATCATAAGTCCTTCAGAGTTGTTCAGGGTCACAACCGTATTGCTGAGAAAAGCCAAGTTATTCACAGAGGATATTACTGTTATCTTGTACATAGTACATTTCACTTTGTATCATCTCATGTATATCTTTCTATGTTTTTCTGAGAACATACTGCTTATCATTTCTTTTAGCAGAATAGTATTCCATTATAATCACATACCATAATTTGCTCAACCATTTGCCAACTGATGGATATCTCTTCAATTTCCAATACCACACTATCAGAAAAAAATAGTTATAAATACCCTTGCATATATGGGTCTTTTTTGCTTTTGTTTTTCATCTCTTTTGAGATAAACAATTAGTAATGGCATGGTTTTATAGCTTTTGGGCATAGTTCCAAATTGCTGTACAGCATGGTTAGATCAGTTCACCACTCCACCAACAATACATTAATGTCTCATTTAAAGTAACTTTGATCTTATTAAAAACAAAATTTTTAGGATAAAAGAGAAATGATTACAAGGGAAAAGAAATATTTGCATCAAATATCTCTCACATGGATTTGATATATGGTATAATAATGACAAGAAAAGAAATATGTAAGATGAAAACTATTCCCCAATAGAAAAGGGGTCAAAGAATATTAACAAATTATTCTCAAAAGAATTACAAAATACTAACAATCATATGAAAGACATCCAAATTACTAACAAAAATACAAATCAAAACAGCACTGAAGTTTCACTTTATACCCAGTAAATTGGGAAAAATGAGAATAATCAATGTTGGAGAGGCTGTAAAAAGACAGGCATATTTATATATTTATTAATTTTATTGGTAAATCTATAAATTGTTAAACATTCTGGAAATCAGTTTGGAATACTGAAAATACTAAAGTGGCTGAAATATCCATGTCCATGTCCACAGAACCAAGAGAATGCACTGATAGACCCAAATATGCCACTGACCAAAAAAAAAAAAAAAAGATATCAGAGAGCAGCACTTTTAAAAATAGAAATGAATTAGAAACAAAGTAGATTTCCCATTGACTGGGAATTGCTAAAGAAATGATGATATATGAATTTCAATCTTATATCATATTACATGAATAGTATTATATGCCACAAGAAACAACCAGCATGAGGAATGCAAGTCAGCATGAAAAGACTTACATGAACCGGAAAAAAGAGAGGAAAACAGAAGCAAGAATATAACATACATATTGACTGCAACAGTATAAATAAAAAATGAAACAAAGCATAAGTAATCATAGTGAATGACACAAGCAACATTATTAAGAAGTTTGGGGGGGAGAGAGAGAGAGAGAGAGAGAGAGAGAGAGAGAGAGAGAGAGAGAGAGAGAGAGAGAGAGAGAGAGAGGAGAGAAATTATGAATTCAGATGGTTTTGATATGTCAAACAATTTTCTGGTCAAATAAACTCTGCTCCTCCCCTTTACTTAAATTGTCTTATCTTTTTTTTTTCTTTTGTAATTGTCTCTATCCCTTGTTAAATTAAAAACTCATCCCCTACCCATAGCTTGTGAAGGACACATTGTTTAAGACTTCAAATCAGATGTTGAAGGAACTAAAGTCTAAAGTCCAAATAGTTCAAATATAAAATATTTTGCTTTTTAGCTTAGTCATCCTTGTTCAACCTGATTCACCTGCACTTTCTTTGAAAATGTGAAAAAAAGGTAAAGGAAGGAGTTTTAGCAGTACCAGATCTTAAAACATATTATAAGGCAATAATTATCAAAACTATCTGGTATTGGCTAAGAAATAAAAAGGTCAATGAGTGGAACAGACATAAAATTTACAGCAGTCTATAAATATAGTAACCCAGTATTTAACAAGTGTTAAGACTTAAGATTTTGAGATAATAATTCCTTGTTTGGTTAAAAATTGTTGGAAAACTGGAAACAACTTGTGACATATGTGTGTGTGTGTGTGTGTGTGTGTGTGTGAGTGTGTGTGTGTGTGTGATAGAAATTGGGAATAGACCAATATCTTACACATTTATCAAGATAAATTCAAAATGGATATATGACCTAGATATAAATAGAATATGAATAGAATATAAATATGAATATATAACAGTATAAATAGAATAAATAGAATATAAATAGAAAATTTGAAGAACATGGAATATATTACTTATGGATAGGAGAACAATTTGTGAATTATCAAGAGCTAGGGAGCAGATTGAGGTGCAGAATGGATAATTTCAATTGCATTAAATTAAAAAAAAAGGTTTGTACAAATAACAACAATGTGACCAAGGTTAGAAGGAAAGCTGAAAACTGGGGAAAATATTTTTGTAGAAAAGTTTTTTGGATAAAAGTCTCACAACTCAAATATAAAGAACTTTATCAAATCTATAAGAATATGTGACATCCCCTGATCCATCGTTGATGAATTTGAACAGTCAGTTTTCTGGTGAAGGAATCAAAACAATTATTAGTCATATGAAAAAGTGGTTTTAATCCTTATTGATTAAATAAATGTAAAGATATAATTTCATGGCTAAAAAGAATGAAGGGAAAGCAGCAAATGTTGGAAGGGATTTGGAAAAATTGAGACACTAATTCATTGTTGGTAGAATAGTGAACTGATCCAATTTTGTTGGAAAGCAATTTAGAATTACAGTCAAAGAGGTATTAAACTGCCTATACCCTTTGGCCAAGCAAACCACTATTAGGTCTACTTCTAAATATGATTAGGGAAAAAGGAAAAGAATCTATATGTTCTAAAATATTTATAATAGATCTTTGTGTTGGCAAAGTAACTTGCAGAATTGTCTATCAGTTGGGGAATAGCCGAACAGATTGTGGCACATGATTGTGTTGGAATATTTCTGTGCCATAAATATGAGCTTGATGATCTTATAAAAACAAGGATGGACTTGCCCAAAACAATGAAGAGTGAAATGAGAAGAACTTTGGAACTTTGTATGCAGTAACAGCAATATTGTTTTCAGTGTAACTTTTAGCAAATAAGTCATTTTGACTACTAGAAATATCCAAACAAACTACAAAGGACATATGAAGGAAAATACTATCTGCAGTCAGGGAAAGAACTGATAAACAGAAGTATGTACAGAATAATTTAACACACATATACACACAAATACATACTTATTTTGTGACTAATGGTAGCCATTCTAGGATGGGGGTAGGGATGAAAAAGAGAGAAAAAATAAGTTTGCATAACTTTATTATATATTTAAAAGGAATAACAAGTTGTACATAATTATAGATAATATATAATATATTAATTTATATCATATGTAGTTATATAATATTTATATATAATATTAATATATGAATTATTATAATATACTCATATAAGTAATTATAATTATATAATTATATATATATAATTATTCTATACAAATGTTTATTTATCAGGTCTTTCTCTGGATGAAGAGAGCATCTTTATTCATATGTTCTTTATAGTTGTCTTGGTTTTGCTCATTTTACTCTTCATTATTTCATTTAAATTTTTCATGTTTGCCTAGGATCATTGAGCTCCTCTTTTCTTATAATAAAGCAATATTCCATCATAATCACATAACACAATTCAGTCCCTTTTTCCTAGTTGTCTTTGGAAATAAACCCAGTAGTGGTTTTTTAGGGTCAAAGGGTTTAAGGTAGTTTAATAACTCTTTGGGTATAATTCCAGATTGATCTCCAAAATTATTGGAGCAGTTCACAATTCTATCTACAATGAATCAGTGTCCTAATTTTTCAATGACCACTCTATCATTTGTCACTTTCCTCTTAAATCATTTTAACCAATCTGATAGATATTAAATGATATTTCAAGGATATTTTAATTTACATTTCTCTAATCAATAATGATTTAGAGCATTTTTTCATATGCCTATGAATTTTGATTTCTTCATTTGAAACCAACTTGTTCATATCCTTTGACCATTTCTCAATTGGAAAATGACTCATATTCTTATTGATAGGACAAGTTATTTATATATTTTTGATATGAGATCTTTAACTATTTTTATAAAACCTATATTATAGACATATCTGTTTTATTCCATAAATTAAAAATAAAATAAATTTTTTTAAAAAAGAAAACAAAATATGAAACTTATTTATCTTACTAGATTCTGCTTGTTTTAATGGGAGTGATTATTTAAGGCATTGGAGTATTGAACATATGATTCTTGTAAATCCTGAAGTGAAAGTAGACAGTGAGAGGTTAAAGAAGAGAATATTGAATCAGGCACTGGTATCTTGAGAAGAGAGGCATTAGTTGCAGAAGAAAGACTTTAAGCTACTCGTTCAATTAATAGAATCAGCATGATTTAATAAACAGAGTGCTGTAATTGGAATCAGAAAGGATGTGGATTCAAATCTTGCCCCAGACACTGAACAATTGTGACCGCAGACAATTTTTGTCTTTGACTTCTCTGCCCCTCACTTTCCTTATCTTTAAAATGGGACTAATAATATCCTTTACCTAAAAGATTTGTTGTGAAAAAACAAATGACTGTATATATTTAAAATGTGTTTCTGCCATTAAAACACCAAACATAGGTTTCTTTTTCTTATTTTTATAGGATCTTAGACTTGGAACAAAGTTTGTAGATCAGCTAGTCCAATATCCACCTGAACAAACTAATCCCTTCTAAAGAATCCCAGAAAAGTCTTCAGCTAATCTCGGCTCAATGATTTCTGGTGCAGTGATTCTGAATAACTTTTATATGGAGCTAAACCTACCTCTCTATAATAAAAACAAACCTAGCTCCTTTTCCCTATGAGGGTTCTTTATGAATGTAGAGGCAGCTATCAAATATACCTCTTCATCCTCCAAATCTCTTCTCTAGGCTAAAGATTAAATATGTCAATGAAGGGAGGTCAATAAATGATGGCCTTTGGGCCTATTCCATTCTACATCCTATTTTTATGGTCTATGAGCTAATATAAATACTATTCTTAGCTCAAGGATTGTACAAAAACAGACTGTGGAGACCAGATATGACTCATGGTCTGCTGACCCCTGCCCTATGGAATAATTACCCTTCACAACCCTTGCTACTGTTCTTTGGGCATGCTTCAGTAAGTCAGTATTGTTCCTAAATGTGATATTTAAAAAAGAGTTGAAAGCAAGACTCCAGATATGATCTTAACTTTCTAGGATACTAATATTCCAATTTTGGAAGTTATCAGTTTAAGCAAAGAATTTTGAGCTTCTATATAACACTGCTGAGAGAGTATTTTCCAAATTATGATATGCAGCAAGATGGATGACTGGCAGTATAGATGAAAAATTAACTGGATACACAAAATTCCTATTCTAATCTTTCTTAACATATAGACGTTACACTGAAATCTCATAAAATAGTATTTTAGCTCTTTGTAAGGCTCTATCATGCTGGAATGACCTAAGTATAATTCTAATGACATCATATTTTCTCTCTGAAGATTAACTGAGCTAATTATGGGGGGGGTGAAAAGCTAATAGATTTATATATTATATAGTTTTTTTGTATTTGGCAATGCATGAAACAAAGAAAAATGTCCCTCTTTTCTATACCCTTTTTTCTCCTGATATTGGCAGTGGTAGAAAAACAGCTAATAATCATATCATTTATAGACAGTCTATAGCATTTTAACTGTTGTTTAGTTAACATATTTAACTCTTATGTGTGAAAATCTTCGTTGTCCAATGTCTGGGATGGCATACTATTGGAGGAACTGTTATGCCTATATTAATATCTTATAGGTACATAATTGAGAATATAAAAATCCCTTTAAACATTTTGATATGCACTTAATACATTTTTGTGAAATTAAATACATTGAGTCAAGTTCAGTGAAACCAACCCCCCCCCAAAAAAAAAACAAAAGATTTTGGAATTGAATGAATGGATGCCACCAAATTTTCCTTGGAGAGAAAAAGAAGAGTTGATGAGGGGGTATGTTTTCTTATACATCCCAAAGCATCAAGAAACATACTTTTTTGGTTAATGATAACTTTGTATTGTAGTTTTCCTGAATAGTATTTATAAGAAGAACACTGTGAAGATAATTGCACCTTGTACATACATATATTTTGCTGTGCATGTGGAGGGAAACTGGGCTATGAAAATTTCATCTTATCAAATTTAGGTTATTGTTATGTTGTACCAGGTTCTTTATGGATCCTAATTAACTTAATGTTAGTTGTCACTCTCAGATTTGTGAGGGATGATGTTCTTAACATAAGCATCCTTAGTATAGCTTCATCCAGATATTTATAATGATGTTTTTAAAAGGAGAAAAGGCAGATGACTAATGAACTTCTCTTGAGAGCTTCTAGTTAGATAAATTAAAAATGTACCTTTTTTGGGTCATTTAGCCAATTCTGAAATCACCTAATTAAGTACCATCCTGTCAATATTTCTCTACCTTGTTACAAAGCATATAAGAAGAAACATTATTTTCAAAATTCTTTCTGCAAGTTATACTTTATCTACAAAATAGCCTAACGACCCCCAAAAATGTAATCCAAACAAATTTAATTCAAAAAACATTTATTCAGTGCCTACAGTATGTTATTTTATATTCTTTACTTATTTTGGTTAATTACATAACTGAAAGATATTGGTTCTGGGGAAGAATTATTTATAAAAGAATTCCTTTTGCTTATTATTTTTATTCAGACCCCTCATGAAAATTTTCTTTTTTGAAAGAAAGCAGGTAGATGGATTGGTAATTATTCTTGTACTCTGGGGTTTTTTGTGGGGAGTGGGTACAGGGTGTGGATAGGATAATCATGTCTGATTTTTTTTATCCTTACAGATATAGCAAATTGACACTTTGGGGGAAGGAAACTGAAACTACCCCTGCCCCCCCCAATACCTCAAAAGTATTATGTTAAAATTAAAATAGACTAACATCTTCATTTAATAATAGAAGAAAGGAAGTCCCTAGACAAAAAGAGAGAATTCAGGTATAGATTGACATGTACTCTAATATTTGGGGAAAGGAGAATTTTATGTGCTCACAATAAGGTTGGGTAGCATAAATTCCTACATGGTAATTCCTCCCAAGAGTGGTAGGAAACTTTTAATAATGAAAGATATCTAGGGAAACAAATTTGATCAGAAAGAAAATTTATCACAGAAAATATACTAACCAACTTGACTTTTTAAAATAGAAGTAGAGGATGTGATCTGGTGGAGAGCAATAGAGAGACTATGTTCAAACTCAACTACTTGCTAGCTACACAACCTTAAGCAAGCCTTTAACATCTCTGTTCTCCAATTTCTTTTATGACTCTATGGAGAGAAGATGGAAACAAAGGCAGGTTACATACAATGAATATAAGAGCACAATCTTGTCAGAATTAAGTTTGGAATAGGCTGAGGTTAGTGAGGAAATACAAAGAGGGCAACAAGAACTTTTGGTTTGTTTGGCAATATTAGGGAAGAAATAAGATAAAAGAATATATTGGGGGGGCAGCTAGGTAGCGCAGTGGATAGAGCACCAGCCCTGGAGTCAGGAGGACCTGAGCTCAAATCTGACCTTAGACATTTAATACTTACTGAGCTGTGTGACCTTGAGCAAGTCACTTAACCCTATTGCCTTGCAAATATAGATATATTTATGTAAATATATATGTATATATATATGATTGTTATTTAGTAGAGACAATAATTGGGAAGGGACAATTATAACAGAAAGTTCAACTGTCCAATTACTACTTTGTTTTCCTCTGAAAAAAGAGAATGATTTAGAAGTGTAGAGAATGGAAAAATATTGGCAAAAATTAGAAAAAATACCTAATTGTCTTTCATGGATTCATCTCTTGTTCCAGATGAACTATATCCATAGGTGCTGAAAAGAATGGTAGAAGGATTTGTGGAGTCATTGTCAATATTTTTTGAAAGGGAAGCATGATGTGATTGGAGAAGGGCAAAATACAAATAAAAATGCCAACTTTCTATAGTCTAGCTTCTGACCTCATCCTTCATCTTAGATTGCTTTTTTCAAAGTTTCGTCCTCAAGTGCCAAATCTAGTGACCTTTTCCTCAATACACATCCGTCTTGCCCTTTCTATATGCTTTGACAACTCTCTTCTCTTTGGTATTTTCTTCTCTCTAGGTTTCAGACTTTACTCTATCCTGGTTCTCCTCCTAACCATCTGACTACTTTGTCAAATATACTTATCTAACCCTTTCTCCTCTACTTCCCTTAGACTAATAAGCCCAGCTATATATTAGCAATCTCAAACTGAACATCCTATACACACATATCTTAAATTTTGACTATCCAAAACTGAATTCATTAGTTTTTCCTTCCAACTCTCTTCTTTTTGAATGGTCCTTTATTGATGAGGGCATCACTTTTTTCCCTAGTCACTTGGGATTTCAATCTGGGTATCATTCTCGATGCTTTACTCTCTCACCCTGTCCCCATCAATCTAAAGCTTAGGCCTATTAAGTTCACCTTTGTAACATTTTTCATATATGTGTTTTTCTTTACTCTGACACTCTCATCACATTACTCTTGGTCCACATCAGTGGCCTGCTGGCTGGTCTCCTTGTCTCAAGTCTCATCCCCATTATAGTCCATTCTCCACTCATCTTTCAAAATGATTTTTCTTGTAGCACAGGTTTGATTATGTGTTCCTTCCCTCCCTCCCATTCCAATAAATAAACTCCAATGGTTCACTAGTACCTCCAGAATCAAATGGAAATTCCTATTTGTCATTCAAAGACATTCATAACCTGGTCCCTCTTAAGTTTTACCCACATTCATGTAGTCTCTGATCCAGCAACACTGGCCTCCTTTCTGTTCTTTGTTAGAGACTCTTCACCTTCTGAACTCTAAGAATTTTCTTTTTTGTCTTCTGTGTCTGGAATGCTCTCCCTCTTCATTTCCATCTCCTGACTTCATTATAAAATCTCATCTTCTTCAAGAAGATTCCCGTAAAATTTACAATTCCTAATAAAACTAATCTCTGTCCTTTGATGATAATCTCTAATTTATTCTTTATTCATGTAATTTATACATATTTTTATTTCTTTCATAAGCCCAAGCTTATTGAAAACAAGTCTTTTGTTCTTTTTGGAATCAGCATCATTTAACACTGTGCTTAATAAATGCTTGTTGACTCTGCCATGATTCTCTCCCTACTGCTTTCCTATACCTCATCCCAATCAATAAAAAAAAAAGAAACTGAATAGTTTTCAAGTTATGGGCCAGTTACAGCTCAATTTCCATCATTTTACTAGAATGTATGATGATTATAAAATTGAAAATTGTTAATTGTCTTTTTTATTATCAACTTAAACTTCAACAAACATCTCAATATATGAAGAACAAAGATGGGATTTGTATGTGAAACTGAGAGCTTTAGTAGCAAATATTTTAGGGTATATTGCATTGAATAAGATGGTAACAGACTTTTATATTTATTTTTTATCCCCTTCTAAATTTTGTTTTATTTGGTGTATATTTTACTGTTATATTCATACTTCTTTCTTTTTTCTATTTAAATTTAAATTTCAATCAAATTGGGATGTCAATCAAAAAAAAGAAGATTGCATGTGATAATGAGTTCAATTAGGTATAGGTTTTTGTGTATTTTACATTTAATAATATAGTGACAGATTTGTTCTTTTTAAAAATATCATTACCTGAACTTTATTTTGCTCAGTGTATATTTTAGATGTTTTATTGGTCTTTTCTTTATTCTTTCTCCTTTCTTTTGTCTCTCTCACTTCCCAGTCATTTCCCCTTAACTTTCAGTAGAATCCCAGTCTTATTAAACATATTCATAGTCAAGAAAAAGAAATTAGCATCCTGATCATGTCTAAAAATATGTCTCATTTTATAAATCTATTATATTACTTTCTCTGTCAAAAGAATATAGATGTTTTATTCAAGAAATCATAAAGGAAAATGGTTCAGATATCTCAGAACTCAAAGACAAAACAGAAATGGAAAGAATACACCAATCATCTTCTGAAGAGGATACCAAAATGAAAATGTCAAGAATCTCATAGCCAAATTTCAAAGCCCCTAGACAAAGGAGAAAGCATATCAAATACCTAGAAATAAAAATATCAAATACCATAGAGCTACAGTTAGGGTCACATAGGATTTAACAGTACAATGATAAAGATGCAGAGAACTTGGAATATGATATTTCTGAGGACAATGAAGCTAGGATTACCACCATGAATAGTTTATCCAGCAAAACTGAATATGATTGTATGGGGAAAAGTTGACATTTAATGAAATAAAGGAGTTTCAAAAATTTCTGAAGAAAAGGTCATGGTTGAATAAAAAACTTAACACTCAACCACAAGACCTGAGAGAAACAGAAAAGTAAACATTAAAATCAGAAATCACAAGAAACTTTATATTGCTAAGTATGAAAATGATAGTATGTGTAAAATCACTGATGTTGGAACAAATGAGATTAAGAACCAGAAATTTAAGGAACCAAAGAGGATTTATTGAGTTCTTCAGCAAGGGAGTCCTTATATAGTTAGAGAATCCCTAAGGGAGCAAAAGGATAAAACTTATATAAATAAGTTTCCATTTAGGTATTTGGTGAATTGGGTGTAGAGCATCTCTCACTTGGGCAGGATTCATTACTGGGGTCTTCTAGGGTAGAAATAGGCAGTGAGTTATTCCTTTATTGAACAAGATCTTAGTAAAAGGAAAAAAATTTTCTTCTGGTTAGTTCTTTTGTAACCCTGACCTAATGGATAGAACTGTCTTTGCTGTTTTTCTAAAATTTTATTAATTTCCTTAATTTTTTCTTATTTATATTAAGTTTATCTAGTTCTGGTAGGAGTAAACTGAGGGCTCTCACTAGTATGGTTTTGTTATCTATTTCCTCTTTTAACTCATTTTACTTTTCCTTTAGGAATTTGGATGTTATACCATTCTATATACATACATATACATACATACATACATACATATATATACATATATATATTCAGTATTTTATTGCCTATGGTATATATATATATATATATATATATATATATATATATATATATATATATTTATTTATTTATTTATTTGCAAGGCAATAGGGTTAAGTGACTTAACCAAGATCCCACAGCTAGGTAATTATTAAGTGTCTGAGGTTGAATTTGAACTCAGGTCCTCCTGACTCCAGGGCCATTGCTCTATCCACTGCTCCACCAAGCTGCCCCTTGTCTAAGGTATCTTTTGGAAAAATTGTTCCCCTGATTCTCTCAATTAGGTCTGCTTTTGTTTTTGCTTTGACTAACATTATAATTATTACTCCTGTGTTTTTTGCTTCAATTGAAGCATAAATAGATTGTGCTTCAGTCTTTTATTTTAACTCTCTATATATCCATTTATCAAGCAAAATGAGGGGCTGTAATACAAAAAGGGTAACAAACAAGATAGGAGAACTACAACTAGAACTGAGTTAATTTAGTTTTCTCTATTACTTGCAATATATTTTATCATCATTAAAGGAGTCTACTTAGAATATAGATGTGAATCTATTATATTGACATGTTCTTAAAAAATGAAAGGGTAAGAAAGAATGGTGTAGTGGAAGAAGGGGGAAGAGAGAGAAAGAATGGTGAAAATAGATGCTCAAGATAAGTTTTTGTAATGAGATGAAAATGCGGTAAGTGGGTAATATTTGATCTCACATTTGAACTAATTAAAAGAGAGAAGAATATATACAAATATTCAATAGAACAAGTAAGTAGGATGGTTTAAACTAAGAAAAAAGGAGGAATATAAAAGAGGAAGGTCAAATTAGGGAATTCAGTCAGAAGTAAAACAGACGAGGAGGTATAGGGAAAGAGAGAGAGAGAGAGAGAGAGAGAGAGAGAGAGAGAGAGAGAGAGAGAGAGAGAGAGAGAGAAACCAGAGACAGACTGATAATGACAGAGACAGAAAGAGACAGAGAGACAGTGATAAAGAGACAGACAGAAAGGCAGAAATAAATAAGAGAATAGAGAGGAGAAAATAGTAATTACAACTGAAAATGTGAATGGGATGAATTAATTCACAAAACAGGAGCAGACAATGGAATGAATTAAAAACAAGACTCCAACACTATATTGTTTATGAGGCACACTTGAAACATAAGACACACAGTTAAAATAAGGTGGTAAAGCAGAATCTGTATACATTTCAAATGATGTAAAAAAAGAGAAGAGTAAGAATCATGATCTCAGTCAAAACAAAAGCAAAAATAGACATAATTTAAAGAGAGAGTCAGAATAACTAAATTTAGCTAAGAGATACCATAGATGCTGAAGCAAAATCATATTGAACACATATGAATCAAATAGTAGATATTCAGATTCTTAAAGGAGAAGTTAAGTGAGTTACAGGAGGAAATTGTAAAACTATACTAATGCGAGACCTCAATTTACTCTTCCCAGAACTAGATAAACTTAATAAAAATAAATAGGTAAAAATTAAGGAGATTTGTAGACTTTTACAAAAAGTTAAATAAGATAGACCTCTGGAAAAATTGCATAAAAATAGAAGGAGCATATTTTTGTACAAAGTACCTTCACAAAATTTATTAGGGTATAAAAATCCTTACAATAAATGTAGAAAAGTAGAAATATTAAATATACCATTTTCAGACCATATTGCAATAAAAAAATCATTAAAAGGGCATTGGAAGCATAGATTTAACATTAATTAGAAAGAAACAATCTGATCCTAAAGAATGAGTCAAAGAACAAATCATAAAAGCAATAATTTCATCAAAAATTGCAACAATGAGAAAATAGGCCAAAAATTTGTTGGAAAGCTAAAGCAGCATTTAGGGAAAAGACATATCTTAATTGTTTACTCCAATAAAAGAAAAAAAGCAAATCAATGAATTGGACATCTAACGAAAAAAAAATCTACTAGAAAAGAACAAATTAAAAATTTCAAATTAAATACTAAAAAGAAATTCTGAAAATCAAATGATATATTAATATTAAAGAATTGAACTAAGAAATAAAACTTGACATGAATGCAATGAAGATGATATTAAAAGATTAGGAGCTATTTTGTCCAATTATGTGCCAGAAAAACTGACAATGTAAATGAAATGAATGAATATATAAAATATGTAGATTATCTCATTAACAAGAGAAGAACTAGAATATCCCTTTCTTAAAAAAAAAAAGAAAATTGACCAAGTCATACATGAATTCCTTCAGAAAATTTTCCTCAGGATCAGATGGATTTATACAAGATAATACTAAGCATTTAAAGAATAATTATTTCTAATACTCTATGAACTTTTTAAAAAAAATAGGTAAAGAAATCCTATCAAATTCCTTCTATGACACAAATGTGGTTTTTATATTTAAACCAGAACAAAAACAGAGAAGCAAACTAATTACCCTCCTTGAATATGCAAAAATTCAAATATAATACTATAAGCAAGGAAACTATAGCAATATATCACAAAAATCATACTCTATAATGGGTTTGGAATTATACCAAGAATGTAAAGCTAGTTTAAATATTAGGAAAACTATCAACATAACTGATAACAGAAACAACAAAAATCTTATGATTATATCAATAGATGCAGAAAAAAAACCTTTTGACAAAATGCACCCATTTCTATTAAAAGGACTGGAAAGAATAGGGAAAATATGGAGATTTTGTTAGAGTGTTGTAGTTCAGTCATTTCGGTTGTCTTCAACTTTTTGTGACCTCAATTGAGGTTTTCTTGGCAAAGATACTTGTAGTGGTTTTTCATTTCCTTCTCCTTATTTTATAAAAGAGGGATTGAGGAAAACAGGGTTACACAGCTAGGAAACAGGAAGATGAGTCTTCTGGACTCCAGATCTCATGGAAAATGATTTTGTATAGCTTTATTGGTACTCATTCTACATGAGATGTCAAGTAAGATGACTATACTTTTTTGCCTTCTCCCACTTTTCTGAAGTGTTATATACTGTTCTAGTTATTTCACTTTAATAATGGCAGTGGTAATAGGACAATCAAGATGATGAACGGTCTTGTATGCATACCATAGATGAACTTTAACAATGATAATTGGTTGAAATAACAGTGATATTTAACTTGGAGAAAACTCAAGATGTAGAGGGGAGACATGATCATTTTCTTCATGTATCTGAGGGACTATAAGGTAGAAGTAACGATTAGGCTTACGCTACTTGATCCCTGAGAGAAGAACAAGGATCAATGGGTAGAAGTTCACATATGTAAATTTAGACTTGTACCATTTCCTTAAAGTAGAATAGGTTACCTTTCAAGAGATTGGATTCCCTTTCAATGTAAAACCTTTAGGAAAAAAAGTTAAATCTTTTACTGGTAATTTTTTAGGTCTTTGGAATGGTGAAGTCATTTCTACCTCTTATGTTGTATGCTTCTGTGTTAGAAGCCTTGGTTCACATCCCTACTTTGTTGTTTAGTGACCTGGAGCAAATTAAGCTTTCCATTTTTAGTGGAAATATATTCATATTGGCAATTTATAGAACTTTTGTGAGGCAAGTACTATTTTAGCTATTATTTTTTCCTCAGGACATTAAATGGGACATGAAAGGAAGCATTTAAAATAATATTGAACTTAAAATACTTTCCTAATGTTGCATATTTTATGATGTGGCACAAGGAAAACTAAATTATCTTGTTCCAATAAAGACATCTTTATAGTATGGCAATATTCAGGATATGAAAAAGAAGAAATAAAAACAATCCATCAATGAGTTTACACATTAAACAAGATAGTATTCTAGTCATTTCAGGAGACATTAAAAAGGACATAATTCCATCCTACAAGGAATTATTGATGTGGGAAGCCAAAGCATAAGTACAAGCAAAGTTAATTAACATTTCAAAACTTATCTTGTTTGGATAATACAAAAGTTGTCACAAAGTAATGATTAACTGTTGAACAAGTGATATAGCTAGGAAATATGACATCATAGATTTGGAGCTCTAAGATGCCTTTAAAAGAGTCCTAATTTCATCCTACCAGGAGTCATAAATATAGTATGACCAAGTCTGTGTAATGAAAACAAATGAAGGATAGCACAAATTTCCAACTCACCCTTCCCAAAACATTCTCTTTGACCAGAATTATCCTAGAAAATGAACAACTCTGCTTTTGTTTGGCCCCATAGATTGACAGTGCAATAGTATTGTTTACTCTGGTTGGTGGCAAGATAATCCATAAAATAATGAAGTTTCATTGTCAGTGACAGTAGTTTAAGGCATTTGTTGCCAGAAGATAAAATATAATATGATAATTCAATGTGTGTATAGAGAATAACAAAAAATATGAGTCAGAGATTTAAAATCTACCCCTCTGGCAATGAGAAAAATTTCCAGTGAGGTGGTCTGTGTTGTAGAATGACAGTCTCATTATCCAAAGTCAGTCTTTTTTATTTGTATAATTTAGGACTAGCATTCAAAATTTAAATGTACACATGGGCTTTTATGTTATGTTTCCTTCAGGGTAAAAATAAGATTGAATATTTCTCTTTTGTTAAAACTGTGTCAAGATGGTAAATCTACTATAGGGAAAGAGGCCCATTATAAGAAAAGAAACAACAGCTTTGAGTGGCAGAATGATAATTCTTGTAGAAGAGTTATGTGCAAAAGGAGGTTGTGGCTAACCTATTTGTAAGACTTATTATTAAAAATTTTAATAATAATTAGAGTATGGATAATAATATTTTTCCTAGGCAACTTAAAAAAGAAATTTAATACACAATTATTCAGGCCAGATCCTTTGCTTAGAGTCACTAATACAAAAAAGAAATTGTTCCTGCCATGAGAATAACTTACATTCTTTAGGAGGAGTTTACAATCTACTGGAATAATCAGAAACAAATATTTTCCAACATAATCTCTAATTGTAAAATGATGTCTATTGTAAGAAATTCAGGTCAAATAAAAAAAACATCAACTGGATTTTCTTGTATGAATTAAAGTTATATGTCATCCTAGTTCCTCACTATGAAGTCTCACTTTGAAGTAATTTATCTAACTGCAATTAAGATCAAAGATAAAGCTATCTTATTTCATAATTCACAAAACATTGTGAACAGACTACAAAATTTAAATCCTTAGGGAAGACATCTAAATCTATTAAATAATAATCTATTAAATCTGTTAAATTGTAAACTCCTTGACCATAGGGACTTCCTTTTGTCTCTTTTTTTGTATGTCCAGTGCTTAGAACAGTGTTTGGTTCATAGCAGGTGCTTAATAGACGCTGCTAGGTGGCACAGTGGATAGAGCTCTGGCTTTGGATTTAGGAGGACAGGAGTTTGAATCTGGTCTCAGAAACTTGCCACCTACTATGTGACCTTGGTCAAGTCACTTCACCCTGATTGCCCCTCATAGGGACATCACCAGTCATCCTAATCCATATCAGGGTACTGGACTCAGAAAGTGAGACTGTTGACTTAGCACAGCACTCCCTCACTCAAAACCAATTCATGTTCTTGTCATGGGATCACCTTGCTGATGCCCTGGTCTTCTTTGAAAATGAAGGACAAGCACTGTTAGACTTTCAAGTGAGAAATCTAGGAATCAGCTTTGCACTCCCTCTTCCATATATGGGACAGGAACTGAACTAAGTGCTAGAAATACAAAGAAAGGCAAAAATTGTCCTTTCCTTCAAGGAGTTTACATTTAAATGAAAGAGATTATAAAAATAACTTTGTCCTCTGTTTCATCAAATCTTAGTATTTCTTTCTTTAAAATACCTAAGAAATTTGCCACTTTATCTTTCAGTGCAATCATATTAATTCATTTTTTCATTTCCTCATAACTGGAATTTTCCAACCGATAAGAATAATAGACTTAACCTCAGTCAGTATATCTGATCCATTCCTATATCTCATCATTTCTACATCTGCATCTCCATTTTTGTCCCCTTCTCTCCATTCTCTGCTCCAGATATGTATTGCTTCTCTTTAATTCTTATTTTTGCAAGGCGATGGGGTTAAATGGCTTTCCCAAGGCCACACAACTAGGTGTCTGAGGCTGGATTTGAACTCAGGTACTCCTGATTCCAGGGCCAGTGCTTTATCCACTGTGCCACCTAGCCACCCCTATGCATTGCTTCTCAATTGAACTATTTTGATAGTCTGCTAATTCATTTTTTCACTTCATTTCTCCAATCTATCCATCATTCAGATGTCAATGTGATTTTTTTTTGTTCTAAAGCAATCTGATTTTCTAAAGCGTCATATTTCCCTTCCCTATACTGATCACAAAATTCTTCTGGATACCTATTATCTTTAGGATCAAGTATAAACTCCTCTATTTAGAATTTTAAATATCTTTAAAACTTTATTCCTTCTTGCATTTTATTCTTATCTTGTGTAAGGATTTTGTGATTTATGGAGACAAATAAAATACAGCTTATTTGGCCTAACTGTAATTCTCCAAATATGTCACAGCATCTCCCATCTCCATGTTTTTTTACTTCCTGTTCCCCATGCTTGGGATTCTCTTCCTTCTTAGCTTCTCTTAGTTTCTCCAACTTCTTTCAAGATTCAGATCAAATACCATCTTTTACCCTTTCCCCTTTTCTTAAACTGCTATTATCTTTTCCCTTGGGATTACCTTTAATTTTCTTTAAATATTTCTTGTATTTATTGAGTTATTGTTATAATCTTCTTCATTTGAATGTAAGTTCCTTGAAAGAAGGGACCATTTTTGCCTTTCTTTGTATTCCTAGAACTGTCCTACAAAGTACTTGAATTGGGTTGAGTAGCTGACAAAGAGAAACCCTGGATTCTTGAACCCACTCTTTGCTAGACCCATGACCTAGAGTGTCACTCCCCATTTTGAGTCTCAGTTTCCTCAACTTTATAAAAAATAGAATTGCTGGATCTTCATGATCCCACTTCGGGATTTTCTTAGAAAAGGTACTGGAGGTTTGTTATTTCCTTTACCCAGTTCATTTTATGGAGAGAAACTGAGTCAAACAGGCATAAGTGACTTAAGTATGTGTGTAAGGTTAGGGTTGAACTCGGGAAGATGTGTCTTCTGGTTTTAGGTCTGGTGCTCTATGCATTGCATGACCTAGCTGCCCATTTCACAGACCCCTTCCATATTCTAATAGTCTGAGATTCTATGATTTTACCTTTTAGATTTCTGAAGACTTTCAGACTATTGCAATTCTAGTGCATCCAACAGAACATCCTATTTGGGATTATATCTTTCAAAAGCACTATCTTCATCATGGAACTATCTAGATTAAATTTTCAGGCCCTCCACTTGCCTTCTGGATTTAAAAATGATCAGCTCTACTCTACCTGCCTAAGACTATTCCCCTTACTTTTCATTTTTTTAAAATTTATTTAAGGCAATGGGGTTTAAGTGACTTACCCAACAGCACATAGCTAGGCAATTTTAAAGTATCTGGAGGCTGGATTTAAACTTGGGGACTCCTGACTCCAGGGCCAGTGCTCCATCCACTGCACCACCCAACTGCCCCTTTTCTGGTATGTTTTTTTTAAAAAAAATTATTTTATTTAAGTCAGTGGGGTTAAGTGACTTGTCCAGGGTCATACAGGCAATTATTAAGTGTCTGAGGCTGAATTTGAACTCTGGTCCTCCTGACTTGAAGACTGGTGCTCTATAGACTGCTCCATCTAGCTTTATCCACTGCCCCTCCCTTTACTTTTCAACACAGACACTCCCACTCAAACTAAGTCAGTTTTGTCACTGGCCTCTCTCCATTTGCCTTTCTAGTTTCCACTTGTACTTCAAGCAAAATAAGAGATCAAAAACACAGGGACAAATCAATCTCAAACCTGCTGAGGAAAGACCTACATCTGGAATGTGACTGTGGAAGCAACTTTGGTGATGAGAGAGGGCAGGATAGCAATATATATTAAGATAATATACTCATCACTGGAAATTTGTGAACTACAGTGTATGAAGGGGTGTATACAGGGCTGTATGTATGAAGAAAAAAGGAGGTAAAAACAGAAGTGATATCATTATTTAAATATATTTCTTAATATCTAAATAAAAATTATCAATGAAGGATGTGCCAGTTAGTAAGTGAACAAATATTGTGCCAGGAACTGTCCTATGTACTGGGAATATAAATACAAACAGAAAGATAGTGTCTGTTCTCTTGGAACTTACTTTTTAATGAAAGAATGCAATTCATAAAAAGAAACTGAAAAGATGTGTGTGTGTGTGTGTGTGTGTGTGTTTTAGTATGTGGTGTGGTGTATTTGTAAGTATATAGATACTAATTGAGGGAAATTCTATTTTTAATCTAATTCTTACCAGCAAGGAGAAACTAACTGCTGGAGTGGAAATAATAATGACCATAGTGGGGAAAAGACCATTCCAACTTAAAATTTGTTATAAAAAAGGTTAAAAATATGGAAACTCTTGTAAGAGTAACAGATTTGGGAAGAATAGACTTCAAAGGTTTTGTAATAGAGATTAAGATGTAAAGAGACTGGAAAGTTGGGGGAGGGAGGCAAGGTGTAAAGGGCTTTTGAATGTCAAACAGAGAATTGTATATTTGATTCTACAGGATAGGGAAAACTGGAGTTTATTGAGAGGGAGAGGGAGAGGGAGAGAGAGAATATGTATATGTGTGTGTGTGTGTGTGTGTGTGTGTGTGAAACATGACCATATCTTCATTTTAAGAACATAAAGCATCTCATTCCTAAAAACCTTTGCAAGTAATCCCCCATTCTCTGAGAACTCTCAAATCCTTCCATCTGCAAATTCCATCTATTATTTCAAGTTCTCTCCTCTGGGGTTAAGTGGGATATCTAGTTTTATCTCTGGTAGGAGTTTAATAGAGGTTTGTTGCTTGCTAATTTTTTAGACAGTTAACCTTAGATGATGTTTCAAAATTGGTGTTCAGAGTAATTTGGAACTGCAAAAGAACCCAAAACAAATTCTCTTTCATTGGAAGTTTGAAAGCAAAAACTGAATGCTTTCTTTTCAAGTATACTCTACAGGGTTCACATATGGACTGGATTATAAGGTCCCTGATCACTCTGATTTTGTAACCGGAGAGGCAGCAGGGTACAATGTGGAAAAAAGATTAGATATAGAATCAACCCCTTATCCCTTTTGGTTGTGCATAGGAAGCCACTTAACCTTTTTTTAAGTCTCAATTTCTCCATCAATAAAATGAGGAAAATATTGTCACTGTCTATTTTATAGGGTTGTTGTGATTAAACACTTTGGAAAATACTATACAAATCTAAGATGTTATTAGCTGTAGACTTTGATTATGCCTCTCC
Organism: Macrotis lagotis; assembly: GCF_037893015.1. Lineage (NCBI taxonomy): Eukaryota > Metazoa > Chordata > Mammalia > Peramelemorphia > Peramelidae > Macrotis > Macrotis lagotis. Next base: position 356,574,003 of record NC_133666.1, read on the forward strand.
ATCTGTTGCAGAAAAGCTGGCAAGAGGCCGAAGGCACTAAAAAATCTCTAGGCAATCATTACTGCAAACAACCTTATCACAGGATTGCAACTGATTGCTGCAAGTGAAAAAATAATAATCGAAGTTGAATCTATACAATTGTTTGGTGGAAAACAAAAACACAATAATCCAAAGATGATTTGGTTACATAGGCATAATGGTGTACAAAATGTACATGACAGAAGTTTTTACCAGTGTCTAGGGTGAAAGTGACAATTAACTTTGTGACTAGAGAAGATTCTTAGAGGGCCTAAGAAATAACACAATTATAATTTTAAAAGTAGCCAAAATTGATACTTTCATAATGAAGTATATATACATGCTGGAGAAACCTGTTTTTTAACCCCAAATACTGGATAATTACAAGAATTTATGTAACCTTTCTCCTTGGTAACGCAAGACCCTCCCTCCAGCTTTGATTTCCTGGAATATGAGAACACTGATTCATCATGTCTATACTTTTGTTTGAGTTCTTGGGTGTTTTTCTTTGTCATTAACTTCATATGCTACTGTCATCTTAAGTTCTGGTGAAGTATTGATTACCATGACACCTTGATTGTTCTGTAATAAGGCAATTAGAACCATTAAGAAAATTTTACCACTTTAAAATCATAAAGTTGTAAACAACACCTGGGGGAAACTGCTGCCTAGGAAGTTCTGAAGCTCTGAACTCAAAAGTGACCCATCTGAAAAATAAATGATCATAGGTTCTAGATTCAGAACCAGAAGTGAACTCAGGGGCATCAAGTACAATTTATTTTACAAATGAGAAAAGTGAAGCTGAACTTGGAACATTCCAAGGTCCCAAAGGGATCCAATTCCACATTTTCTGACTCCAGATCCAGTTGTTTTAATTCAAGTATGCTTAATATTATTCTCATCAACATGAGTATTTACTATGAAATATTGTTTTCTGTCAAGGAAACTGTCAAGAAAGTTTTTAGATAGACTGAAATGCTTCACTTTGGTTCCAGTGAAGTTTTATTCAACCAGTAAACAAGTACACATTAAGTACACACTACTATTTCAAACTGTTAAGTACTGATTCTGAGGCCAGACATCTTCCTGACTTCAAATTTGGTCTCTGACACTTACTAGCTGTGTGACCCTGGGCAAGCCACTTAACCCTGTTTATTCAGTGGCTCATCTTTAAAAAATAATCTGGAGATGGAAATGGCAAATCACTTCAGTATCTTTGACAAGAAAAACCAATTAGAATCACAAAAAGTAGGACACAACTGAAATGACTAAACAACAGCAATATAGTTTCAGACGTTATGCTAAGTATTTTGGATTTGAGCACAAATAAAACAATTCACTCAAAGAACTTATTGAGAGGAGACAATAAGTATACATAAAATGCACATATCTTAAAAATAAAATTAACAATATAAATATATACAAGGTCATTAAATATATAATAGTGTAGGAGAGAACAGTAATGATTTAGATTATCATGAAAGACCATGTGAAATATGATGCATGAGAGCAGACTTAAATAAAGAGAGATACTATATGAAGTAGAGATAAGGAGGGAATGTTTATGAGGAAAACTAGGAATGGACACAAGAGAAAGCATCATGCAACGAACAAAGAGAAGGCTAGTTTGGTCAGATTGCAGAATATAGGATGTGAAGCTTAAATTCCAATGAGATTGGAAAGTTAAGTTGGGGACAGATTATGTAGGGGTATTGAAGGTAAAAAAGAAAAAAAAATTTCTTATTCAATTCTATAAGCAATAGGAAGAACCTGGAATGTATTGAATAGAAGAGTCACATAATCAGTTCTGTGTTTAAGGTATATTCCTTGAGTCACAGAGCATAGGATGTACTGGAGTGGGGAGAGACTTAAATCACAGAACAATTAGGAGATTTAGCAATACTGAAGGCAAAAGATGATCAAGGTTTGAATTAAGTGATAGCTGTGTGAGAAAAAAGAAGAGGTTGGATGTAAGAAATATTGTGACTTGGCAATATCGACTATGTGGGTCAGGAAAAACATGAGAAATGGAAAATAATGCCAAAATTATGAGGCTTGGAGACTGTCTTCAATCAGAATAAGGAAGCTTGGAAATAAAGAAAACTTTGATGGAAAGATAATAAGTTCAAGTTTGAACATTTTGAATGTAAGATGTTACTTAGACATTTAATTTATAATGTCAAACAAAGATGTAGGACTCAAATTCAGGGGAGAGATTGGCACTAGATATACAGGATTTCCCCAAAATACTAATGTTTAAAATTAGATTAAGACTTTTAGGACTTCTTAAATAGAATGTTACTCTTCAGTACCCTAGCCATTGTTCTCTGCATCTTTTTTTCTACATTCAAATGTCTCTTATTTTTCAACTGCTTTGCTCCTCTGTTTTAAAGGAAAAGGAATATGTTTTCCTGGAATCATCTTGATGAACTCTCATGAATGAGACTTAATTGTCCCATACATAAAATTAGAGTGGCCCCTACTCTAAAGGAACTCATCCAGTCTACTTAAAGAAATAAGCTATTCTTATTAGACTATGGAAGGGTATAGGGGTATGGAATGTCATCATAAAAGGAGAAACATTACTGTGTATTGACTTGATATAAAAAGAAAATGAAATTCCACCTAGGCCCTGGAGATAGGATAGAATTGGAAAGGGAAACATTTTGTAGGAGGAGTGTCAGATTTTGAGTCAGGGGTTATGAGTTCAGGTCAACTTTACCATTTCCTATCTTTCTGTGATCTTAAGTCAACTTATCATTCTGGGCCTCAATTTCCCCATCTCAATAACTTTCTCATCTCAATTATGAAGATAAAGTCACATAGAAGTTTGGAGATATTTTCAAGGTCACATAGGCTTTATAAGTAAAAGAATAACAATTCAAACACAATGTTCAGAAATTAATGCATTTTTCGAGATATGTGTGTGTTTGTGTGGGGGGATTGGAGAGGTATTATTAAGCCTGAATTTTCTCTGAACTCCTGATTTGTCTTTTAGTTATCCTGGCTCCCAATAGTCCATTGTAATTCTTTTACTTTTTTATTTTTTGCAAGGCAGTGGGGTTAAGTGCCTTCCCCAAGGCCACACAGCTAGGTAATTATTAAGTGTCTGAGGCTGATTTGAACTCAAGTACTCCTGACTCCAGGTCTGGCTCTCTATCCACTCTACCACCTAGCCCCCCCCCCATTGTCATTCTTTTGAGACAGTTCCTTCTAATCATTTCTGCTTGTTCATTCTCTTCTTGAATCCCTTCATTCATTTCTTTATTATTCATTGTAAATGAGAATGAATACCATATTAGGTTTACCTTACAGACAAGAAGTATCTATCACCTGTCACCTACGTGTACAGGAGCCACTTTGGCTTATTCGAGTGACAATTCCTGAAGAGCAAGTTGGCAAAAAATAGCTCATTTACTTGATTGATGGAGGTCCTAGACTCCCTGTAAGATATAGTAAAGAGATCATTCTCCCAGGAATCTGATTGTACGGTGATGGGTTGGTGATGGAATGGATAGGTGACAAGGAGTATTGGGTTGGCAGATAGCCCAATAGGAAAATCAGGTACATTGACTGAGGTAACAACTTTTAGGGAATAAAAATACTACTATATACCTCCAGCAAACATTTTTGGGCAGCAAAAGTCAGCTACCCATGGAAACAGTGTGCTTATTCCTTAACGTCTTTCCTAATTACTCTATCTAGTGGGAAAAAGTCAGTGTTGGTTGAAATATACTTCCTTAGCTATTTGACACCAAGTTTTGAACCCTAAAATTGTAAGGTAGTCACGCTATTTTTATTTTCCCAGATATATTCTGCCTGAATTTTGAAGCATTTTGCTCCTAAATTTGAAAAGAACAGAAAAAAACCAGAAATCCAAATTTTTATAGTTCCATAACTTTTCATTGGCAATATGTATTGTCAATAATGTACTAATTATATACTATTTACAAGTTCCTAAACTGTTAAAATAATATTTATACTCCCTATAAAGCATTCCTTAATCTTAACTAGAAGATCATGGCTTAATAAAAGGACTACTATTCCTATCCTTTGCATATAGATATGGAAGCTGAGATTGACAGTCATGTGATATGATGATGTGTAAAACAATCTTTTTTTTTTTTTTTTTTGAGAATTAGTGACTCACCAAAGAAAACCATGGAGTTAAAACATGAGTAAAAACTAAGTTTAATTCAGTTCTTAGTCTTTGACTGATATTATCCTATGGGCTATAAAATGGCCATTACAATAATCACTCCATACTAAATATGGTATAGTATGTAGAACACTGGACTTGAAATCAGAAAATTTGTTTTAGTGATTTGTGTTGATAGAGGCTTATGTCCTGTAACTAAGGATATTGAGGCAGGTGAATGAGAGGAATGTAGGAGTTCTGAACTCCTCTAGGGCTAAAGCTTCTCAGTTGTTGGCATTATGCTTGGCACTGATATGGTGAGTCTGTAGGAGCTGAACAACTATCAGACTCTAACTACAGAGGGGCACACTAGTTCAGGTCAGAAAAAATGGAGTAAATGAAAGTTTCCATGCTGGTCATTACTGAGATTAGATTTGTGAGAAGCTGCTATATTACAGCTGTGCAAGTGGAAACTCAGATTTCCAAATCTCAACTTTAGCAATTGCTCTGTGTGTGTGGTGTGTGTGTGTGTGTGTGTGTGTGTGTGTGTGTGTGTGTGTGTGTGTGTGTATGTGTGAATGTTGGGCTAGAAGCAGTGCCCTGGGTGTTGATGCCACCCCTTACTTATGTTGTGACCAACTAGTCAATGAGTCACATCCTAGAAGTGCATGGATGATTGGTGAATCTGGTTCTGAGTCTGGTTCTGAGAACCACTCCACTTTGGAGCATATATATGGGTAAGTATTCCATGACTATTTCCTGTCCACTTAAAGCATGGATAAAGAAAATTTTTTCAAACTAGCCTTTAAGCCAGAACTGAGTAGATAGACATACAAAAGATTCCCATGGGAAAAGGAAGGAATGAAACACTTATTCTAGGCTCTACGCTGAGCACTTTACAAAATATTTCTTCATTTGTTTCTCACAACAACCCTGTGAGGTAAGTGCTATCATAACCTCCAATTTAGAATTGAGGAAACTGAGGCAAGTAGAGATTAAGTGACTTGCCAGGGTTTCACAGGAAGTAAATATTCAAATTTGAATTTAAATTTAAGTCTTCCCCACTCCAGGCAAAACATCCTAGCTATATTGAAGGTGAAGTGTAAATTTATCTCTTTTTTCCTTTCTCTAGGGTCAAGCAAGGATGAAGAACTGTAGGATGGTAAATTTCCAGTTGAGGGAGTGTT